>NW_023340095.1:3749954-3787028 GCF_004916995.1 Morone saxatilis | reverse complement strand
TTGATTGATTTATTTATTTATTTATTGTTCTGTCTGTTTTTATACGGGCTTACGTTCACCCTTCACCTTTATTTGTGCTCTCCCACAGCCCGAGTTCTACCAGGTCTGCCACACCAAAAAGGACTACGAAGAGATCGGGCCGAGCATCTGTCGCCACAACCCCGTGTTTGGAGTCATGTCTTAACTCTGGACCTCCGAAAAGTGTAACAGCGGAGGGTGGGGGCTGCATTAAAGGGAGGGGCGCGGGCGGGGGGGTTATGTTGTGTAAAGGACAGGCTCAGGAGGTGGAGGACGGCGGTGCTTCTTGTGCTTCTTTGATTACTTGTTCAGCTATGGTGGGACGAGAAGGCGATCCAGAATCTAAAAAGAAAAAAAAAGAGACCAGACCAAACGCAGACCGGCTGGAAAATTTATTGTGAATGTTCCTTTATTCTTTCTTCCTTTCTGTTATTTTTTTTTTTGTCTTTAATTTCAAAATGAGGGAAAAAGGTTTGTAAGCCAAAACAATTTTAAGAACATTTCTGGATTTGTTGAGCAACATGCAGTGAGTGATAAAGACGATAAAGATGATGATGATGATGATAAAAGATGGTGTTGGTGGAGGTTTAGGATGACGACAAAAGAATTGATAGTAATTTCCTGGAACCAGAACATATTATTTATGTTTATAAAACCTGAGGTCATTGACAAGTTTAGAACATATTATTGTCTCCTTTTTATTTTCTGCATTTTCTTTCCAAAGTCACATGCACATGTCTGTGTATCACGGTAAGAGCTTGTTTATATTTCATACAAAAGTTTTTTATATGTAAAACTTGGGGAAATCAGGGGTAAAAAAAAAAAAGAAAAAAATTCCTGGATACCAGTGTGAGCGAGAGACTGTTTTAACCCACGATGCAGCTTTGATACGCAGTATTTTCTCCAGTTTGAGTACAACAGGTGCTCTGCTGTTATTCCCCCACATGTGTCATTGCTGTCTGCCCTTTAACTCTTCATACATTTAATACACTTCTGCTTTTCACTTCAGACAATGTCAGGAATCCACCTCTGTGACGCAGTGCAAGAAAAGAGAGAGGACTTTTATTGAGGTTATAAAGATAAAACTGAACAAGAACGACTGTCAGACCAGTATTGTTAGACTAGAAGTTTTTTTTATTATTAAATACCAAAATATTAAAAGAATGGGATTTGTGTATTTAATGCCTTGCAACATTCCAATAAAGGCTCAAATTTGTTTCTAAGTACTGGAGGCTTGGTCCTTACTTCTTACTTTATTTAGGTTTGTTTCTTCTTTTGTTTTATTTAGATTCCCACTAGCTACTGTACTGACTCAGATTACAGAAAATACACGAGTACACATCCATCAAATTCATACTCACAAGAAGCCTCGATGCATAACACAGTTACTGAGACACACAGCAACCGACACCAGAGCCTCTAATACAAACAATAGCTCTGAAATAATTACATCTCTTACGTAATTGAGGAAAGAAAGCATTTTGTGACTCATCCACTAAATCACAACTCAACGTGGGACAGAAACGCTCTCTACATCAGCAACACGAAGTGTAAACTAATCTTTACTGTGTGTGAGAACATGTTGTATTACTTTCTGAAATAAAATAAAAACATTGGTACTAAATGAATGCCCCCATTGCTTGATAATGAACTCTGTATTAAACTAGTTTTACATGGTGGAAACAGAAAACAACCTCAATGTGTCTTTCTGAAAGAAATCATAGGTTACTCAAATATTTCTGGGGTTTTAGTTATAATATTTGTAATAATGCAGAATAATGCAACCTGCAATAACAGCCAAACAATGAATTGTTATAATTAATAAAATAATAAATTGTCCAAAGGTTACTCAGCTATCAGGACTGTAGACGGGTTTTAGAAATACTGAGGTCATGAGTCCAGATTCCTTCTGTCCAAACACACTAGACTCTATTTCATAATTTCTCTGTTCAATTATATTTCCTGTAAATTTTCCCAGTTGAAAAAAAAATGTAAATGGTATTCGGCCTGTGCTGACTATTAATAATGCAGTTCCTACTGTGAACTCTAGGTGTCACCATATTGGGAATATCAGGCACAGGAAGCGTGCTGCGCCCAGCTCATTGATGTGAAGAGTCCCAGGGTGAAAGCTGTTAATCTCAGCTGAACATGAGCACTTAATCACCGGGAGTTCGGAGCTTCCCTGTGAGAAACTGATGCCCGATCTGTTGGGTTTAATCCACTCAGGTCAAACAGGGGTTTCTGCTATAGTGCACAGTGGCTCAGTGGGAAGGCTCTGTTCCATTTAGTGTAGCAATCATTGGTAACACTTAAGTTTACCCTACTGTTTCATGTCAAAATGTCTGCTGTGAAAAAGGTTTCTTCCATATTGGCAATGCTAAAGTTGGATGGTGCAACATGAGTACTAATATTAATTGCTTAAAGGAGGTAATTTAGATTGGCAAAGACCCGAAAAGCCCAATTAAAACTCAAAGATACTGTTGGCAGCGAACTAAAATGAGCTGGTACATAGACACGCTCATTAGCTCAGGCATATATTAATGTGGGATGAGGATTTGAAGTCATGCGTGGTTATCAAAAGCTCAAACTGGCTGGACCTCGAGCAGAAAATCACACATATGAACAGTAAAATCCACTTCTCCGCTGTCTTACTCTCCTGCTTTTTAGGACAGCACACACAAGAAAAAATGTACCCATAGGCAAGAAAATCATTTCATTGGAGAAACTCAGGTCTTCCAGAGTCTTCCCTCTAGGTGGTCTTGACCATAACTTCACGGTGAAGGCCAAATTCCCTCACATTCCCCCTGCGTCCCTGAACCTCTGTCCACTGGGCAGGAGTGCTCCCCTGCATTGCAGAGGAGTGGAAGCAGGCTGAGTGCTTCCAGGGAATGAGCTGCCACCACCACCACAGCTGTCTGCACACGAGCTAGCGAGGGCGATGATGAAAAGACTTGTTGAAGAGCTCTTACCGCTGGAGTCCTCTGGGGGACTTTGACCCCAGCTCCCTGCTTTCTGCCAGAGATGGAGCTCAGAGAGGTGAAACTGATGGAAGAGGGAGTGTGTTTCTCCTCGAGAGCAGCTATCCTACCGTGTGTGATGCCACAGTGTCACAGTCATGACGTGGAAACATCACGCCATTAATTTCAAGCTTGTCGTGTGAGAGTAAAGCTGATCTGAAGGAAGCCCAACAGACAGCTTCTGGTCAGCAGATGGTACAGAGCGGTTTCTTGGGCCCACATTTCTAATCAAACACCACGTATGTATGTAACATGCTCAACCGCCCTAAATACATTTTAAAGCTGCACTAATGAGTATTTTATATTGAATACTAATGGCTCGCATGACAATGTGTAGTTCCCCTCAGCTCTACAGAGCCTTTTAGCTTCTTTTAGCTCATTTTTTTAGGTTTTACCGCCCGCAACTTTAACTGTTTTGGTTCAGTCTCACCACTCAAATAACCTCGTAGGTTTATAAGAGCTGCTTTTAGCAAAAAGAGCTTTAATAAACCCAATGCACACTACTCGCCCAGCTCCAAATGGCTGACAAAGTTAGCAATTAGCTAGTGAACATAGTGGAGTGTTTAACAACCAAACAGGAAGGAGGAGAAAACAGAGCTAAAATGACAGATAATATTGGACCTAAATTCACCAGCGAGCCAGAAACAACTCCAAATGAATGCTAACGTTCCTCCATGTCTCCTGGGTGTGTAACTGGTTGCTAACATGTTTTTGTGTATTTCTGCCCCAAGTGGCCAAAACAACTGATTACAGTAACTACAAGACATTTGTGTAAAATGAGTGATTTGGATGAATTATGAGCAGATTATTTCCTGTTGAGGGAACTTCTTATACAATTCTCTGTGTGATTACTTTACATGTGTTTTCCTTCACATAAGTCAACCAGGTGCTGAGATATCAACCTACTTTTCTAACACCCCTTAAAATCAAGAAGGCCTCAGGACCCCCCTTGGAGCTTTGGTTTTTGGGGACACTTTCCATTTTTAAACACGTTTAAAAATTATTTTTGTTGCAGTGTGTTAGAAAAAACTCCTAACAAGCACACTTTAATGAGTTACAGCATAGCATACACATTTATCATCATACCAACCTTACAACTAAACACAGAGAGTTGGTAAAAAATACTGACAGCTAGAAAAAGTGACACCGTCTTGGTGGAAACAAAACCACTTCTGGAGTTTCAGGATTATATTATTAAATGTCAGTACAGAGTAAAATAAAGAGCTGTAACATGGAGCACATTGTTGGAAAATGTCACATAAATATTCTCTCTGAACTCTCGCCTTTAAAGTAGTGATGGCATGTTGAATCTGGGCTGGTTAGAGGTGGCGACGCCAACAGATTGGTGTGTGAGGAGAGAAGACAGATAGAAGCAGACGCAGAACAATATTGCAGTTTATGAAACAGGAATCATTGCGGGGAGCAGCACAGTGGAAGAACTTTCCCCTCACAGGTCTGTAACCCTGCTGCTCCTTTCTGTGCAGACTTGTATGTTTCCTCCCGCAGCTCAGAGCCATGCGGTTCGGTGAATCGGAGTATCTCTAAATTGCCTGTAGGTGTGAGAGGCAGTCTGTCTATATGTGTTGGCCTGTGATAGACTGGCGACCTGCCCAGTGTGTCTCACCCAAGGACTGCTGGGATAGGCTCCCCTCCTCCTGTGGCACTGCATGGAGACGCAGGTATAGACAGATGCTGAACGGATGACAGAACACCTTTGGGTAACCCTGCAGTGTGTCTGCCAATTACCATAAATTACATTTTCAATAAGACTGCATATATAATTCACATTTTTCTTTCTGTGAGCAGAATGTTCATGTTCACTGGATATTGGCAACTCTCATCAAGGAAGGGTAGTTTTTTTTGCTGCCTTTCATAATGCACATTTTAAAAGTACACACATTCTTTACTCAAGTAAAAGTAAAAGGCTCTGAAGTGTACTCAAAGTATAAAAGTAAAAAGTACTCTCATGATTCCTCTCAAGGACATTTTCTATTGGTTTTCGGCGTTTTTGTGATGTTACACCCATCATGTGTGATGTGCTCCGATCTTAATGTTGGGAAGGCAATGAATAGAGAAGAAGAATAAACAAGATATACAAGAATAAAATAAAATAAAACTAAAACTAAAATTCTATAATTCCCCTCAAATACATTAAAACTGAAGAATAAATAGCCTATTTTGAATTGAGTGTAAAAGCAGAAAGATAAATACTCAAGTGAAGTACAGATACCTGAAGAAAGCTGATAATACTTACAGTAGTAGAATAATATTTGTACCTTGTCACTTCCCACCATTGCATACTTTTGTAAAACAAATGCCAGAATCTCATCAAACTCAATTTGGACTTAGTTGCTGTTAGTTACTGGGTTGTTCGCTTTGTAGGGCCAATTTTAGCTACGTTTATGAATCTATGGTAAACTTTTGCACAACTGGTTGTTTATGAGACTCCAGATCCTTGTTGTATATGTCGAATTTCAAGTTGTCCCTCTGAGACGGTGTGGTGGCAGTCAGGCTAACTAAAACCCCAGACCACAAACATACACAATGAGGAGAAAAGGGGGAAATACTGGTATATTGCAAAGTGTAGCAACACTCAAGAGCAGCAACAGTCAGATTGATGCACAGTAAAACTACAGTGTGCTTTAAAACAGCTCTACAGAGACAAATATATACTGTATATGCTCTGCTGGCTGAATGGGGGAGAAATATCTTGTGGAAAGTTAATGTATTCATCACATTTGGGCGTAATATTCACATGTTTATATACTTTTGGTGATCTATAACACAGTTGTCCCTGTTAAATCACCATTAGGCTTTTCAGTTTCTCTTGTATTTGTGGTGCTTGGAGATCTGTTTTTAAAGTCTGTAACATTTTGATCTCCACAGTAGGAATGACAGATTAACTTGAAGGCCTCTTCTTAATGGAGGTACGAGTGTCGCCCCCATGCAGGGAGTCGCTTCTTACTGAAACTAGTCAAACAATGCAGCACAACACCAGGTGGAAATCTGCATTTAAATATTGTTATCCTCCTGACAGGAAGTCAATTTGGGAAAAAAAGCTGGCACACGGGCAACTTTTTCCGCGTGACATTGTTTTCAGCATGCAAGGACGAATCAAGGTTCTGACATCCACATTTAACTTGACAGATTTTTTGTTTACAATTTGATTTCGTAAGTGCTCCGAAATCAATTCTTGTGTGCACAAATATATCTGCTGTGTCTGGAGATGGGAAAATTGTCTTTGCAGAAGTTTTTGAATTGTGCCATGTTAAGAGTTTCTTTTTAAATGGTCTGCTTTTTACAGGACTGTCATATAAGTGCTGGTGTTTTCTACATTTCAAAGCAAACGTGTAAGATTTGGTATTTGTGTCGATTTTTGAGGCGGAGCAGCCCAAGGACATCCGAGAGAAAGCCAGAAAACATTCCCTCCATAAAATATGATCCAGTTTCCCCCCAAAATTATTGACATAGCTGGTGGTGTCTGACTTACTGCCATAAAGCATTACGTACTTGTTGTGACCCAGAACACAAAGTTATAGCGTGCAGGAACGGGTGTTGGGAGCTGAATGGGGACAGAGGCAGCATCCCCCCAATTACAACTCAGTGTAGCAACAAAATGATTTGTAGCTCTTATTTTAAGGTAGTAAAGTTACATAATGTTGCTTTAATATCCCTTGTATTTGAGTTTTTTGTGTATTGTTTTTTGTGGAAGTCATCTCTGGTTGGATAACCTTTACAGACTGATCCATTCTTTTTACAGTGCAATTATATAACACACAAACAACATGTTTTTCATTTGAGAAAACGAAAAAAGAAATTGCATAAACAAGAGAAGAGTGTTTCTGGGAAATACACATTTTCCACTTCTCCCAAATCTCCTCGAACATAGTTTTCTGGAGCTTCGGGGAGAACGTGATTCCTTCCATTACAAAGATGAATCCCTTGTTTTTCTATCCTACTTGATGCATGACATTCTTCTTTTGTCCAACAGATGTCACTCTCTCTGCATCTCTGCGTCTTTTCCTTTCCTCCTGAACTGTTGTGACTTCTGTACCTTTGCATGAACTTGCTATTCTCTTATAAGCTAGCTGTGGAAAGCAGGAAGATGCACACAAGGACATCCATTGAGTTCTCTTTATACGTTTCCACAGGCTTTGCAGCAGCGTAGGTGAGAGGTCTCAGGAGTGGGAGGAATTAATGTCCAGACCAGCACCGTGTGCAAAATGATGTGCAGGCTCCATCCAGAGAAATTGCAGGAAGGTTAAATACTGATATGTCACAGCAGGCAGATTGATTTGACAGGGCATTTCCTTTTGGAACCTCAATCGCCTTCACTTTCACTCCACACAGCCAATGTCCTGATTCATTTGAGGACTAATGACACATATATACTGCAGTGATTGCTGGTCAATGTGCTTCATCTTTAATAACAGGTCAGAAATCAGATGTTGGCTCACTTGAGTGAGTACCAATCAAAGCATGAAAGCTGACACACTTTGCTGTAGACTTCCATCAAGCTAAAGACGGCAGGTTGTTACGGCCTTTTTGATGACAAAAACACAGAAAATGTGCCGGATGTCTCGCAGCTCATGTGTTTGGTAGCGTTTGGTAGAAATGGATACTTAATGCATAAAATAAAAAGTTTTCATGTAACAAAAGCGATTAGCAACAAGTCAGTGGTGTCATTATACTACTTGGCTTTACTACATAGCAATATACCATCATGCTTATCGTTCCTGTTGGTGTGACTGTAAGTGACATGTTGGAAAGGTCAAATTATCTAAAAGAAAGGTCAAACTAAAATATGTTCCCCTTGTATATTTTATCTGCCGTTTTAACTTAGTTTTATCTATTTGATTTTGTTTGATTTTATTTTTACTGTAAGGCCTTTGTGACTGGTATCTTCCTCTTCTTTATCATCATACAACACGAGGTTGTACAATGAAATGAAAGTTAGAAAAAGATAATCAAATTCATAGAATAACATAAAATAAATCAGTGGATACAGTTATTTACATCCACGTATGCACCCAGGAAATAATTCTGCAGTGCATCTTTTGAATGTGCGTCTGGGGGAAGGTAACAGCAGCATTGAGATAGGGATGATAATATGGTTTCATCTTCACATCAAGGAAACACTGTCCATCCACTGCGACTGTGTTTCGAGCAGCAAGTTCGCCTTCTCTCGTCCTGCAGCCAGTCTAATGATCTAACTCACAATGTCAGAAAAGCAGACATTGTTTTCTTTTCACCCTGTTTTGCTAATTTTTAGTATGTTTTAAATTTCAAATTCCAAAAATCAATACAAAAATCTAAGTATTTACACTTGTTTTAAAACAGTGTCTTCTGCTATGGCTTATGATATCCTCAATGCATTATCAGAGCATAAATAAGCAGCGGTGGCTTCAGTGCGTACCTGCAGGATTAAACAGTGTATTCACTGTTCAGCAGATAAGAGCCAAATCACAGCCAACGCTGGAATATCTTGCTTAAAAACATACTGGTGCATCAGATAATTGCTCCAGGATTTTGGGTCCTAAAATGTCTTGTTTCATGGTCCCTTCTCTAAAGAAGTGTGGTGCATGTTGCTTGAATGTTGTTTTTAGGCCACCTTTTGTGAGTATTTTTGTGTATAATTCAACTCAAAATCGAGGCCAACTTGTTCCAGTGAGAATAAAATCGCACTGTTTGGATGGTGAACGTGAGACCTTCGTGTGGCACGTGTCTGCATTGTCACAACTAGAAACAAGATGGTGAGTTTGGTGATGTATGGCTCACCGTTTTGTACATGAAACTACAATGATGGTTCAAATATGTGGAAAAGTTCCAGTGATTGGACATAATTAAGAGATTGTGCAGAATTTGCAGGAGTTGGTTGAATTGCCACATTGTGGAGGGACTGATTAACACTTAACTTTACAGGTTTGTGATTTCTTAATACATTTCCTAATATGTAACACTACTGTACTAGAAAACAGAGACAATGTTCAGAGACCGTTCTATGAGTTTAGTTAGCTGTGTTGAGTTTATAAGAGGAAGAATATCCGTAATAGTACAGTTCTATTTAAAGTTATTTATGTTTTAGTCATCTTGTATGTTGAATTGGATGTTTTTAAAATGTTCACATGCTCAGCTGACCTGCTGTGCACTGACTGAATGACGCTCCATTCATTTGAACTGATTAGTTGATAGTGTACCTCTTTCCCCTGCAATTATTACTTGATTAGTTATTATAGACAGACAGTCACTAATGTACTGCTAGTTTCCATGTTTGAATGAGCCCCCTTTGTGCTACATTCTGCCTCAACATTTCTTTTTCCAATTATGCCGAACGATGGAGCGAAGATTATCACAAAATGACATTTCCTTGTGACATAAAAATCAAGAAGAAATACACAAATATCAGTAAAACAAACCAACAACAAACAAACAAACAAACAAACTGTAATCTGTTGATTAACAATTTGCCCTATTGTGTGTAATAATGCAATTATCGAGTCTAATTTGACAGACAAAACTCTCCCTTCATTAAGAATCAGTCGCAGCTTCTTGCCACATACACCCGGCTCTATTTCAGGACAGATTCAACCCTGATGTACCCTAATGGATTTTCACATTGAAAAGTTTTATTTTTCTGCCAGATCTCTCCTCTATACTCTTCTCTAAACTACCTATCCCAAAATGTAGAGAAGTAGAAAGATCGAAATTGGAGTCTTTCTGTCCAGGAGAGGGAACAGACATAATGTTTCCTGGAGGCTGTTGCCAGCGGTTCTCGCTGTTCTCAGTATTCAGCACTCAAGAAAAAAAGTACGCAATGAACAGGCAGAATACAGGAATGCTTTAGTTGCACTCATCATTACTGTCTTTTGAATATTTCATGGTTACATTATGGGGCGAATGGTTTTTGAAGTAATGCTGTGGTATTAAATTGGCTGCTGCTGTAAGTGCGTAAGCAAAAGATCGAAACTTTTGGGAAAAACGCTTATTCATTTCAGGTGGAGAGTAAACTGAGTAATGCTGCTTTAATATTGGTACTGCTTAGTATTAAAGCTCCAGTGTTTAACATTTGGGAGGAACCACTGGCAGAAATGGACTATTATATTTGTAGGAATATTTGGTTGCAATCTACAACTTCACCTCTAGATGCCACTAAATCCTACACACTGTCGCTTGAGGCATCTTCCAGCAGTCAGTAAGCTTAGAGTAGCACAAAGACTGCGGCCCCCTTTTACACTTCAGCTATTACATGTTAAACAAGGCGAGCTGTTTCCAATCTTGGGCTAAGCTAATGCTACTGAGCTATTTGACTAAAGCCTTAAATTTAACCATGGATTTATAAAGAGAATTCAAGAGTAAGAAGAGAGGTCAGTGGCACCTGAAGCTAAAACAGCCAGTTCCTGCTCTTCTAGACCTTCAGTATGTTCAGGGTTGTGTGACGCCCCAAAAAATGTATCCACTGTTTTACAGCTGTTTCTTTCACAATAAAAGCTTATGGAGAAAAAACATATCACCATTGCTGTAAGTACACGGTTTAACATCTGACCAGCAAGCCCATAAACTTTATTTTACAAAAATGAAATGTGGAAGTATTCCTTTAAAAGATGAAGCACATGATCAGACAGACTGAAAACAAACCAACAGTTCAGCCAAATGAACCAAACCACTTTATTTGGAAGTATAAAGCCAAACGCCGGCAGAAATTCCTCATTAGACATTATGTGTGTGCACAAACACAGCAGTGATGGATGTTAATCCTCTCTTCCAAATGTCTGACTGCCTGACAGCTTGTGGTTCTCTCTCCCTTCGCAGGCTTCTTTTTGGTAGCTGCTGTTAGGTGCTGCTAGGTGCTGTATGGCCAAACCTACAAAAACTTGTAATAAACTTGAGTTATCCTTATGGTCTATATCCTGTTAAAGCACCAGTGCAGGCTCCTTGGTATCCCTGTTAAACTTTACTACATCCTCATAAAGTCTCAATTTAGAGGTTGTTGTTGAACCTCAGCAGTGTCCCTCTCAAGTGCCCTTGACTTCAAATCTTCAAAGCACCAATGCTTTCATTTTTGATTTTTTTTTAATGCATAAATAATAATGTGTTATCTTACATAACATTTGGGTTATGGTTTGGAGTCTTCATAGATGGCATAAAAGGAATTTCACAGTTGATTTAGAGCAGAATGCTTGAAGCAAATAATTTGCACTCTTAGGCTTTGACTCAAAAGGCGTACGATATTCATAATTACACAGAGAATTTTACTTTAACTACCAACAGCAGAGCTCCCTTATTTAGATTTAAAAAGGCTCTACAGGAATGGTATCCATCAAAATTAAAGTTGTCACACCACAAAAGGCCTCGCTTCTGTCTGATCTCGCTTTATGTCGATTTTCCCTTCAGTAAACTACAAAGAGCATGGTCAAGCTGAAGAGTGGAGGGAGGACATCAAGGTTGTTGGATTTGTTTTTTATCATTTGGGGGCTAAACTTGGAGGAGTCAGGAAAGATATAGTCAGGGGAGCAGAGTGTAGATAAAAGAGGCTGAAGTCTGAGGGTTGTGTAGAAGTGGATAGGATAGAGTCCAGGAGGACGTATCAAGGAGACAGGCAGAGATGTGGAGGGTGATAGGAGTTTGAAGGAGGTTGGATGGATAGTCTCCTCTTGCGGCTGAGAGCAATCACGAGATGGGGAAGAAAAGAGAGCATATCTGTCATATTCCCTTCATCATTGCCCCTTTCATCTTTGTCAAGATTATCTCCTTTTACAGAGTCGCAGATAATGCTGATGTGGGTGCTATCACAAGATAAGCACAGATTTCCACATAACATATGAATCTTAATGTGACCCCTAATGTGACCGCTTTTAACCGACCCAAAACAGCTTTTGAAAGAAAAGCCTAATGGTGAATCTAAAACGAATGACACTTTTGCACTTTTATTCTTTGCAGAATGTTTAATTATGCTCCACAACCTGTGCAGAAATCGCCAAGGTAATATCCTTGGCAGGCAGAATGTATTTGCATAAGGACGTTAATATGTCTGGCGAGCGATTACAGATAGGGCGGAGGCAGTTTTTGAATATCTCCAGGAGGTAGAGTGTCAGCCATACTCAGTTGGCAAATGTACACATTTAGGACATAGAGGAGCAGATGGTCAAGCTGACCCTAGTGAGCAATTCCAAAAGCTATAGCTGTGTTGTGTCCAAACAAAGGGCATTATGGGATGTCACATATCAACAGTATGCATAGTAAATAGGATTATTTGTCACAGAAATTATCATTATCTGACACTAATATAATGCAGGGGAAACAATTAAAGCATACAGAAGGTGTTATTCAATGTTTTTCTCATTGTCAACAAATGTCATTAAAACCAGCGATGTGTTTTCTTAACACTTTCTGACTTCCCTGTCCTGTCTGTGGCACTCAGCCCCAAGCCCCCTGCTGCAAAAGAAAAAGAAGCACAGAAGCTGCATTAATCAATATTTATATATTAACAATGGATTCAATGACTACATATAAGTGTCTTGTAGGAGTTTTATGGCCCAAAACTTATTTTTTTGGTTGAGTCTTCCTGCTGTCATCAACCTTGTTTCCAGCAGCAGACAAAACCACTGAGAAAAATAACAACAGACACAGCTTTAAAACCCAGGCACAGATTCAAGTTCAGTTTCTTTAAAGCTATTTTTTTAATACAGTTAGACATTGTATTTTTGAGCAAATGTGACACTGGAGTTACAAAATTGACCCTTTCTAAGTCCCCCTCCTTGACCCTCGATCATCTTCCTCCTATGGATGTATATATACCAGATATGCTATGTGCTAGTAGTTGCCTCATGCCTGTACAGTATCAATACATAATCTACTGCATTGATCTTCTTTAAGGTAGACACGACAATCTAAGAACATCATGGAAAAACAGTTAAAAGTCTGAAGTAGCGGCACCTTGATAGCTCACCTGGTGGAGCTGGCTCCTTGTGGTACAAGGCTGAGTCCTTGCCTGCATCGGCCATGGGCTCGACTCAACCTGTCACCCCCCCCCCTCTCTTCCTCCCTCTCTTTCCTGACACTCTTCAGCTGTCACTATCAATTAATGGCAATAAAATAAAAAAAAGTCTGAAGTAACACGCTGCTCCAAAAGTGGGTCATAACAGGTTGAATGTTAATTAGGAGCATTTTTCAGCTATAACGTGGTTCTGGCAATCAGCACTTTGATATGCCCGGTTTTAAAGTAACATCAGACAATGAACACAGCTCCAATTAGACCAAATCATCTGTCCAAATTGCATGTTCATTGGCCCCATTAAAAAGTTAAAACCCAGAGTGACATATTCCAGTCAGACAGAAGATATCGGCAGCACACATATGGATATGGAACTGGCATGCGGCCGAATGTGACTCACCTTTGCAGCAGAGTCGATGTATCGACTTTTCTCTTTTTCCACGAGGTCTTAACTTTATTTTATCTCTACAATTAAAAGGTTATGGAGCAGTCTAATGAAACATAGCCGTGCCGGGCAAAAAGCATATTGCTGCTCCACTGTTGCATCTGGCGTGTCAAAGCTGTTGCAACGACAACAAAAGCCTTTGAGCCAGGTGACAGGTGTGGTAAATAACCCTGTCTGTGACCCTGGAGATTCCTTTGAGGATGCTGCTTACAGTTAATAAGGTGTGAGGCGAGCTGTAGTGTTGCTGTCAGGGCAGCAGGAAGAGCAATGTCAGGTTTGGTATTTGGAGGTGGATTTTAAAGCCGATGTGTCTCACATACTAGTCTGGGGTTGTGATACAAGTGTCAACAGTTCAAAGACTTGTATTGTGACCAGAGAGACGAGAGCAAGGCTGCAGGCCTGATGAGCAATCTTCTCTGAGGAGCCTTCTGGACGGATTGTGAGTGGCTGATATGTGCTTGTAAAAATAACAGAGCCAGAAACAAAAGCTGCACAGCTCAACCTCTGTGTTACATAGAGAAAATGTGAGTTGTGTTTGGTAGCAGAACCACTGGCAAATTTTACAAAAATGTTGATAATAGATTAAATTTTTATCTCATAACCACACACAGGACGCTAGATTTTGTGCAGCATGTAGCACTTTGTGGTAGTTATAATCCTGCCAGCAATAAAGTTTCCCCCAAATTCTTATTATTATTATTATTATATACAATATGGAATCAATATATGGAACAAGAGTCTGAATATATGGTCATTAAGGCACTGGCATCATCTTGTTTGTGGGGATGCTGCAAGATGTGTATCACTATAAGCGAGTCAGCACCAAATCTAGTAATCTTAAAGGACCAGTGTGTAGGATTTAGTGACATCTAGTGGTGGTTTGAATACAGCTCAGCCTTCCAAGCTCGTAGGAGAAACCACAGGGGTTGCGGATCTCTCGAAAAACGTAAAAGGGCTCTAGAGCCAGTGTTTGATTTGTCCATTTTGTCTTCTCCTGTCCCACAGGTGAAAGATGTTATTTTTCTGTGTCAGTAACAAGTGAGACATTTCTCCAAATGCCAGACTTGACTTTGCCTATCTGCTCCCACCACCAGCAAAGTCAAAACCAGCTAGATTTGCGAGTCCTGTTAATCATCTCTTCATTAGCTGCTACTAGATTTTATGCTGACTCACTCATAGTGACACACTTCTTGCAGCAATTATTCTGTACTGAATAATATTATACATTGGTAGCCACCTGTACCTTAATACCTCAGATTTAATTCCAAACTTTCATATTATCCTGTATATGTATATATATATAATAATTTCCCACCATGTGTAGCCATAGCTATACTTATTGTGTTTTCACACAGAACTTTTCTCTTCCCAGAGAACAATTTTACTCACTCTAAATGAAAAATACGGACCTGAAACACATCGATATATGGATTTCTATAGTGCTGTCAACCTTTTTGCTTATCAGTACAAAGAGTCATTTAAGCTTCAGCTGAGTGTGTTTGAGAAACAGCATCAGCTCTGTGCCTTTGTCACGATCAGATAACTTTTAACATTGAGAGTTGGATGCGTTTTATCTGATTGCTAATGCAATTTGTGGAAGTTCATAGAAACTTTGTTGAAAAGGGTGCATCCGCTGGACCACTGCATATAGCTGTGGGTAGACATTTTAACATTTCAGTGCTGATGTGATGTTACGTAACTGCAATGTATGCGGAAATTGCAAATGTGGCCGGAGAGAGGTGGGCTGTAATACAGAAGCTGTTATCAGTGGTTATTGGCTACTTAGAATATTTCTGTAGTGAAGTTACCCAACTATGAATCTATTCTCAGCCTGAGAGAGGGACCACATGTGAGCTTGCTGATAGAAAGAGCGAATGTGTTTGCAGACGCAGTGGGACTTTTCCAGTCACTTTAATCAGAGAAAGCCACTCTGTAGAGGAACTTGTACAAGCGCTTACACACATTCATGCATACTCATACACATGTGCCTGCCACACATACAAGCATGTCACTAATGGAACATGAAGAGTGTGATCGATTTAAGTGTTCAACGTGTTACCTGCAGGTAACCCATATCTTGAAAGTCATGGGAAATTGAACACAGTTCGCCCGCCTTGTTCCATCCAAACAGGTCAGGCTAGACTGCCCTTTTCCCATTCAGGTCTAATCTCAACCTTCCTCCATGTACGTACAGGCTGTGGTAGATGAGAACATTGAACAAGGTTCGAACAAAAATGAGTAGTGTTCAGATAAAAAGAGATTGCTCACAGTTTGAAGGATTACTTTTAGCTGGAAGTGATGTCATTTCAATGCCAGAATTTTAAGGTACACAGACAGATGCTATAGTACATTCAAAGGACATCTGTCACTTTATTTTCTGCTTTCTGCATCTGTTCCCATTATCTGTGGGCAACATTGTGCCTCATTAATATACCTGTACATCTTTTACTTACTGCAACCACATAAAGCTATCTGACACTATTTAACAGGCATTACAATAGAACTAATATACAACATAAAAGCTACACTGATCCATATATATATATATATATGATATATTATAATAACAATGGGTTAAATTACCATGTGAACCTACAGATAATTATAACTTGACTATGTCGTTCCCCTCAACTCTACAGAGGATTTTACAAGGCCTTTTTGATTTTAAGGGGTGTAAGACAGCCTAAAGATATACACAGTGTGCCTATATTCCAACATTTCTTTGAAGACAACTAAATGAAATTGTTATTTTTAAATTTTAGATAATTATTTAAGATATAAACTTAAATAATACTCACAGGATAAGGGCACGGTGAAGACCTGAATTCACAGAGCCTTCAGTCTCTGCTAAACAGCTTCATCCTGCATTAGAAAAGCAGTTAAAACAACCAAAGAGCTAATAGAACAATGGCTAGGTGTCAGGGAGAAGAAAACTGTCAAAACACATGTCAGAAAATAAGTCTATAAAGCATGTATGAATGTTAAAAAAAACACAGACAGAGAATTTTATTAAAAGCCACTAAAAGGATCAGGAAACCTCATCTCTGGTGCAATATTCACTCAAATCACAGGTTTTACACAGATTTCCTCCAGTTATTGTGTTCACTATTTTGGGTTCATTGTACAGTTTATCAGTCGTTCTGTACTGTTATTGTTATGCATTGAAAATAATATGAAATATCCATTAATCCATCCAGGGGTTGTTAGCTTATATGATGATTATAGAAATGGGGTCCCTTAAGGAAAACGGTTGGGAACGACTGTCTTTAGACTTGTTTTTGGCAGCATCAACAAGATATTTTCAATAATAAACTCTAACAAACTCACTACATGCTACCTGACCAGCACCAAATGTCAGACAAATGTCATTTAGCCGATAAAGTGACCAAAACAGAGCTGAAATGAGAGAGTGATGGACTGATATTTGCCACAATAAAACCTTCTACCAGGTTATTATAAAATCTGGATGGTGACATGATTGCGCTCAGTCTTTTTTCTAGAATAGTAATCAAACAAATAAATCTCGGCCCAATGATCTAACCTAACAATTTTGCCATGATGATTAAAACCTTTCACTTCCTCTGTCCCTCTGTAGTCCTATTTGTAGGAAATGAATCGTTCAGTCTCCTAAACTGTACATGAAATTCAGCGTCGCGTCTGTACAGCACACATCCCAACAAGCTGGAATTACAAACATACTCTTATTATTTATTTGTATTGTACTTTGTTTTGCATTACTTATGTGTTAAGACCTCTTCTTTCCCATCAACCTATTATGTTTTTTAGAGGTTATGAGCTCGGTAAAGCACTGGCCTGGGTAAAGCAGCTCACTTTATAAAATGATTAACATTTGTGTTATTTCCCTTAGAGACACCAGAGAACAAACATTGCATTTTTAATAGATACTTTGACTCACACTATACAGAGGCTGTGTCTTTCTTGGATTACACCCAAAATTGTTCAGACTAAAACAAAACAAAAAAAATTTAATAAATGCATGAAAAGGGCAAATCTGAGTGTCTTCCAATAACATTAAGTGGAGAAATGATTTCCCCACAGCTGCTGTTTCATAGTAATTGATCCTCAGTGACCTCAGTAATCTTATTAAAGCTGCTGGTCATTTTGTAGTTTTAACAGAAAAAATAAAAACCCTCCACAAGCATTCGTCTCATTCCCAGTTTTCCTATGGTTAGATGATCTGTCTGCTAAATGTGAATGAAGTGTTAGGGGCTGACGGGGTGGATTGAATCCCGTCACAAGGGGCAGAGCAGGAAGACACAGTGCTTTGAGAAAGAAGGGGCAATCAATTGTGGCTTCTTGCCAGAGCTATGGGCTGTTTATTCAGAGAGAGGGGAAATAAGATAGGTCTGGAGATAGGCTGGAGGAGACACAAAAACACTGAGGTAATCAGATTTTATCCACATTTCCATACGTGGGGGCCTTTTTTCAGAGGAAGCCTTTAAGCCTGTGGCTTTGACCTGACTCTGCAATGTGATTTTCCCATCTTAAATATTGAGTTATACAAATGCAGTTTTCTAATAGCTTCATGTTAATCTGTTAATGTGAAAGGAATCACATCTGACAAGTTGTATAAGCTCCACTTGTGAAGGATGTTCACGGTGAGCCTTTTAAACCTTTGTGACTTTAAACTGTACATTTTATTTTTAAACCTTTATATTCTTAATATATTGTATGTATATTACATCTAAATGTAACAAAAGTAATTTCCCCCTGGGATTAATAAAGTATTTCTGATTCTGATTTTGATTAACTAAAGGCAAAATTCCACCAGGCACAGCTAGAAGGACGTTGCATTTATAGTACGGTTTGGCTCCGTGATCTGCAGACCTTCAAATCCCAAAGAGAGCGTTTCAGAAGCAGAGCGTCTTCAGAACATCTTCCCTGCCCAAAGTTGTTGACTTGTGTGTATTTTGTCCTTAAAAAGGATTTAAGACGCTGTGTTTCTCCACTTCCAAGATGAATTTCTTGTCGTCCTTGGTGTCAGGGGTGTATTTTATTTTGAAAACTGATCAGATTCTTTATGCTGTTTCTGTGTCTGACTCGCTGGCAATGCGATCTGCTCTCTGCTTGACGTGGGTGGAGTCAGGGTGCTGCAACTGTGCATGTTGGCTCACTGGAAAGACTCTGCTACACTAAATGGAATGGAACCTTAATTAGTGTCATTAGTAACACCTGCGTATTTCATGTCGAAATGGCTGCTGTGAAAAAGGTCTATTAATCTGCTACTCCCATAACAAACACATGTATCACAGGTGTCGACTTATACAGTTTGGTTACTTAAAATTAATAGAGACCTGTCAGCCAATCATGTAAGGATCCAGTTAATGTAGGAAGAGCCCAATTTCCGCAATAAAACAACAAAAGAATCACATTGGACTTGCTGTCCTTGAGATATACCCCGATCCTGGCTGGTATAAATCCATTAAAACAGATATTTTCTACCAATAATTTGCATATGCTGTATGGATGCGCCCATACAGAGAGTTCTGGTTTCATACCCCGTTAGCTTGCCAACATTGCTTACAAACGGCAACAGGAGTCTGGCACTGATTTCTCAGAGACAAACACAAACCAAAATGTCCTGCAGGTCTCTCCAGTGGGGTTTTGGTTTGTGTTCAGTAGGACCAGCTTCTGATCATCCTGAGCGTTCCCTCCAAACCCCAGCAGGTCATGGCAAGCTGCAGTGTTTACTTGATCTCATAACGTCTTGCTTGCTTTACAGTTAATTTAAAGCCTGGATACCCGAACACAGGTCCTGTGAGGGTATGAGCAATGCAATTACACAAGTAAACATAAAAAAGGAAAAACGCTTCCATCTAATTATGTAAAATTGGATCTTCATCTATGTAAATCCAATATAGGTTTTTATGTGGGTTTCACGAACTTTTACTCCTCATGGGAACATTATGTTAAGATACCAATGTAACCTTTACACTTTCCTGAACAGAGGTTTAAGATTCAGGTTTTAAATACCATCGATGTAACAGTTTAATCACATTTTCATGTGAAAGGAAACTTGTCTTAGATAGACTCTCAGTACAACAGGCACAAAACACAGAGGAGGAAAGGAAGACAGCAGCAAACATAATAGCAAACAGGTATGCAAAATTGCTTAATAGCAAAAAATTGGTTTAATGTTCCGATTGCTGCGGTAAAATTGAAAATATATGCAAATATAGACAGCAGAAGTCAATAAAAGTGCATATGCAAATATGCACAAGCTTGCAGTTAGACTATTATTGCCTGTGTGGAATGGTTATAGCTGTGAAAATGAAGCTTTTCCTCATTTCTCAGTATTCTCTTGGCATTTGGTAACAAATGGGAAAATCAAATCGGAGCAATAGAAATATCACAAGAGCAATAAAAAAGTAATTTATTACAGGAGGGCCAATAGGGGAGAAAGTGGTGGCACAGTATATTTAATCTATGATTACAACATGTGGGATTAAAAAAGTTGGTATATCGTTAATTTTGCGCTCAACTCATAAACACCTTAATTTAAATATCTCGTAATCAATCAAATATTTGTTCATTGCATGTACAGTATAAACTTCCAGATTTAGACTAAAATTTTAGACAGTACAAACTTACTCTGTGCTGTTGCCTAAACACGGTTGTTCTAAATGTCTGCAACAGGGAACGATAACATCCAAGATACATACATAGTGACACTTTTTATATAATCAATCGATATGCATTGATTGAAGTTTGTCCCGAGGGCATTAGAGAAAACACAGTGCATTTCAAAGATAAAACACTTCCACACACACACACACACACACAAAGTCAGTAGAAACACCTAAGAGATTCCCAGGAGTAACTGGAGCTGGAACAAGAGTATAACAGAGAGCACATTAGCTTCCTTTAAAATGTCACTAAACAAATACACTTTTTGTAATAAGATGGAGTTGAGTGTTCGCTAACCGCTGCTTTCTTAAGTTAGACTGTTGCCACTCAGGCTTTTCTTTCTTGTACGGCACGATGATAACAGTGCCAGATTTAGCACTCATTTTTTCAACAATGGGTCTTTATTTTCACGCTTAAGTGAACAAAAGCAGGCTGTTCATCTCTGGAAGGGTTGCCACCTTCATTGCGGCAAAATAAGGAACACCTTGCCAGCGACCCCATGCTGGGGGACACAAATCAAGCAGGGGCTCTGGGGGTCCTCCCACATGAGGTTTTGAGTGTCAGACAGCATTTTGGTGAATTTTATGCACTAATTTCAAAGTCCTCTTCTCTGAATGGTAAGTGAAATGAGTCAGTTGGACTAAAGCCCAGTTGCATCAATAATATTAAAAATTAAAACAGATCATAGACATGGGCAAAGTATTTGGTGAAAACGTAGTGTATGCATTAGAGTAAGGTGTGCATGAAAACAGAGGAAGAAGAAGATTCAGTCAGTGCATTTTATTTTTAATATGGATGATCCCATATTACACAGGATGGGTGGCAATGCTGATTTAATGTACCAAATAATCACACAATCATTCTGAAACATTTTCTTACCCAACATGTCCTTTCCTCTACACTCTCACACAAGAGCAAACAAACGTTTATGGGCCTGCACCTACACAGGTAAACCAGAGAACAAAGGATCTGTACCTGAGCACACCACTAGCATTCCCGACAATGTTATACATACACTCACCAAATTCCCAAGAAAAACTAGACCCTAGGATTAAGAAAATCCCCCAGAAAGTGGCCTACAATCAGTCTAGTTTCAACAAGCTCTAAACAAACACCCTACCACCTGGTGATGTACTGTACCCAAATACCACATTTACAAATACATTAACAAATAGTCGCACACAAAACGGGAACCACACAGCCGGGTGAGCCCCCAATTTGTCATAACCCAGCTCCTAGGCCATGACAAATACGGAGGACACAATGGATGGCAAGAAATTTGTGAATTTATTATAGTTACTTACACAACTTAGGTGATAAATACAACTGTGAACTGTGTCAGTCAGTAACATACAGTAGTGTAAATGTGGATGTGTGAGCAATATGAAGTGCAAATGTTGTCAAGTGAAAACGAAGCAGAAATCAAACAAAAAGCGGAGAACATGCTGCTGCTGCTGCTGGCGGGGATTCAGCCAAATGAGAGAGACCAGAGGAAAGCGGGGACGGGGTTTTTATCCTTTTGTACCTGACCCAGGTCCAAATCCATACGCTGCTGACGGTATCTTCAAGGACACACAGGAAAAACAATAACTGGTCCACCACATCAGCACATCAACATGTTAGACAGGGACCGTCACAACACACCATCAAAAAATATGGGCATGGATAATTTGGGAGTGGAGAAGCCTTGGAACTAGCATCAAGTGTCATGGTTTTGGGTTCAGTTTAGTTATTCTCTGTGTTGTTCAACCTCACTTCCTGTCTTTTGTGTGTTTTCCCTCCGGTTTTGATTGTCTGCCCCGCCCTGATCATTTTCACCTGTGTCTAGTTAGCCTCCCCCTCACCTGTCTATTTAGTCTTTGTGTTCCCTTGTTTCAGTATCAGTTCACCCTGCTTGCTTTGTCCCTGTGTTTGCTTTGTCTGGGCCTGTACCTTCTTACCTGGTCTGCATTTCTGTCCTTCCTGAGTTGTGACATTAAGACCGTGTTGGGAAATAAAATGTACACAAAGAAATATGAGTATGAGACCGTATGCAAACGTTCAAACACACCGATAGCAGTGAGCTACCATACCAGTTGCTGCCCTCACCATCCTACTAAAGAATACTTTGACATGCAGACTATTTTCGCAGCAGTCTCACAGCAGCTGGATGTAAAATGGCTTGTTTTTCTCATCCCCAGCTGATTTTGATGCTCGGGGGGAGAGATGAACCATATTCCCTCTGACCAGTATGAAGTCCTGCAAAAACATGAAACACTTTGTTCGATTAACCCAAAAAGAGTTGCATCTCTTAGATGTGCCTCTGTGGGGCTCTCACACTAAAGCATTCAGTGTCCATACCACTCAGTTGGAAAGTCTCTTCGATCAGAGCTTGTCATCTACTGCATTGGAATAATGATTTAAAATATCACGGCCAAAGTACCGTGAACAAAGGGAGACGAAACCATGGAGCTCTATTCTTCGAGGATGAGCTACAAAGCTGCAGCCTAGTCCATTTCATCCCATTGTATATGGTTCTATATCTCATTATAAGGCATTACGTCTTATTTAAGAAGACAGGGGTGCAGAATGAGCAAGTCTCTAATTAGAACAACTATTGAACCTCTTGGCAGATGTTATTTTTGTCAAGAGTCCATTAAGTTGAAGCAAGAAAACAGGTTTGATGTTTTGTAAAGGGGAAGTCTGATAGTATGTTTAAAACATAATTGCTAGTCCATCTAGTGATCTTCGTGATTATTTAACTGTGTACCTATGAATTTATAAAGAAAGAATGAGAACAAGAATATCACTGTTGGCCTTGAGATAAGATTCCTCCCCACTGCTTTTCTTCAATATGATGCGGCATGGTCTCATCTTTCCTGCTGCTCCTTTCAACTCGTCAAACATCACCCATTTTCTGACTCCAAATTATAAAAGGCCATTCAAAGCCCATTACTGCTGAGCCTATGTTATAGTTATTCATTCAGTATGATGGTATAACCTTCATCAAAACACGCTTTGATGTACGCTGCAGCTTTGATGGTAGATTAATCTGATTCAAGTAAAAATGTCAGTACAGATGACCCATCATGATCTAATATGGCAATTATATCAGCCCGGTATCTTTAGAAACTGGGTCCATATTGGATGATACTGCTGCACATCATGATTCATGTGAGTGTCAGTATGTCAGTGTCACTGACCTGTCACTCCCACCCTGTAATACCCACCATTCCCCGTCTCCTGACCTTCCCCACCTATCGGCAAACCTGTTCCCACTTTCCTCATCAGCCTTTTATATGCCGGCCCATTTTTATTCATTCCCTACCAGATCATCTACTGTCATTGTCTTCTGTCTTCTGTCAGATTCAGACTGCAGGATACCAGCATTAGGCTCGTTCCAGATGAGCCAGGGCTGTGCAGACTCGTTCCCAATGCAAACACCACATTTTCATCTAATTTTCTGTGTGAATTTAATATTTAACTCTAGATTGTTTAATGTCTCATGTTGTACAATGAAGGTTTAATCTGTTAACAAACATATATCCTGTGTAGGGTCTCTTTTGACGCTAGCTTTATGTTAGCTTCTTATACTATCTTGCCAGGTGTTGAAAGCATTAATTGTTTCTTTTAACCAGGATGGTAATGTTTTATTAACTTTAGCCAATTACACGTAGTTGGCTAAACTTAACCAGACCCTATAGAAGTTGCAGATCTGGAAAACACTCACATGTATAGATGTTTTTTTAAATTTATTTTTAAAAAACACTCCCATGTGACCCATTTTGCAGTTTATGTATGATGACTTGTTATCACCAAATGACAAATGCTACAACACAGCCTACCAGCTACTAAAGCTATACACACAAATGTTCTCTGTTATCAGATTCTGGTTACAATCCTCACTCAATCCAGTGTAATCTGCACTGTTGTACTGTTGTACAGTGGTTGTTGTAGTCATAATACCGGGGTAGACGGTGGAAAAGCTGTTATGGTAAATACAAATTTTAGCATTCAGAATATTTTTCTTCCAGTAATTGCATTGAAGTTTGTGACATACGGAGGCTCTCAAGCTCAAGGCACTGCAGCTTAAGACAGCACAGCAAACAGATAAAAATGCAGACAGAGAGATATGAAGATCTTCAGCACTTTGACAACACATAAAAAAATGCTGTGTGTACAGAAACCAAACAAATTGTACACAAAATCTTTTCGTGCGGCACTAAAAACTGAGCCACCGTCCATCAGGTGGTTTATTAGCTAACGTTTAATGTCGGGATTTTGAGCACAAGATTAGGAGAAAAAGCTTCTTGTCTGCAGAACCAGAACAAAAGAAGAACCCATTTTGGACAGTCAAATAAATTCTTGTTACACTCTTAAGGAATGCATTACCCTGAAATCAAGCAGAATTTTTATGAGGCCTTCAGTGGCTGCAGCGATCCTTTTGAAGTTGAACTGTAAAAACTAAAACATAGCACACACACAAGAGATATGGCAGCTGATGGAAAGGAAATAATGTGATGTTGAGGCTCTTTCAGAAGTAACTGCAATCCAGGGTCACTTGGCAAAGACATTCCACAAAAGGCAATTAATTCTGTTTCACAAGGGGTGCAATAGTATATTTTAACACAGTCACAAACTGTCTGGAAGTCAAAATAATTTAATTTCTCCTTTTATCTTTTCAAACTGTCATTTCTGCTTTACTAGACAGTGTCCTGTGCACAGCGAAGATAAGGAGAGACAGTAGCTGGTACGCAACAGAGGTCACAAGTTCAACAGCATCTCCTCCAATCGGCTGCAAAAAAGCAGAATAGAAATCAATTTTGTGTCCGAATGCAACCCCTTAAGTCACAGTAGGTATGGAGAGCAAGAAAGCTGTTGCTGACTATATTGTAAATACATGGATGTATGTACAGTATGCTGTGTGTGTGTGTAGTAGCATGTGCAGTGAACTCCTTGACACCTTGATTTATCTGATATAGAACAGCTACTGAGCTTATTATGCTGATACAGTATTTACAGTATTTAAACTGTCTCATATCAAAGTCTGGTTTTTATCCAATGGCTGTGAACAAAGCAGACTGTCATCATGTGGCAGTGTCAGTCCAACTATTCACATGTGGGGTATGTATGTGAAGTACAGGTTAACCTGTCAGTGCCTTTGCTACCACAAAATCACAGGGTATGCAGATTCAGGCTGAATATGATGGAAACTACCACAAAGAAAATGGAAATGCTGCTCCAAAAAAGACTGGAAACCTACTTATAACTGGGTGAAGCAAGTGGAAGGCGGCTATTACAGACTGTCGCACAAAACCATAACAACTGTGAAACTTTAACTTCCATTATGCTTACTGTATTCACTGATCATGGGTGGTTTGGAAAGTTGCATTAAATATATAAAAAATATTTGCGTTCTTCACTTGCTAAAGGCCTAAACTGTAACCTGAATTAGAGTTGAAGTTAGACAGACATATCAAAATGTTATACTAACTTCTCAGCATTGGTAACACGTCACACATTGTTGGTTGCCAGAACTTTACTGTAATAAATAGATAGAATAGAACTTTTTCTACTATTATGGTAAAAGGATAATAGTACTTTTGAATTTTAATCCATATTTTACTGTATAAAAACAAGTTTTTACCACCAAAAGATACAGTTTTGCCATATGAAAATACCATATAAATGCTATGATGTTTTTTTGTGCAATTTACAGTCTGTAATACAATTCTGTATATAGATATCCCGGTGTTTTACTGTTACAGAAACTTAAATCTATTCTGAGTTACGGTCTTTTACTGTCACAGTTTGACAGTTTTTCACTGTAAAATCTACAGACTGCTTTTATAGTGTATTCTCTGTCCCATATTTGGTTTGCTGGGATCTGGTCATCCTTCACCTGTACATGAAAAGTACCTGTACAGCCATTATTTAAGTCACTTAGACAGTTGACTGTGTTTGGTATATTAACTAAGCAGGCTTTAAGAGAATGCAAGTACTCACAGAGGAAAGAGTCCTTTTGCAAACATCTTTAATAAACTACATTAATCAGATTTTACAGGACATGTTTTAGTCATCATCCATCATCATGTACATCTTATGTAGCAGCTTCAATTACAGTCAGTATAGCAGTTTACAGCAGTCACGTATTGGCTCACATTTTAAGCATAATTACTGCAACCCAAAGCATCTTTTTAGGCTTTTAGGTTTATTTTCCCAACAGACGCACTTAACTACACGGATTTTGTATCAAGCTGTAAGGCAGTGGCAAGACACTTGTGATTACACAGCAATAGTGTGCATTAGCATGTGCCGCACTGAAGCTGCAGCTGCTGCTGTTGAGCTGCTGACATACTGCTTCAGCTGTTGTAAACAAGCTGTTGGTTCAGCACCAGGCTGTCACAGCTAACCAAGAAAAAGCAAAGGGTTGCATGGAAGGCTGCATTGTTTCAGGTACTGGCAAGAGGATAAAATATGACCCAGGAAGGCCGGTTTGTGTATTAGATCAACGAGTTTGAAAGATTATTAGATGCCAAAACACTGAGCAGTTTGTAATACACTAAAATGAGACAGGATTTTATAACTCTGGGAGGTTTCACAGCAGAAATGGTTTTATCTTTAAATTGATCTCATAACAAGTGCAAAATAATCAACAGAATTATTTTATCCAGTAATCTGCCAGGAAAGAGTACTTACAGTATATTGGACTCACCATTGCAGTGCATTGCAGCTAAAGTTCAACTTGAGCACGGACAGATGCCAATGAGTTCTCTAAATTAATGGGAAACCTTTAAACCTAGACCAACATGTTTTTGTGTAACTGGTTAACTGGTCCAGTATTGAGGCCTGTTAGTGGAAAAAGAAGCACTTTTAGAAGACTTACATTGCGTTGCAGCAGTGCCTGGATTGCACCAAAAAAGGGGCCAGTTCCCTAATTCAGCAAAACCCTAACCACAGCATCCTGTAACCAAAACTTTTCAAAAAAGGTACAAACTGGAGCTTAAAATCTCCCCTACCCTGCCTTTTACTGATAGGCTTCCTTTCGATCTTAAGTCTGCATGGTATTTTATTTTGAAAAAACTGACTGGCTTCTCTGTGCCGTTTCTGTGTCTGACTTCCTGCCACTGCGATCTGCTCTGTGCTGCTTGACGCGAGTGGATCGTGCCTTCCTACATAAACCTGTATGATGATCAATACCTTTCCTTGATTCCTTAGTATATATCTTTTGACTTTTCATGTACTTCTTGCAATACAGGCACACATAATGATGAACAATAAAATACTGAGTGAACTGAATAAATGCACGTATAGTTTTGTGTTATACTAATGGATGTTTTCCTCACAAAGATCACCAACTTGTGGTTTTGCAGCAGTTTGATATTGTTTGGGGAGCACAGCTGAAGTCATTTTGGATATCGGTATGTAGCAAATTTAATTTACCATATGAAGGGGCCATTGGCCTGCAATAACTGTGTATTTCATTTAACACAACACTGATTATTTGTAAGGCAATATTACCGCCAGCACCAAAGTGTAATGAATTTGAACGTTATGCAGTCATTTAGGCTGAAACACTGAATGTGTCGATGAAGGCCTGAGTGCTGCTTTGATGGTATGGTGTGCAAAGGCTGAACAAAAATGGATTTGTAGAATCCCATCATGTTTTTGACAAGAGCTGCTGGTAACTTTTGCCTTGGGACACCTTTATAAAACAGCTGTGTTACACCAGTACAGCGTGTTTGTTATTCAGTTCACATTTGACGGGATGATCTCGTATTCATCTTGCACTCTAAACAAAAAGGAAAGCACATTTCATGCTATCATTTTCACCCAAAGAAAATGATTTTGTTCTCAGGACCCCACACGAGCTGAAAACACCATAAAGAATGCTGATTACATTAGCTAAAACTGTTATTGCCTGGATACTATTACCTCTAACTCCCATGGTGATTTCCTGTTAATGGAAAGGTGTGTAGCTCTCTGTGTGCTTTATTCATATGTGTGTGTGTTTGTGTGGGCCACCGTGTGCTGCATACCTACCAGAGTGTGTTTGTATGCATGTATTTGGCATTACTTCCCGACCGTGGGTCACAAAATAACAGTATACATTCTGTTCCGTTAATTATAATAGCGAGATTATTTTCTGCTTTCGATAAGCGTGAAGTCTAATGGGGGTTTTGTGGTTGGTGTCATTGACATGCTTTGGAGAAATGAGCTCGGGTGTAATGACTTGACAGGTGAAAATGTCAATTTACTGTAGTGTATCAGAATTGACCTTATCGAGGTTCAGAATTTCATAAATCCACAAGAAATAGCTGTTCATTATAAGTTTAATTTGACACTCCAGTGGTGTGTGTCCTGGTGAACTTCTCATTAAAGAATCATAATTAATCATTGTGTGTGTGCATGTGTGTGTGTGCCCTGTTATAATATTTCCCAAATAACAATCTTTTATTCAATCCCACTGTATAAGCGGTTTGCTAAACAAAGGTGCTCTGTGTTATAGTGGGAGTCACATAACAGAGGAGATGGTTTAATGAATTCAGTCCAGTTTATTTGTCCCAGCCACAGTCAACCAGACGTGCTGACCGTGAACGCCGTCGCTCAGGCAGCAGCCCGGGGAGGTGTGGTCGCAGAGGTAGAAGGTTACATGAATGTACACAGCTGGGGGTCAAGTTGTTTAAGAACCGCTGAATGATGACTGAATTCATGTTGTGCTCACATTTCCCAGGAATTCAAGCCTTAGTGGCTCCCGACCACCTACAGTTGCCAGGTAATGGCCATTTAAAAATACAGTGTGATGCTGCAGTTGGGTACTGCAACAAACTGAATATTACAACTGTGAACATTCAATAACGCTTTGTTGTGGAAGGACATTTTAGCATCTTAAAAAACAACCCAACAACACTTATAAAAAGTACTTCCAAAGTACTTTTCCTCATAAGTTTAACTCATTATCTCATATTTATGATAAGGTTTTCTATATATTCTAACTCCATTTCCAGTGCTTTCCAAGGTTGCTGCAGCTCATTCACCCATTCACACACACTCACAAACTGATGCCTGATCATTGGGAGCAATCTTGGGTTCAGTGTCTTGCCCTACTTAAACACTTCTGTCAGGTTTGGAGGCAATTTCATGTACGCTTTTGAAGACTGGCAGTACTGTTACTCTAATTCTGTCCACAACATGATCAATAGAAGCTGTTTTGCAGACGTTTTTCAGTCATTTGTAGCTGTTTTTAAAATATGTTCTTGCAGTGTGGGCTGGAATCTGATCTGCAGCTCTGATCAGACCTTTATCTGGTCTAATCCTCACACAGCAACAGTGTCGGGAGTCAGGCTGTTCCAAAGTAATCTATAGTTAGTGAGGAGACAGGCACTGCAAATGCTGGTAAGGACCTTTCTGTTAACAGATGCCTTTGCTCTGCTTATTGCAACCAAACCAGCTCCCAGTTTCCTCTGTAGGTAAAGATCCAGTGTAAGTATGAAAACCAGAAGACCTGCTCGTAATGAAGATGTTACGTTAATGCTGCCAAATGTGCAAAAATCACAGATATGTTTGCTGCAGTGGCTTCAACATCTACGGTAACAGCAGTAGCCGGCATTATGCAGCAACAGGTGGAAGGAGGCGGGCTGGCTGGCTGTGAGGAGCAGGCAGGGAAGCCGAGGAACAGAGTGAGCAGAAGGAGAGTGTAGCTGAAGCGGTAAGCAGGGAGTAACACGGAGGGAGACAACGACTCTCAGGGAGGGCGTGGGGAGGTAGCGTGCGCCCCATGATGATGGTGATGATAATGATTAATTCAATGAATGATGATGATAATAAGATAACACAATTGTAATGGTATCATAAAGTCAGGCGTCAGCTCCTGCTGGTGCTCACTCTGTCAGTCAGTGGCAGATTGTGTAGCAGAAGCTATTTGGAACTGTTTTTGTAGCCCCGCATTGCTCGCTAATGCTTCTAGATTAAAGATAGCGGTACTGTGAACTCAGTTATCATTCTGACCTTTCTCTCTCGGCCTCACTCTTTTAAAGGTTTCCTTTTTAGAAGAGGACATCTTTGCTGTTCATTGGGGTGTTCCCTTATCTGATCGAGATCTCAGCGGCTACCAATCGTTTGGGGATTTTCAGATGTAATGAATTTGTTAAATGTGAACGCCGGCTAACAAACCTACGCCACTTACTCCAAGGACACGCCTTACCTGAAACAATGCTCTCCCCACATTGTCGTAGTGAAGCAAAGTGGAGATATGACGAATCATTCTGTAACATGGAGAGAGCTTTTTAAATTCACAGTCCACACAACTCTGCTTTTCATTTTATACAATACATTCTGATAATCTGAATCTGTCAGTTAATCATTTATAATTTATCACTGATCATGTCTCCCGTCAGTCTCTCTCTCCCCCATCCAGGATCCCCTCCGTCCGGCTTGTTGTTGTTTGGGGGATTGACAGGTCCTTTTGTCTGGGTGACTATACAATCTATACAACTCTATATCAGCTTTTGATTATTGATACTGTATCATGTCTCATGTTTCTCTCTCTATTTCCCACAGGTTGCTTTGTCTAATGTACGTATGAAGTATCTGTATCTCATGGGTACCCATTCATTCAGATATCTTGAGGTAAGAGGTCCAATCAGATATCAGGGATATCCAGTGCCACCCCAGTCTCCCCTCTGGACACGCCCCTGCTCATGTGGACATTACTGCTTAATTTCATTCTAATTTCTGCATTTAATTGTTTCTTATTGTTTATTGTAGGCTATAAAATGTACGCTCTTTCGGTAAACCGACTTACTGACGTGTACTATCTGTATCCGTGATTATGTTTGCATGGAACATACAGCAGTAACCTGGTTATTTATGCATGATTCTTATTCAGGGTCACTAAATAAGCAGCAGTCAGTCTCAGTGGACTCTTCTCAGCATTAGGTGTTTAGTGCAGTGTGAGCAATCATCCTCCATCCATCTAGCTCACCTGCCTAAAAACTGTCCTGCCTGGTCCCAGGTTGGTTTACCATAGTGTGTGATGTGCAATGTACTGATGTCATGTTAAATTATTTCTTGGATTATCTCTTGTTGAACTCTGTGAAGTAGCTCTACTGTAGATATGGCAGCAGAGTAACTAAGTGCAGTATTAGCTGATCTCATACAGTACGTGTCTGACAATGGTTGTAATTAATGCAATATTTTTTCATTGCCACTTTTTATTCTACTCATAGTTGTAGGCTTGAAGGTGGTGTATTCTGTCTCTGGAAATGTAATTCTATTGCAGCCAGGACAGTGAAGAAGTGCTAGTAATTAGAGTATTACAGTAATGAGTGGATCATCATATAATTTAAAACCATTATAATATTAAGAGGAGTCAGGTGCATTACGGAGATCATCAGACCAGCAGGGGACCCGGACTCCTTGACACAAATGTCCTTGGACCTGACTATTATCCCCATTGTCTCTCTCCATTTTTTCTCATACTTCTCGCTCTCCTCCTCCTGTTCATCTTTCAGGTGTTTTCCTCTCATCCTGCCTAATGATACATGCTAATTGTTTTTAAATGGGTTTTTTGTGCGGGTGCACCTTCCCTCCCTTCAATTCTATTATATCCCTTGGACCATGAAAAACCAAAAATTCACACAGAGGCTGGTCAGACGTACGAATCGATACATCTAAATACAATTGCAGGGTTACTCAAGGTGCTCTGGGCTTTCTTTTCCCAGGCTCTGCATGAAATAGTAAGAACAAAGAAACTATTCTGATATTGGTGCTCAGTTCACAGAACAAACCCTTGTATGAATCTCCATGCAAAATATAACACTGACATCACTTTACATGCCAAATAGAACAGAAGGCATGGTTATTTGTTTCTTCCTAATCCACAGCACATCAAGTGGAAGACAATGAATGAATCTGAACATGAAACACAGTAACAGTTGCTTGCTTTGTTATCCAGTTTATGATTATAATTTGTTCTACAGTACATCCCAGCTCCATATGGCACAATTTCACTTTTCCATATCCCTGCATAGTGTGTGACATTATCTTTTATTACTTGCCTTGTTGGCACAGAAACAAGACAGGAGCAGCGCCAAGAAACAGTGCCTAGAAACAATAGTTGCAAGATGAAAGGAACAAGTAAAGTGGGAAAAGAGGAAGGAGGAAAAAAGATTAAAAAAAGAAAGCGAGAAAGAGAGAGAGAGATTTTTTTTCTGCAGCTGTCCACGGCTTTTTAATTTCATCTGAGATTACTGAGCGTGATGAGCTTAGTCGTGTTACGAATCCCTCCACACGGGCTTCTACAACGCACCCCCGCGCTCTGATGGAGCTCCATGAATTCCCCTTATTGCTGTTTAATGGAGATGGGTGCCCAAACAAATGAGCAGCCTTTGCCTGGCTCAGCACCGCGGGTTCTCATTAATCCGGACGCTGAGACGCTGATGGCACTAATTTTTCAGACTAAGCGGTGTCTGCGTCTCACCGCTTCATGGCACTCCCACAACAAGAGAGAGTTTCAATCAGAGAGACAGCCCAAAGGCAAAAAGGTTGTAGTGTTCATGTCACACCTGGTCTGTTGAGCTTGCTCCCGCACTGTTGGAAAATCTCCCCCTGCAGTGCCCATCTGTGTCTGTGGGAAAGCACAAAGTGATGCAGGCGTGATGAGAGTCTCTGCTTCAGAATTAAAGGGATGCTAAGGAGAGGCATAAGTGCAAATTACATTTGAAACAAAATGTCCTGAGAATGCAACCTTAATTTTCAGAGTAACATTTTTTAACTCAGGCTAAAAATAAAAAAACCCTCTTATCTTGTAATATGAGCTGCCGTTGAGGGAATGAGAATTAGATTGCTAGTAAACACAACAATGTTAAAATTAGGCTCTTAGGCTGAACAAGGATATTTCACCATACCATACATACATATGATGAATGCAGAAAACAACACAGAGGTGCTTGAAACAGCTACCATAAGACACTATGGTCTAATAAGTGTCTTGTAAGTGAATGTCTCAGGGCTTTGAGTGTAGCAGAGGGGTGCAGTGGGCATTGCCTGCATTATTTAGCATTTATACAGTACAGTACAAAATATATTAAGTTTGGTTTAATCACTTGAAATATTAGTACATAAAACGACTTGGGATGTTTCTTAATGAATTTTGGACTTATGAGGATGCAATCAGGTCCCTTGTTGACTCCGCTGTGAGGACTCAGATATGAACAAACTGAAATTATTTAGTGACCTTCATTATCCATGCTAACGGTGTGGCTCTGTGGATGGCGATGTTAATCTGTCACTTCGGTCCAAAATTAAGTAAATACATAACTACTGGATGGACATTTATGGTCCCCAAAGGAGGAAGTCCACCTACTTTGATGAGCCCCCTCTAGCGCTACCTTGAGGTTGACATAAGTCGTTTTGTGTATAATGTCCCGACAACTATTAGACGAATTGCTAAGTTAAAAATTGACATTCCCATCAGCTGTACTTTGTGTTTAGTGCTGGTTATCTAATGTGAGCAAGCCCACACAGTAACCAGAGATGGTGGAAAGATTATACCTGCTAAAAGTTAGCATGTTAGCATTGCCATTGTGAACGTATCAGCATGCCGACATTATCATTAGACCAACAGTAGAACTGCCTTCTCATTCATTTGAATGGAGCAAGCAGAGGTGCCAATGCAAGAAGCTCCAGCAAAAACAGCAGACATTTCTGATAACGTCAACGCTGCAGCGATCTGACGTCTGACACGCCCTTAAACACATAAACCTGTTACTCAAACTTTAAGGAGGTTGATATGTTGTACTGTATGTCTACAGAACTTTGTGCTATAGTGTTAAATCCATTAAAAGTATATAAAACTAAATAAGTATCTTGTATTAAGAGAAGTTTGCGTTAAGTGAAGTAAGGCTCTGAATTCTATGTTGTATTTTGCTCAGCTAGTAGTGACAGAGTTTTAGCTGCACAGGTGAGAACTGCTCTTCTTCCAGCAGAGTTAGAAATATTAGGATTTTGGACAATTTTGTGTAAATTGTGTAATTTGGGAGAAGCAACAGTGAGTCAGATAATCTTTTGTGTTTTGCGTACTTTAGTGGTATAAGAATGTTAATTATGTATGAAGTAGTTCAAACCCTTTAATATTTTGGCGAAGGCTACAGATGATGCTGAAAACGATAAAACACTGGAATGGTTGTTCAATTTGGATTAAAATGTATATTTATTAGTGTTTATTCTGATTTCTCCAGTCACATAAAGTGCATTTTTGTTGGTGATTTATGAATTTTATTGCAGAAAATGAACTGAATGAAAATGTATTTACTTTAAAACCAATCAAATTTAGCGGCCACATTTAAAAAAGTATGTGCAGCCTTCTGGATCTGGCTGTAAGCACATGTGGGCTTGGCAAAGTATGCATCGCAAAGAACAACTGTAGAGCCAATCTGTCCTCATTAGGGCCAAAATGACCTCAGTTAAGCGGCACTTCCTGATCATGACAACCTCCTTCCTCAGCTCTGGTCACTGTGGTAATTATGTGTGAGCCAGAGTTCTCCAGCGGTCCTGTGGGAGTTCCTTAACCGCTTCACAGTCACCGAGCACGGGATTCCCCAGGGGACTTTTCGACATGGAGGGTGTCAGCGGGACGGATGGCGCATTTTCAGATTTCTTATGAATTTGCATAGATTTCAATATGGGAAGGGTGCGAGGAGAGGTGGGGGTGGAGCTGGTGCTTCCATTTGCAGCAGCGATATGGCCTACTTTAGAAATCCAATATCTCTACTGTGGTTGAGAGCTGGCGGTATAGATGTAGGGAGGGTGATGATGGGGACCTATGCCTTGGTACTCAGGAGTAATAACCCCCAGAGGGTGCAGGATGGGGTGTAAAAATGTTCTTTCTTATGATATAAGGAGGTTCTAACTGCTCACAAACCGCAGACTCCACTGTAAACCCAGTTTTGTTAGTCAAACTGATTTAGATTGGTGCATCTTCTTTTACAGCTTTCTGATGGATGTTCCACATCTGCTCATTTACACAAGATGATCTCTCAGCATGAGCCATCATGCTGCGTTACTTCACTCTGTTTCCTGATTCCCAGAGTCCTGCATAGCTTCTCCAAACACCACTGATGATGCTGACTATTCACAAAACATCCTCATTGGGTGAAAAGTATGAAAAGAATTTCATACCTTGTCGAATTTTGTTGTATTTATCATGAATTGTGGCGGTGTAATTAAAAGGGAAAGAAAAATATTAGGTATTTTGATAAATGACAAAGAATGTGGGAGATAAATGTAGCAGATTCCTCAGTAATGAGTGCTTTCAGTGATGACCCTGCACACACATTATGTGGTGTTCGGACCACAATTAATTATTTCTCTGATGGCTTCGGCTTTTTTTTACTTATTTTTTACATTTGATACTGAAGATGAAATTCAGAAGCAAAGCCTTGAGATTCCTCAGCGAGTTCAAGTCCACAAGGAATTTTAAGAATCTGTACACATTTACAGCGAATATAATGAGAAAGTTACAAAAATTAAGGAGCTTACAAGTTGTCATAATGAAACCATCTATCTGTTTTCTTTATGTATATCTTGTTCAGTGTGGCAAGGACGGCAGCTGTTTGCTTCGGTTTCACAGTTACAGGTTGTCAAAAGCCAAAGCCACAAACATAGCTGCTAATATTTATTTCTCCAGACCACTTGATTATATAATGTAGCTTTTTTTGACCTCTTATTAACATGTTGGGCCATAATTATTCATTTTCAACACAGAACTGAAAAAAGGTTTTAAATACACAAACATCAAACAAATCCATTAGTTGCTGGATCTTGAATCCATTTTCCTCCCCGTCGCTGTCTCTTTTTGCTCTATAGGTATGTCTCTTGCCCCTTGCATTCATTTAATAAAACATATGCCTTTTGCATGATAAATCTGGACAACCGGTGGAGAGATCCTATCGATGAATAATTTGTGAGATTTCAGCTCCCAGACTCAAAGTAAGCTTATGTCATCCTTAGTTTTTCTCCAAATCAACAAGTCGGTCCTTATTTCCATATCGACCTCAGATTGTTGTAGATGTTTACACAAATATGGAAAACAGAAATTCTGTGGAACTGAACTGAACAAACAGTTCCTAAAGGCAGAACCTGGAAGTAGAAATATTCACTCTCATTAAAAATCAAGGGAAATACAGTTTTTTTTCTGTTATGTTAAGCCAAAGCAAAATGCTCACAGTTCCTGTACATACATACAGAAAGCAACATATTATGCTCACTTTTTTTTTGTTTTTCAGACATACATAGTACATCCAAACAACTTAAACATATTACCCTTAAATCACTCTTAATACATACAAGATAGATTTTACATAGATTTAAGCTTATAGGCAAAGGAGCTTTATGTTCATCATCTTTATTTAGCACGTTTAGCATTCTAGCATTTTTAATTAGCACTGAAAACAAAGTACAGCTGAGGCTGATGGGACTGTCATTAGTTTATTAAATTAAAATGACCTGAAGATGGTGCCAAACAGTCAAGGGAACACAAAAGAATTAACAGTCCATCCTGAGGGACGTAATGTCTGAACCCATATGAAGAGTGTAGCATTTAATCAGTGGATTGCCACAAACTATTTCATAAGAAAATGTAACCTCATGGTGGTGCAGAAGGAACGAAAGAGTATCTCTAAAGTCATTAGATGCACATCTTGCAACCAATTCATGCCTGTATAAATGTCCAACCAACAGTGTTCACTGTTTGGGTGTGAAGAACCTACACTGACACACATAAGGCTGCAACTTTGTTTATATTCACAGTCACAGGTTCCTCGTCTGATAAATTGAGTTATTCTGTCTGTACTGTACATTGACAGTTTAACAGTGAAACATGTGCACAGAGTAATCCTTTTCTTATACATGATCTCATTGGGATAACCTCTAGTCAATGACACAATAGTGATATTAAAATATTCCCCATTTTCTGG
>NW_023340095.1:3746146-3749936 GCF_004916995.1 Morone saxatilis | reverse complement strand
CCCTGGAAACCCCTCAAGGACTCCTGTGGGGTCCCCAGACCTCAGGTTTAGAGCCACTGAGCATTACCCTCTCTAAAACCATGCAAACAGCCATGAGACAATTCCCTCACAATAAACATTACATTTTTTACCACTTATTTTCCTTATACTTGTTATTCCAAACACCTGCTTGGGCAAGTGTTAATATTATTCCGTGTGAGTAACCCTGGAGGGGTGCTGGAGGGGTTGTTTCAGATTTCCACACAAATACACCTAATGTTAAAGGTCCAGTGTGTAAACATTTTGAAGCTCTACTGCAGAAACTGAATATCATATTCATAGGTAATGTTTTCATAATCACCTGAAAATAATAATTGTTGTGTTTTCGTTACCTTAGAAATTGAGCCGCAGACGCCACCGATCGCCTTCCGAACCAAACACCAAACACTGGCTCGAGGTCATTTCATGTTTTTCACAGCCACTGTGCTTGGATCCCCTCATGCTAAGATGCCACTGAATCCTACACACTGGTCCTTTAAATGTGTTTGTGAATGAGAATAAAAGAAAGAGAGAAATAGAGACATAAGTGCAACATTTGCCAAAGGTCATGAACCACATTCAAATCTGAGTGAGTGAGTTTAAAAATACAAAAGACAAAAACACATTTCCACACTGAAGCCCTCTTTTTGTATCTGCCATTCAGTAGCCTTGAGCATTCAATTGCTTCCTCTGTTTCATGAATCTTGAAGTTCAGTAGTTACACAATAACATGTATTTTCAGTAACTTTAAAAGGACTGTACTCTCATACTAATAAGATATCTTAATCCTTAATCCTCATAATGGTGCCCAGCATTGCTATTTTAATTGTTATTGAATTCAGGACTAAATTAATGTTGCAGTATTGCACACAGTTAAGGTTACTGTTGTGACAGCAGTAGCCGTAATAGTGGTAATACTGATGGCTAAAGAAGTAATAGCAGTTAGTGGGAGCTGTAGTAGTTAAAGGAAGATTACGGTTTATGTTAGATTTAGTATCATAGCCAGGGCCCTCCATTTGTCGGTTAATACAATGTACTAACCAGATTATTTATGAGTTCTGGGCGACGCAGTGACATTGATATAAAAGTCAGACAGGTCTTAAACCCAGACCCACCCCAGAGATTAGCTAAACTTATTTGGAAAATAAAACAAAGACAACCAGTAAAACTATTATCTTAGGAATTCCTTTGGTGAACTTAATATTACCATAACAATGGCCAGAAAAATAAAACTAATAAATTCAAATGAACTGTAGTTTTACTTTATTGTACCGGCAATTAGGGATACACTAAAATTATGACATTAGATTTGGTTAGAACAGAGTTATGGATGATTAAATCCTCCATCTTTTTTTTTTACTACGTCTCAGCCTTTCTTGCCATAAAGTGTGTAAAAACTATTAACTTTTTTTTAAATACAAAAAATGATCAGTTATCTTATCGGTATATTGGCCATGAGAAGCAGATAATAATTGGTTATCTGGAATACAATCCATATTGTGCATCCCTGGTGTTGATAGTGGTATAAGTAGCAGTGGCAGTATTGACTTTGTAAAGAGCAGAGGTGAAAATTACTATTGTGATTAAATATCTGTTTTTAAGGCCTATAACAAACACCAGCACTATAACCCAACACATGAGCCCCCCCCGCAGCCCTGAGTGGGCCCGGTTTGACCAAACTTTATTGAGGAACTGACCACCAACCAGTCACTTACAGAGCTGGTAGATATTACCACATTTCATAGAGAGGATAATTACAATATATGTGCATTTAGGAAAAACAAAGTATGAAAATCTCCATAAATAAGACAAATTAGACGCCTTTAGGTTAACAGGCTTCCGTTTTTTCCTTACAGTAGCAGTAATTTAGAGACCCTGTCTCCTTCTTACAGAATATAAACAGTAATAATAATATGAATAAGTGCATTCAGCAGGAGGTAAGGATCTTGTTTTTCCATCATTAGTAAAACAATGTGCACATTTTAAATACCTAATAAGTGCATCTAGCAGGAGGAAGAAGTTCTGCACATTTATTTGCAACCCAAATAAAATCTCCCGCGACCCCCATGTGGGTCCCAACCGGTCTCGACCCGATCTCTATAGTAGTACTAGCAAAGTAGAAGTACTAGCAGGAGCAGTGGTGTTAGCAGTAGAAGCAATGTGAGCAGTAGGCAGTACTGAACAGGTAGATGTACTAGTATTGATCCAGCGGGGACAGCAGCACAATGGCTTTACAATCACGCAGCTCCCTGGAGAAACCTCTGCACTGCTTTGCATTGGCAGTGTGTTACTGGAGAAGCATTGACACACTGATAAATGTCTTGTCACCTGGGGACACACTTAATAAACATTTTATTAGCTCCTGTAAATGGTCTACAGAGGATCAAAGACATGCTTGTTTGACATTTGGATGCATTTGGCTGATTGGCAATTCATCATCTAGCTTCACAGTCAGCATGGTTGCCATCCCATTCATAATTTATCTGCCTATTCATTGAATGCTTTATAATTCAATAAATTATCAGGAAAATTGGTTTAGGAAAATCTTGCTGGGCCTTGAAATCTGAATACATAAATGTTAAGTAACAGAATTCAATTATGACTTGTGTAATTTGTGTTGGCTCTGTTGTTACAAGTCTGTGACACTGTGAAGTGGATCTTTTGTTCCCTTGTCGAAAGTGAAAATATTGTGAGGAGTGATGGAAGAAATAAATATAACAAAAGTGACCATTTGCAGTTGACCACGGCATTCAAAAGATGAACCATATTTCCAGTTTGTTTAAAGTGACTGCAGGATTTCAAACTAAATTCAACACTAAGGCTGAAAAAGTAATATGTGGTGACTCATTGTGGTAATTTACCACAGTAATTCAGCACAGTGCTTTCTGGTGCATACTCAGAATGACTTATCCTCGCTATAAAGTTGGGAATGTTATGAATTAATCATAATTTGCTCATGGTAAGAGGGTCAACTTTGGTAAATGCCAAGACTGCGGCTGTAAAATGGCATAGGTAAGGCTGTTTCTCGCTCCCAGCCAACTCCTCTTTGCTTTTAAATTCCACTTTGTCCAGGTATTATTTTTTCCAGTGGTGGCAAACTCTAAAGTCTGCTAACCTCTATTTGCCTTGTCATTCAGTGTCATTTTTTTTAATTCCCCACAGTGGCAAGGCACTGAACTGTCAAAAATTGCACCATCTGGTCTTGACCAGTGCGTCCAATGTTCAGAACTCCTCAGCAGAAAATTGTGTTTCTTTTGTAACAGACAGGCTCACATTGTTCAGAAATAGAAAGAAGGTGAGTGTGCTTTCTCTACCGCAGATTTGGGTACTTTCCCCCTGGTTCAGACAGGTTCTGTGGTGTGAAATTTCACTGAAATTTTCATGGTCGTTGAGTATGAATGAGGCCTCATACTTTCCACATCCATGAATCTATTATAGCAATAATATATTCTATAATGAGCTCTCGCTGCCTGCTGCCAGTCCATTACTTTCTTTCCAAGCTGCAATGCTGAGACTCGCCCACATCGTCACCTTGAAGATAGATTATCAAACACTATGCCCAAAACTAGAGTGGAAGATCACTTTCATCCTCATAGATAACATGATTCCACACAAACATGAGGCGTCTACTTTACGTCATAGAAATCATTTACTGCATCATCAAATCTCTCACTCTGCCAATGATTATGTCCCATTAAACGTGGTTTGATTTGTTTCTACCATATAACACACACACATATCTGACATCTGAGACATATATATATATATATAT
>NW_023340095.1:3701089-3746046 GCF_004916995.1 Morone saxatilis | reverse complement strand
ATATATATATATATATATATGCCGTTTGACAATTACAGTCTCAGTTTGACTCTGAAGCTCCCATTCATTTTTCAGCAGAGCCGTCTCCATAATATCTGAGCGTTATTTTTTTTCTTCCCACTCTTCGGGGTTGTTGTGACTTCAGTAAGAATTTCATATGACATTTTCTGCACATACGTGGAGTGCTGCAGGAATGAGTCCTAAAGCCTGGAAATGAGTTTGGTTACCTCATCTTGAAGTAAATGAGGTTCCTGAATGGGTTTTTGGTGCCTGAAATAATGTCTGTGGTTAAAAGGTTTTCATGTTTTATTCTATGAAATAAAATTCATCAGTAAAAACCCGACTTTTGAATTTTGAAGCTTTTACACGTCTTAAAAAAGGGTAACAAGTGGCTAAATGAGGCTGCAGAGGTTGTCTGGGACGGGGACGGGGACGGGGGGGTTATATTTGTATTTTAAATCTTTTATCATTACATGAGATTCAGTATTTCTGTTTTTCATTATTCCATCCCGTTAGCTTTTTTTAATTTAAATTTTTTAATTAATTTGTTTTGTGAGTTTATTTGGACATTCATCAACATTATGTGTGTGTCTTCTCTTCAATGTTTGTGTGTTAGCACTAGCTTGCTAGCCAGGAAGCTAGTGTTAACTATCAAACTAGTGGTAGCAAGTTAACACTGACAGTTGTTATGTTGTATGTTATGAATAATATTTTGACTGGCAAGCAATTAGAAAGATGAGCATGGCAAATAAGATTTCGACAGGTTATATATTATTTTATTTTATAAAATAATACAAATGATAAGATAATATTTTATTTTATTTTTTTAAGTTATTTTGCTCAAATTTTCTGAGGCCCCCCTGGTGACCCCTGGTGACCCCTGGTGACCCCATTTTGAAAACACTGGTCTGGGACATTAACACTTAAAGTTTAGTGGTGGTGAAGTTGAAGTAATCTGACAGTAACATAGTTTGTTTATAGCCTAACATTAGCTTTTTACTTCTGGCGATTGCATTTACTTTAATTTGTCAAGATTATATTACTGAACAAAACATGTAGGTATCATAAACTTCTGTTTGCACAGAGGTTATTGTATGAAATAATCCATTACTGGAAATAATGGGAAAAAAATCCAATTTTTCAGGGAACCAGGGCGATTATAACCTCTGCTGGTTTGGCCTATTAGATCTACTATATATTAGATTTTCTATTAGATTTCAGGTCAGTGTAGTAGACAGTAGAGATGGAAATCACAAATCACTTTGCTGATTCAAATTGCTCACTTTAGTGCAAAGATTCATAGTCACTTCTTCACCTTTCCTGAAGAAATTCACTACTACAGTCAGTGAACACAACACCGTCCAGCAGTAGTGTTTATGCACAGCATTATTACTACAGCAGCCTGTAATTTATGACCAGATTATGATGGTTTCTGTGGCTTTCACAGTCTTTTAATACACTTTAAACCATAAAGTAACGTACTGTGACAGTGGCTCCGTCACCAGTGAGGAGCTCCACTGCTAAAACCTGCTGATCCAGTCAGGGTCAATGGCGATTCAATATGGTCAGTACTCGGTCTGTAACCGACTCCGAATTTTGTCAATTAAATCGAGTTTGGCTGTTCAGGATGAAGATTCATCTATTCATTCGCTAAACTCCTATATCAGCAGTTCCTGCTGTGGAAATGCAGCTACATGAGTCTCAGGTTTTAGCCTGCCTCACTTTTTAAAGCCTTTCTGCGTCATCTGAGATGTGAAAGCATCAGATTCCCACACGGTCAGAAAAGGTAGAAGAGTGCATCCAGCTTATAGTTCAGTTATAAAATCTGCTCTCCTGCTGGCCTGCTGACAGCACCGTCAGTCAATCACGGTGGACGGCAGCAGAGGAGGTCGTGCCGCCGTCTGGAGCAAAGAGTGCCGGAGCAGCCGCTGTCTGGACTGTCCCACTCTTTTGTGCTTCAAAATGACCATAAAACTGACTGTTTGTAAGGTTTAATGCCTGTCTGTGTACGGTGACAAAGCTAAAATACAAAAGCGCAGCGATTCGGCTGACAAAATGTCAACACGAGCCGACTCATGACTCAAATCAGTCAGTTCACTTTGAAAATCTGTTGATGAAAGATGTGTTTGTATGTTTACTGAGCACTTGTAGTAGACACTCATCAACTTATTGAACTTGCTTGTCATTTTCAGGTACATCATCACACAGGAGGGAGGACTGAAAGCTAGAAAATACAAAAAGACAAGGTGCGTAATCAGCACTGGCATTTGTTATATTATTGTATTCAGTCTGTGACCTTTTAGTTTTATTCACTGGATTTTTGTATCTTTTTTTTCCTGTCTGCTTCAATAACAGTTTCTCCTCAAAATGTCATGTTGTGCTGTCATATTTAGTATACATTATGTGTGGTTGCCATGCAATAAACAGCACAACATGCCACAGTTGTTTCAGAAACATGTCTTGCATGATCAAAAGCCTTTTCATGGTAATTAAATCAAGCCTCCACTGGGTTCCCCTAGCATGGTGCTAACAATTGGAATTAGCATCACAGTTAGGCACGTCTCAGCTTCTTGACCTTCCAAGAACATTAATGTGGCTCCAGAATTAATGAAATGTCTTTCTTTTTTTAAATAATTTATTTGTTAGCTTAACTGCTCAGCCCTTTTAAAGCCGGTTTTACCCAACTACTCAGACTATCTCCAGAGCAGCCTTACCTCTGACGGTGGTTTGAGATAAACATACAGTGATGTTAAAATGGCACACTAAAAATCCCTTTGTGGCATTTGTGTCTTGACTTCTCATGAGTCAAACCATGTGAACACCTACTTCTGCTTCTGATTTCAAAACCAAAAGCTTATGAAAATCATATTAATGGTGCTTAAACTCGAACCTGTGAGATTTACCTGTCAGAATGGCTGCTGTGATCTTTTTCACAGCAGTAAGCTCGACTCAGGTGTAAACAATGACACTAATTGAGGCTCTGTTCCATTCAGGTCAGACAGGGCGCTGCTATTGTGCATGTTGGCTCACTAAAGAAGGCTAAAGAATCTTTGATAACAGCTGTTTTTACCCTAATATTTCATGTTAAAAAGGCTGCTGTGAAAAAGGTCTATTGTGGTCAAGTGGTTTGAATATTGTAGGTGCAGGGAGTTGTTCAGCCAGACGGCACAGCTACAGTTTATCAGGCTGATAAGCTGCGTAATGCAAAGCAGAAAATATGCATAAGAGTTCCCATTAATTAAACCTGCAACGAGTAATACTTTGGATATTAACAAGGAATGAAATGACGCTACGAGTGATGCACAACATTTCACTGCTTTGTGCTCTCTTTGGTTTTGCTTGTTTTGTGTTATGAGAATATTTGGCTTTAGTAATTAGCTTTTTCAACACTGCATCTTACCCACTGGAGTCGGACTGCATTAAGGACTAATGGTGACCAGCTATGTTGTTTTTTTAATGTTTTTTACATCTCATTTAAATCTAATGTGCCCCACTGTAATTAGGCTCCTCGTCTTCGCAGGTGGGGCCCTTTTTAACATTCTGGTGAGAGACTGCGGATGAAAAATGAGGTAGCCTTGGCACAGTAACATTTTAATTAATGTTGATTAATATGCACTGTCCCCGATAAATAAATAAATACAAATACAAATACATTAATCAGGTGGGCTGAAAAATAAATCCAACGGGAGGCTGATGTTTTTCTGCGTCTGCTGGAGGTGTAAGCAGGTAATCTGCTGACAGCCATAAGAATGTGATGGTCGAACGACGGAGAGAGTATAGGGCTTTAGCTGCTTTTGGCTTAGTCTCGACTTAAAAGCTTGAACTAGCCTAAACTACTGAAAACATTAAACTGTAACATGCTGTCACCTGCTGTATAACAGATTGGGGCTCACTCTCCTCTCATGCTTCCAGTAATAAAAAAATTATACCTCTGTTTTGGAAATACAGGAAAAGTTATGGAGTCAGTGAGTTACGCTGAGGGCTACAAGTTGATCCCTGTTTTATTTTTTCAAAAGTCTAAATTTGTTCACATTTTTGCTAATTGAACCATTAGAATTAGCTATTAGCAGTTACTGTTTGCACTGTAGTTAGCAATTACACCCAATTATATGTTAATTGTATATCCACTGCCTGTACTTGCTGAAACCTAAAATAAAAAGGAACTTTATTGTGATTGAATGTTGGTCTCAGTCATCCAAGACATGACGTCAGTTTGTTTTGATGGATCTATGAGTACAGTTGATATAGACTGATACAGTTTTATTGTTTTATCGTGTTTATATTATTTATCAAAATCAGTTTTTTTTTAAAATGGTCTAGTAGGCTGATTGGTGCAGGTTAACTCAGACAGTTACAGTGGATAACAGCTTCATTTTAAACAACGACTGCCACCCTTTGCACAGTAACTTCCAGCTTCCTGGACGGAGGTTTATAGTCACAAGATGTAGAACAAAGCAGAATAAAAATAGCTTCGTTCCAGCAGCTATCATTCAGATCAATAAGTTGTAGTTTTTCTTGTTTGTACCTGCATTTGTACCTTATTTATTCGACTGGTTACTTATTTTAGTTTTTTTATTGATCTCTTCCTGAGTCCTGATTTTTATAGCCTGGAGCACTTTTATTTTTTTATCTTGCAGTAAATAAACCAAATCTACCTACGGGTACAAATAAATTAACCTTGACCTTTTTAATTGTTTTATTTTATTCACTTCACTGTATAACACCTACACAGTTGTACAGGGGTGAGAGCCAATCCTAGTTACAGACTGTAAGTAACATGAGAGTGAGTCAGAGGTCTGCTGTAGATACATCTTTTTTTCTAAGTGATCATTATTAACATGCTCAGTAGATATATTATAGCTGCTGTATCTTCCAGCCTGATTATCATAATGTGAGTTGTGATAAACTGTAAGTAATGTAATCAGGGTTTATTAGGCAACCCCATTAACCTTAGAACACATCAGTGAAACACTATATATTTTGCATCCACAGTATATAATCTCTTGAGGTTCGTGTGTGTTAACGACACACAATGTAAGTGCAACATCCAAATAACGCCTTCCAAAAGTATCATGGTATGTATATTTTTAACCCTTTGAACTCAGCAATAAAAATGGTCCATCAGTGCCTAATTTGTTAGAAAAACAAACAAGAAACATAGTAATTCAAAAGATTTATGACTGTAGAAACATGAACACAATATTTCTGGTCACTCCAGACGTTATTTGAACGATGTAAATGTTTTATATTATATACTTATATTATAATACGCTAATTTTTACTTTCACTTTAGCTGCTTCTCTCCTCTGCTCTTCTCCACCAGTACCAATCAGCTGGCGCCACCACGCTTCACCCAGACTGCACAACATGATGATGAAGACAGAAGAATTACCAGCAATGAAGTTATTCAAGTAAATATCTTTTCCTGCACTATGAAATATTTCCAACTCTGGAATATGCAGTTTTCTGTCAAAAACATTAATTTTAATTATCTGGGATTGTAGCTACTAAAGGAATACCTCCTTAATGTAATTACATATAGTTAACCTGACAGTTTAGATGTCTTTAATGTGGTGATTAGTCTCAATTAATTTGAAACATGCATGAAATTCAACTAGGAGCAACAGCTTCAGTAAAGTTGTGCCTAGCTGTGCGTGGATGACTAATAAGAGAGAGGTCCTTCAGGCTGCAGAGGAGGAGAGGGGATGGTGTTGTGGCGAGAGCGGAGGCCATCATCAACATGGCCTTCCCTCCTCCATCAGGTGTTGCATGCAGTCTATATTTACAGACACTAAGAAGGGTCTTTGTTCCTTGTTATGTCACACGCCACTGCCTCAACGTGCCTCCCCACGTCAGGAAAAACGTGTGTTATTAAAGTTCACAATAATAAAACACAATCGTCCTCCTGCTGAAATGTTATTATTGTAGCTAGCAAGTAAGGTTGTTAAATAAAGCTTTTTCTATAAGCCTTAAAATCCAAATTCCAAAATGGCCTTAAGTACACTTATTAGATGTCTTAAATTTAGTGATTGAGACCATAATGACTCGAGGAAGTTGTAGCCAGGGACTTACTGGAGCCGGCATGTGTGTGACTTTGCACTTTAAGGTGCTTCCACACTGACTTCAGCCTCCAGCTGTGGCAGTTCCTGTTTGGAAGGCTGCTACAAATGCCAAAGCCAATATACAAATAAATCACACCTCAGTCACAAACACCCACACATACAGACAGACACACAAAGTCAGTGATTTCTCCGCATTCATCAGTGCTGTTCTATTTTACCTCTAAATGAGTAGGATGGTGCAGAATCCAAGAGATTGTCCCCGGAGTGCTCCTTTTACAGTGTAACTACACGTTCCTAATTATAACAGTTTTCTGTGCATGTGTGTGTGATGGAGAGAGAGAGAGAAGAGAGAGAGAGAGAGAGACGAGAGAGAGAGATAGATAGAGATAAACAGGAACAGTGTGTGTGCGAGAGCCACACCGGGAGAGAAGGGGCAAATCTGGACCTTCTCTTAACTGAGGTAACACTTGCCTCAGGGTGGAAGGGGAGAAGATTTGTCATATCGCCCATTTGCCTTCCTTTAACACGATTTTCTTCCAGGGCCTCTCTCCTCCCCCACACACACATACACACACATGCATTCACACTACATATACATGCATTCTCCAACAATGACACCTATGCTTCAACGCCTTTGAGCTGACTCGAACAAAGAGCTCATGAGGAGCTCCTAATGAGGGAACAAATGTAATAAATCTTCATATGTATTTATTAAAACTGGATGCACGCTTCTATTCAAAGTGACTGCTTGTATCCACTTGGTAGATATCCAGTGTGGATACAAGCCTTGCTTAGAAAAGGTTTGCCTCCATTAGGGTTGAAAACATGTAAATAAAGCACTAAAATGAATATTGCTGCAGTCTGGTTAGTCATCAGCAGCATTCTTCTATATCAGGACTGCAATGTCTGTCAAGTGCCAATTCAAAACAGCTCACAGAGTATGAACTGTTACCAAGCCATCATTTTATATTTTGTGTTTGTTGAGGAAAAACGCTAAACTGCCAATATGTCTGTGTACTCATGCCAATGGAAACACATTCCTGCAAATGAGTCTGACACTAATGAGGAGCCATTTTTTTCAATGCTGCCACACAGCAATAGTTATTTGGCCTTCAGGGTATACTGGCAAAGTTTAAGCACCTTTTGCACTGTGCAAAAAAAAGTGTAGTGATTCTGAAAGGATACGTTGTGGAGGACACTTCGTCCTGGGCTAAAGACCTGCCTGTCTGTGGATACTGTATTAGGGCTCTTCCACTGGCACCTTTAGCTGTGCAGAGTCAAAGCCAAGTTGATTTGTGTTTGCATCACCAGTTTAAACACGCTGAGTTGTGTGAAGTCGCACCTGACCATCTGTGGAGTTGGGTCAAAGTGTGCTCGAGTAAACAAGCATTAAAAGACCAATATTAAAATCTGTCTAAGAGATAGCTTGTATTGGGCTATAAACAAGTACAACCATGCAAACTCCACATGCACACAACATAACAATGAAACTTAATTGCTATTTTTGATGACTGTGTGTTTATTACCTCATTTTGGGCAGGCAGTAGCAGATAACAGAGGGAAAAGAGAGGAATTCTTCATGGATAGATGGTCACAGAACAGAATATGCTGACGCTTATTCAGAGCTGTCACAATGCTCTGGCAGACATACAGTAGCTGCTTTGCCCTTATGATCTTACTGACCTGCTCAGTGATATAAAACCAGCAGATCATAGCAAAAGTTAAAATTGACTCAACAAAAGATGAATAAAGCATTCTGATCATGGTTCTCTCAATGCTAAAGGACCTGAGCTTTCATAAGTCAGCCCTTCTTAAACAAGGATTCAGTGTGTGGTGGCTGAAATCTCAGCAGCAGATATCTTAGACAGAAAGGTTTGGCAGACATTTGGCAGAAATGAAATATAATATTTGGTATGTTTCCATTAGTGTATAACCACCTAAAAATATGAGCCATTGTGTTTTTTTATTACTTTAGAATGAGCTGTTTTTATCGGATTTTGATTTATTAAGAGAAGTGGATATGGCTGCCAATTTGTCCCAGTGGCCACTCGAGGTACTACAACAAGCAAAACAAAATCCCCCTTGACACCACTACAAACGAGACGTCAGTAAAACTGTTTATCCCGGAGTCCGGTATGCAATATATCCATGTTGAAACCCACTTTAACTCCTGGAAAGCATGGTAAATGTGGGTAAGTGAGAACAAAGAAAACTAATACATAACTTAAGAAAATACCTCTATGTTTGGATTTATCCAGGTAATGTTGGTTGGAACTATAACAAATATAATGCTAAACAAACAAACATGGTTATGAGAATTTTAAGGTGTGGACAAATTATGAGTTTCTACCCACTTTGTCCCAGGGAATAACAGTTGAACCAACCTTCTAACCATCCAGTAACCATCCATCCAGTCTTTGTGGTCTCCATCAGCAATGTGTACTGCCAATGTGTCCTATATTTTCTCTCCCCAGCTGTGTTTTTTATGATAAGGAATTGATCTGGGTTGCAGTTTGTCCATTAACCGCTGTGACTGTGCAGGCCTAAAATTATGACTGTGTCTGTATACTGCACTACTGATCGAGCAGAGGAGACGTGCCCCAAACTGTAGCTCACCACAGCCGCTGTCAGGGAGCTCAGCACTGACACAAGAAGTGGCCTTGAGGAAAATCAGGCCACATGTACCCGCAGGTTGTCTCAGCTGGGTGACTCATTGCTCAAGATCCGGACATATTTTTGTCTGAGTATGAACTGATGAACACAATTTATCTTTGCTGGGACCCACTGAGGTTTAGTCATGAAATCAACCCTGCAACAAATCAGTCATAAAGTCGACCTCATAACAATCGATGTGTTGTCATAAAAGCAGAAAATGTTTATGACTTTAATTAAGCTCTATAATGGCTTAATTTTTTATTGATATTTGGTCTTCCTCACCACTTCACGTGGTATCATATTATGATGTGATCATGAAAAAAAAAGAGTAATACACTGAGAAAGAAAGTGATGAAATAAAACATGGATCCATCTGGGTCTTACTGTAAGTTTTCTCATCCAAAATTCAATTTAGTGTGGCCCATTCAGGACAAAATCAAAAATCAAGGGACACTAAAGTACTCTCAGTCAGAGCTCAGAGAACAGTTTCACCGACCTGTCTCTGTGACAGACTCAGCACAGCAGTGTGACAATGTGTCAAAGCTCCTCGGGGAGAACAGGATAGCACTCATTCACAGTCTCTGACGTTCAGGGAATGGTGACTTAAAACTGGAGCTCTGATCAAAGCAGAAATACCCATTCTTACTTTGAGCGCTCAATACACTGCAACTTAAAGCAAACCCGTCTCCCACTAATGCTTGCATATTACAAAATTGTTTTCATAAATATATCGTGGTGACAATGTAAAACACCGCCTGGATTACGTTTAGAAACAACATTTATGTAACACAGTGGAATTGCAATGAGGTGGATGGTGGGCATAAGTCCTGGACTGTCCAGGGTTCCTGTCCAGACTCCTGCAACAAAAACACTTTAAGGTTATGGAAAGATCGCCATAATGCTGCAGTCACTACGAGTGGATAGTATTGCAAGAGTGCCTGTTTTGGCAGAAAAAAAATCTAATATGTTTTAAGTGAATATTTTACTGAAACATTTAGTATCAACATTTTTGTGAGTTGCCAGGTACGTTACTTAACAAAATTTTCTTATTAATGTGAACAGTAAATAGCGTTATTCACTCTGCAATACATTTCCCTCAAAACATATTTGCTGTTGCAAATTGTTGCTGTTGTATATAAATGTAATTTTTACGAGACAGGACTGACTTAAAGGGAAACTTTGCCGATTTTCAACTTTATCATTTCAATGTGGGTAGTATACAGTGTGCAAATAAATGTTTACCTTCCCCCCATGTTGCATCCTCCCAGAGCTCATTTGCTGACAAAAGAGTGCTGGATCACACGAAACGCTTCATATAGTACTCACATTGTAATGATACAATGCTGGTTGCAAAGTTTCTCTTTAGGAAAACAAATGCAAATAGACAAAACCCACAAACGTATAAAGTGTTTGAGTATGTTTGATTTCTCTGTGTCTGAAAACCTCCATTGGCATTCCATTACACATTTGAAAAGCACACAGGGTAGGTATTAAACTGCAGTTAGAGTGGTGACATTACTTCAGGGCATCGTCTTTTATACGAGACATACAACTACAGTTCCAAACAGGCGACACAGTGTAAGCGTTACATCGTTTTTGCGCAACTCCAGAAGATAAAAACACGTTAGCAAATAATAGCGTCATTATAGTGGCCTGTGAAGAATATGCAGAAGTTTAAATTGGAGACTGGGCAATTCATGTGAGCTACAACTTGATACTTATGCAGAGACAGTGAAGACAAATGCCGCACACTCAGGGGGTCTCCCAATGAAAAGTGCAGAGGGATGGGCTAGGGTGGGAGCTCACCTGGTGTCTGATGGAGCACTGGATAAGGTCTATTTATCAGCCTGCCTCAGTGAGAGATAGCCCCGCCAGTGCATCCACTGCTCACGATGGGCTACATTGAATAAATAATGGAGGATCTGTGGGAGTGAGGGGGCACCCCTGCCATTGACCACAACTGAAATAGGATTCTCTGTCACTGGACTGCAGGGGAGTGTCAGCTGAATGATGAATTGTTTTTATTGGGCTGATAAGGCTTTTTTTTTTCCTCTAAAGAAAACGACAGCCACAGCATGTGCAAAGAGTTGATACAAGACAGACGAATATTTCATGATTAGCTTTCAATGTGCCTGAAGCAAACAGTGCAAATTTGATACTTAAATGAGTTGATGTGTCTTACTGTCTGACACATGTAGCCTACTGATAACAAAATCTATCCCTATTAATCCTCATGAAGGAGATTTCAAATAAAATAAATTACACCTCTTTAAAATGTAGTTACTTACAGCTTATACTAAAACCTTTTTATTGGAGTAGTTTGAGAGCTCTAACACTTTGCGGTGTTTCAAGGGGGTTGGTCCTGTCAAAAAGCAACAAAGTTTTCACATTTCCCAGTTGAAGTTCAATAGGAATATCACATCAAAGTTAAGCAAAACACTAGCTCAAGTCAAATGCTGAAACAAAATGTCCAAAACAAGATAGATATCATCCCTGAGGACACAGTGTTGGATATAAAGCTTTTGAAAGAAAAGCTGGAATGCCCACTTTCCTTTTTACAAAAACTTACTTACTTACTGATGTCAGCTGTAACATTTCATGCATCTGGATAATGTGTCTAAATACTTCTCAGAGCAGATGTTTGTCTCATAAAAAGTAAAATAAAAAAATTAAGAAGTTGCGCGAGTTACTGAAGAACATTAGCACATTTCCATTTAGCAGCAGTGTGTACCACACATCTGGACAATTGCCACCATTATCTAAATTAAACATCTAATCTAAAAATCTGTTCCTTCAAAACAAGAGCCAATTTAGACTTTTAAGAGATGCTTATAATAAAAGTGTTCTCCCTTTGAGTTTTGAACTACTCTTATAGATTTACACCAATACTGGGACAGGGCTCTTATGACGTGTTGGTGGTGAGATTTCAAGAAACCTTATTTTGTTAAGGCTTTTTCGGTTTGGAAAAAGGGCAGGCACTTATTATTATACTTATTAAAATATTTGGCAGGTGATTGGATGGCCCATCTGTCTATCACCGTCTGTCACGGGTGAACTTCAACCAATCAGTTCAATGAACCGTATAATGTGGTCAGTCTCTTACCAAAGCCAGTTGGGAAAAGAGAGAAAACATCTTTTCCATCGAGAAAAACCTCCAGTGCTGTTCTTTGCTCTTCTTTCAATAAAGAAATATGCACCAGTTCTGATATAACTGATGCTGGCAGCATTAAACCACGCCCGTAACTCATGCCGTAGCTGTCGGCAGTTCCTCTTTGGACACTGATTGGTTTGAACCACTGTAAGATGGGTTTGCTTAATTTTCTCAATCCCCGGCTGCCCCACAAGGTTGACAGTAATTACCACATAGTTAGAATGATCGTGATCATGGTTGAATGAAAAATAAACCTTGTCTTGGGGTTTGAAATGACAAACTAGCAGCGTTGTCTTGTGTTTAAATTCAATGTTTGTTTTGTTGATCCATCCATCCATCCAGACTTCCTACCTATGCAGACTTCTCTAATAACGGCGTAGGGCTTTGTCACTTTAGTGTAAATATATGTTGCTTTTATGCACATTAAACACTTTCTAAAAAGGTAACTTTTTAGTAGTAGTTTTACTAATAGCCAACGATCAATGGTTAATTTATTTGTTAATGCTTAATGAATCAGTAATACACCATTAATAAGTAAAAAAAAACCCTTACATGCAGCTCCCATGGACAAGTTGACCATGGGAGTCTCTCCTACTTTAAAAGGTATTAGTAGAATTAAAACATTTCTTGAACTGTTTGATTAAACAGTCGGGAGGACTGCTGCTGTCTCAGTTTTTCTGCCCAGTGAACATTACATTGAGGGTGTAATGAAATTCTGTCTGATCTCCTTTTCAAATAAAAAAAAATTGCCATAATGACAGTCTCATTGAGTCTCAAAGAACAAATAAGTCCATTGGTATTGATTGGAATATACCAAATCAATCAAGGATAAAAATTTACCATTAGCTACCCTTTGAACACCCTGTTTGTGAATGCTCTGCATGCAGCCACTTTTTAATCCCTGCTGGAGCTTTCCTCGGAGGTTTGGTGCGACTGCACCTTGATTAATAATGTAGTGGTCTCCACATAAAGTGGCCAAAAGATGAGAGGCAGCCCTCTTACTTGAATACTACTGCAAAATAAATTAAAACCACAGCGATGGGGGAGACGTGATCAGAGGGAAACAGGTACGAGTGCCCCAGGTTATCACAGAACACCTTCTCAAGCTGTTGTTACCACACAACATGTGTGATCACACGGAACTGAGCAGATGCAGACAAAAATATGCCTGCATCCCTCAAGGAAGGGATATGTGAAGAAAACAAGTCAGCCACCTGTGGTTAGTAAACCTGACCAAGACTTAATTTTTATTTTCCTGCAGTTAGACAAACTCAGTGATGCCTTCACAGTTATTTTGAAGCCAGGCAGTAAACTCAGCCTGGTTTAACTTCATGGATATGAGACCTCAAAATGACCCTGATCCTAACATGATAATAACTTAAAGCTAAATATAAGTGAAGTTGTTGAGGTGAAGAACAGTCAGAAGGGACACAGCAGACAAACACTGTCATCTCCACTCAGCCTCATTTTCACTTTAATTTGATCTTTTTAATAAGTTAGGTTTATCTTAATTTACAGGCAACTTTCACATAATTAAACAACCAACACAGTTTGATTTTGCATTTAAGTTCATTAAGTTTTGACGTACATCATTTCTAAATTAAGCGTGCACATCTAGTTCATTTTGTGCTGTCAACACAGTCAATTTATAAAGTCAAGTCAATTTATATAAATATTTCTCTCTATTAAGTGGCCCTGGACTATACCAAACTCCTGATGCAGCAATGGCTTGGGTTGGGGAGAGAAGCTTTTGTTTGTGTACTTTCCAGTTAAAGGTCCAGCGTGTAACATCCATGGCTGTATTAAAGACAACTGGATACAGCATTGGGGGCGGACTCTCTTCATGTCTGTGGAAGCTGCTTAATGGTGCATGAAGCCAAAAAAGTTCAACAAAATACCTGTATCTTCCATATTGTGTGGCCCATAGAGCAAGTGAACTAGAGACCGAGCTGCTGACTTCCGGTTTAGCCCTCAAATAATTTGAATGCAGATACAATTATTTAATAGTGCTACTCTTCTAGGCTTTTCAAATGTTATCGGACCAAATGGAACAAATTCAGATAGTGGAACGAGTCATTTCGAGTGGTTGTGATGCTTAAAAAAAAATCTATCCACTGCTTTACAGTTGCTTCTTTGACAATGTAAGCTTATGGGAAAAAGGCTTTTTGGTTTACTGCGCATCACATGACGGATGCTATTACTGTAGTTACATGGTTTGGCCACTATGTTAAAGCCCGGCGCTCTTCCTGGGGGATTAGTCACACCTAGGAGGATCTATTGGCAATGGAATATAATATTTATAGCTATGTTTTCATTACTGTATAATCGCCCCAAAACAATATTTTTAATCTATAGACAGAGAGGGTCTTCTTCTACGGAGTCCGCCATGTTGAACCGCCATGTTTCTAACCAAACCAAACTCTGGTTCTAGATAAGGCCTTTTGCGTTTCTTGCGGGTTTTGCAGCCACCACAGTTTCTCCGAAAAGCTTGGAAGGTTGACTGTATTCAAATGGTTGCAATCTGTAAATTCACCACTAGATGCCATTAAATCCAACACACAGGTCCTACTTTAGAGTTATTTTGTTTATATCTTTCATAATAATATAGAAGCAAACTGTTTACAATTAATTTAATTCTGGTGTTTTGTCCAACACTCATGTCCAGTGTACTTTCCCATCTTGTCTCATTAGTCAGATCAGTTCTGTCACTGTTGAGATCAGTTAAGTCTCTCAGGTCTGTTGCAGTTCAGTTTGCTGTATTTTGGGTTCAGTTGTGTTTTGTTCACCTTCTTTTAGAGGGAAATTTAGTTGATGTTGCTTTGACGTTGTGCACCTTTTAAGAACCCATAATCCAGCACCCCCCTCTTGCTGCTGCTTGGTCCCTAACAGGCTCACATCAGTTTCTCACCAACTGCGGGAACCACAAATCTATATTTCTAGCCTTTGCAACCACATAATCAAAATTGAATGATTTGATAGCACAGGAAATAAAAACTAAAAGCTGGACTTAAAAAAACTCTTTGATTTTCCATCCATACATCCATCTTGACTCACCGACAGGGGCAGGGGTAGAAATATTGTACTGCGTGCAGAGTCAGGATTAGAGATGGATTTGTAGTTGACACAATGGGTCAATAGGAGTAAATACGTATGGCAAAGGTTTAAATTTACAGTTCAGAGTTGGATTTCAGTACCACAAAAACCAGACAGATGTAACACACTATCAGGCCTTATAGCTCTTTAATGACCTCCTCCACAGTAACTGAGTTTACACACTTTTATTTACTCTGTGATATAGAGCGACCTTGGGCTAGAGTTGCATTGTAGTAACTTCTGAATTACCGAATAGCAAACTATTGGTGTGTAGTCGCAGTGTTGGAGTTCATTTACTGTGACAGAAGGATCTCATGGTGAAGTGCAGGGTTGCAGTGGGACTCATTTTCAGCACGAGGGTTTAATGCCTCAAACCAGTCCACTAGTTCACAACGTATATTTGTTTCCGTGCCACAACATTCAATCTTAATTCATATTCCTTTCATCCATATACATGTTTACTTTTCTACTATTAATCATAAAAAACCTAAAGGGTTGCTGTGTGGGTAGAAATAATGGTAATGTTAATACTAATATATCTGGTCACATTAGATTGATCACACTGTGGTACAACAGCTCACCTGTACCATCCACAGCAGGGATCCCTCTGGGCACATTACTGGGCCCTGGAACTGCCTCTGATGCTAAATCAAATAAAAACAAAAACAAATGTAATTGTTATAATTTTCAGTCCCCGCTCCCTTCAAAACAAAAGCGTGGATTGTCTTTAACAATTTTTCCTGCCCACTTGGTACTGCCCCTTCTTCCCCGCCAGCAGCAAACGGGTCTACTGGCTGCTTAGAGACTAATACAACAACAATGTCTCACACTTAGGTGACCCACAGCCCACAGATAATAATACTCCCTACCATATATATTACATGCCTGAAAATAAACATAGGACAAGTCTGTTGCCTGTTGTTTTTTACTTTTATCATTTTTTTTCTTTCTTTTTTTCTCTCTGCTAATGTGATGTTTTATATCGCACACCTGCTCCTCACAGCCACCTCTCCTTCTTTCACTGCGTAATGGTGTGTACTGCTGCTGCCCTTGCAGCAAACATATCTTGGATTTTTGCACATTTGGGAGCTGATGTAGGTAGCTACCCTCTGATGCCAAACCAGGCTTAAGGTTTATTTTGTTGTAGTGTCCCTCAAGAGCAGCACTTGAGTCGACCAGAGAAGAAGTTAGCTGACTAAGGGGGAATTTTGGCTGACTTGAGTGGCACTTGGGGTGACAAGGGCAAATTTGTGTTAAATAGTAAGGCACTTGGGCTGCTAATGAGTTGGAGGTTGGAGGTTCGGCTGCACCCCTGGTTATCTTCCACAAACCGTAACGTAGCTTTTAGTTGCCTAAACTGGTTGTGGAAGAAGTACTCAGCTATTTTACAGTAAAAGTAACAATACCACAGTGTAAAACAAGCAAAAGTCATGGATTCAAAATGTAATAATTTTATAATATATCATTCAAATGTATTAGCAAAATAAACTCAAAGTACCAAAAGTGAAAGAACAGTTAATTTCAGAATAATATATTATTGATTTATAATTATTGGGGCATTAATGTTCACATTATTTTAATATGGCAGCTTATAGAGGTGGAGCCTTTAGCCTGTGAATTTAACCCTGGTGATCAAAAAGTTCCTTAACCCATAATGATATATCATAAATTATTTTTCTAATTTGTATTATTAATCTGAATCTGCAAAGTAAGTAAAGTTATCAAATAAATGTAGTGGATTAATACAGCAGTATAATATTTTCCCTCAAAGTAAAATACCTAAAAACTGTACTTACATACAATAATTAAGTAAATGTACTTAAATGCATATACTGATTGGCTTTAGTTGCAACCTTATTGAACCAAGATAGGGAATGACTAGAGAGATAGAGGTTTTTCTTTTTCTGGAATAGAGCCATAAAATAAAGAAAATTGTCTGCAGTACATTATAAACGTGAAAAAATCTGCATCTTGTTTTTAAAAAGAAATTAAAATCCATACGTGCACTGTGTGAGCTGTCTTTTTAAGATGAGGAGGACATCCACCTACGATGAAAAAAATATTTTTCTCAACTGAAAATAACGGCATTGCCTCAAACAAACATATGCATCCGCCCACGTGCGAGTTCCGGCTCATTGTAGTCCACTCTTTCCTTCAAACAACCTGGGGTTGTCTGCAAATGAAGCCGCTCTCTTGCTTCCTTTACTACAGACAATAAAGCTGCCACAATGAGAAAAGTGCTTAGAATGAAGGCGAGGATTGGTCATGAAAAACCCATTTGAAGTGGCTACGTGACACAGCGCGCGCTGCAGAGTGTGAGTTGAAAAGGCAATAAAGTTGCTTACTGCGGGATGCTGACTAACAAGATGAAAAGAGGATCAGTGCTTGATGCCTCATCTTTCATTCTGTGACAATTAGAAGTTTAACGCTCTGCAGGCAATAGCTGATCCACCTGCTGTATGCAAGCAAAGCACAGGCAGGTCAGCAAATGAATGGTGCCGACATGGCGGTTATTCTCTCGCACACCGGGACATGAATAAACGCTCCCCGGAGGCACAGCGGGATGTCCCTTCCATGATAGACCAGAGTGAACCAGGCATTGACCTGCAGATCAATTTCCCAGCGTTCACAGTGGCAGAGCCGAAACCCAGAGGCTCAACCAACTCATTTTCCCTATCCATCTTTAGATTAATAATCTATAACCTAATCCATCCTCTTACATAGATTAGATCTTGCTCAGAAGGAATCCCTGAAGAAACAAACACTCCGATGATGAAGATGTGTGTGTTGCTGCAGCAGTTACAATTTGTTACTCCAAAAATTAAACACAGAAGGGGTGTTGAGCTGCAGTATGATGCAGTTATTAAGTGGTATTAGATATTTTTGCAATAATATTTTTTTTGTTGCTTCTATTGGGAAAAAATGATGGCAGAAACATGCTGTAAACTTGACTTCAGGGCAGCAACAACAATGTTTTTAAATCAGAAATCAATGTCGTTTTAAAAGACTATTGCCATGATTTATGTTACAGTGCCTCAATATAAGGAAACTAACCATAAAATAATAAAATTCTTATATGAGAAAAAACTGGTATTGTCTCTAAAATTCAAATTGTGGGTGCACATTGGGTCCAAATAATGTTCAGCCATAAGAATGCAGCAGTGCAACAGTGCAGCCCTTCTTATCTTTCGGAACAAAAGGAATGTCTGATACCATCTGCAGTACTATGCCTTGTTCCAGAAAACACCCTCCTGACATAAACAATCTTTTTCTTAAAATAAAATGGGCATTTTGTTTTTCCTTAAAATCACACACATTTAACACCACTGTGTCCAGGAAAACATCTATTTCCTTTTGGATAGCTTCTTTTCCCCTACGGACCTACCACACTGATGACTGCTTAAGATAGATGGATAGAAGGATAGATTGATAGACTTTATTAATCCCAGAAGGGAAATTGGTAAATGGTAAATGGTAAAATGCGACCTAGTACTTGCTATAGCGCCTTTCTAGATCCTTCCGACCACTCAAAGCCCTTTTACACTACGTTGCCCACATTCACCCTTTCACACACATTCACACCAGCGATGGCAAAGCCCATCGAACAGAAACTGACTCATTCATAACACATTCATACAACATTCACACACTGATGCTATGCACTCCAGGAGCAATTTGGGGTTCAGTATTTTTTTTTTTGTCTGCCTCAAGGAATACTTCGACACAGTGCAGGAGAGCCGGGATCGAACCGACAACCTTCCGATTGGGGGACGACCCGCTCTACCTCTGAGCCACAGCCGCCACCAAATTGGGTCATCATAGCAGCCAGGTGAATTTAAATACAATAAAATGCAATAGAATAAAATACAACAATAGAATAAAATACTTAGGTAGAAAAGATAAAAAGAATAAATAGGTAGATAAGGTGCAAAGAATTTGTAGTTGCAAGATGGAAAAGGTCCAGTGTGTAACATTTACAAGGATAAAATAATGTATACTGCATATGTGTGTATTATACTGCAGGGTGGAGACTCATGGGTACCTATATTATCCATTTTCATTCAACTATCTTGAGGTCAGGTCCAAAATTAGCCTAAATTTTGAGCTTTATGTAGCTGTATTTTATTTATTTTAGCGTTATTTACATGGTTGGTACCAATGGATACGTGAGGTAATCTAGTTTCATGTTATACAAGTGTCCTCACTCTAGCTTTAAAGTAGAGCTTCTGGAAGACAGTGCACGGTTAAAAGGGTAATGGGTTGACCAACCAGATTCCCATGGTGGCCACCCAAGGCCAGGAGACACTATTGGCAATGGAATATAATATTCATTTATATCTTAAGACGTCGTGGGTCACCATCCGTGGAGGCTGCCATGTTGAACCTTTCTACAGTAGCCCAGAAAGGACAAACCAAAACAGTGGCATAGTTTGTCCTTCGTGCTTGGAAGGGGAGGGTGAAGCGATGGAGTTGCCATCTGCAACGGCACCGCTACATGCCACTAAATCCTACACACTGGACCTTTAACTGTTCTGAATGAAAAGTTAAAACGTGCACACTTTTTACTGAATTACTGAATCCTAACATTTACCAAACTCAATTTCTTTTTAAAATCACTGATATTCATGCTCGCTCACATATGGCACCCTCTTATGATTGCAGCACATGCATGACCACAGCTCACACTGGTCAAACACAAAATGCTTTTTTAGTCAAAGTCAGATGTGGTTGTTTTATCAATGACCACTCATTGGCTAATTCTTACACACCCCAGCAGATAAGCGATTAAAGATAATTTCAATGAGAGAATCATGAAAAAACACTTCAAAAAAGATTATACATTTTTGATGAAGTGCCCCTTTAAAGCTTAATTTCTGCCACCCTTAGAGACATCAAGCTTTTGATCAAAGGCGTTGAATAATTAAATACCTTTCATGGAGATCATAAAGATTAGCCTAATCTGACTGCTCTCAAAAATAATATTTAAAAAATGACTAAACGCACCCGAGTGCATATAAATTGATCCGAGGGATACTGACTGTTTCTTCACTTCTTGATGGCTTCTGTTTTAAACATTTCAGACATACTTTGCTTTGTCATATTACCGATGAATCTACGTTAGGAAGCAAAAGGTTAATTACATTCTTGTCATTATTATGATTCATTCTCACTGAACAACTTTTAATTATTTTACTGACAAGTTCAACTTCTATTTATTGCAACATGAAGAGTCTTCAAACACTTTACAACACAGATTAAAACGTCTATTATCCAACAAGCTAGGAATATTACCCCCATACATACAACACTTACTGATAATTATATATACTACAGGTCAATTATCTGTGAATAAAGTATGTCTCTATTTTAAAAATACTATACAGTATATACAGTAACTACATGACATAGAAAACATACTGTAGATATTGTACATAATTATTATTTTTTTATGTTATTTAAAGCTGTAAATGGTTACAAAGATTTATGTATAGATATCGAAGGTTAGTGTGTATCATGGCAATATGGAGAATATTCAATTGGAATTGGCCAGAGACCATGTATTATTATTAGATAACTGCACAATTCTGACATTGCAGCTTTATTACTGTTATCAGTAATAAATACTAGTTGTTGTCCAGGATTTCTTCTGCTTGCTGCTGAAAGTAATGTTCATAAAAAAATATAAAGAACCCATTTCTGTGAAAAGATTCATTTAATATTTTTTATATAACTGCATGGGTTGTTGTGAATCATCCAACAAGTCGTTACTCTGTCACCTCGCTGCTCTGTGACTGAGTTGAAAAGGACAATAAATGCATATAATTAGAGGTTTTGCACTGATACAAATGCCAGCAAAGTTGAGAGTATTTTTTATTTGGAATGAACTTGGTAAAAAACATATTCTTATGTAGTAGACAGCAAGCTTGCTAATGTTATGTTTATTACACAGCTCATGCTTTTACTTGAGTAAACAGACTGTTACTAAGAAATTTTATTCCAGTAGAAGTAAAATTACTCTTCTATGTACTCTGCGTAGATGTTACTGTGGGATCATGATAATTGTATATAATAGAGCTATTAAAGAACACCTTTAGGCTCTACCATTAAATGCATTAACATGTAGGTACAGACTAATGGAACAACATCACACCGTCCGTGTGTGAGAAGTGACGGTTTGCACGAAAACAGCGATGGTGGATGCTAAAGAGGTTACGTAGATGCTGCATATTTTTTGTGTGTGCCTGCCCTTTTCCAAACAGTTTCAAGTCAGGTTACCTCAGTGTAGCCTTACTAGAATTAACAAAAAAAAGAGGACAAAACGCAGACAATTACATAAAAATGGCAGACAATAAATAAAAATAGCAATAGACACGTATTAGTTTAAATAACTGAAATAACCTGCCCCTTCAACAGAAGAATAAAGCATCACCAAGGCAAGACACACAGCACTGTTGAGACATTATAATCTCCACAACGGCTACAACCCACAAACACACACATTAAAGCAAAAAGACCGACTGCAGAGTTTTTATACACCATGTTGCACTCACACACAAAACTCTAAATTGCTAGGCAGTGGTTGTTGACTGTGGAGAGGGAGTTACCACAATCAGGGAGTTTGTTGTTGTACTCACCTGTCTGAACAGCATTCTCTGAGCACCACAAAGTCCTCCACAATCTGCTCTAGGTTCAACTTGTTCATTCATTCTCAGTGCATAATATAACCAGTCTACTCAACCTTTCTGGTCCCACAGCGCTCCTCAAACACTTTTGAGCTGAATGAGCACTCTGCAATCACATCTATGAGAGACAGAGAACACAGCAAAAAGGCCTCCCACGCCTCACTAAAGTCAGAAGTTCCTCAGTAAATGTGGAAGTCACTACTGGAGGATCCACTCTGAGCATTTTAGCCAGAACCAGTGTGCTTGCAGGGTGGTATGTTAGATATAGAAATTAATTAGGGTAGATGCAACCTCTGCTGAGGTTAATCTAACCTTTTTGTCGTTGTTTTGGGAATGCTAATCTTAATCATAGCACATGTAAGGAATAATGTCCGATGAGCTGTCTATTATCAGGAGTTAATGGATGGCGTGTTTCCTAGAACGGTTGTCTCCGGAAAATGTCCCATTGGACTGAAACTCCATTTGTCTAATAGCCCTTTATTCCGAAAACAAAATCCCACTGCTCTGAAGGCCCATTTTTCTGAAAATACCCACTCTTCCTGGAGTTTTTTGTTTGTGTATTTGGATGTGCAGGTAAGTACAAATTGAGGTGACATAGGTCGTCATGATAACAATAATAAACACATGGTTAATGTTGTAAGACGGTCACAGTTTGGTGAGGTTTAGGAACAAAAACTACTTGGTTGGGTTTCAGAAAAGATCATGGTTGATGAGATGGTAATACCAGAGTGTGTATTTTCAGGAACAATGGGCATTTGTTGGATTTGATTTTTCAGAAAGGCATTAAATACAAGGTTTTTTAATTTAATTTTTCATTATCGTATAACAAAAGATAAAATCACTAGAAAACTAAAATGAAAAATGGCCTGTTTTTTCATATGTAGAATTACCAGTGTGCCAGTGTTGCATTACAGTACCGGTGCTCGGAGCTGCCAAAAACGAGACGCATTATATTACAAATCAAGATTCAAGTCAAGAGTCTTATTGACACCAAGTAAGCCCTAATTTTATTTAAAAAAATGTCCATAATAGAAAATTACAAGGAAAGTCATCTTAAATTACATTGTAGGCTTTCCATTCATAATTTCCTCAAATTTTAACAGGTTTGCTTAAATTTTCAATTCAGTCCTATTCTGACCCTGACTATAACCATGGGTTATTTTACTGTTCAGCTTTTGAAAAAAGAATATGAAAAACTGGTCATTTTTCGTTTCTGTTTTGTGGTGATTTTATTTTGTGTTGTACACAAAAAATGTAAAAACAATTTTTTTTCCCTTTTTGACCATCAAAAAGAAAAAACCTTGTGGTCATTTAATATTCCTTTCTTTTGAAACCCAAAAATTGAAATTAAAACATCAAATGACCAAAAGACACACCGACCTGGAACAGAACTTTTTTGCCATCTAGGATGTAAAATAAAATAAAACCCCTCAATACCTCAAAATGTATAATCCAAGATATATTTCCATACAGTATCTCATACATATCTAGTCTAATCTCAGTTAGTATGTATCTGCCAAAGTTGTTGATCGCACTCGGAAATTAAGTTTTACCGGTCGGATTTTACCTTTGAATATTAAATCTTATACTCAAGGCATACTTTGAGCCATATGCTAATGCTGCAGACCTCCAGTGAGGGACTGTTGAGAGGATTAGTACCAAATACAAACAAAATAATCACAAGCCTCCAATAAACACCGGTATGTGCTTTTCTCTCGCCAGGTATTGCTTTCATCTCCTGCTGTATATTTTGTAAGGATTTTATTCGCTCGTCTCTAATACTTGGAGAGAAGGTGCGCAGCTGTCCACAAGGCTGTCTTTATGGCTGTTTTGAATCCTCCAGTAATTATTTGTGCCTCTTCTCAAACATTTCGACACCAGTTTATCAGCTGACAGATAGATACACATATAATGAGTTATTTTTCATTAAGCCTTTATTGCTAAGCTCCATCTGTGTGTCATGTAGTAGTCATTGTTGTTTTGCTTGTTTCTTAGTTTCCTATCAACACACATGGTTTGGTATGTGTCTATGTGCATTGTATTTCATTGTATTATATTCAAAAGACATACAATGCAAGCTTAAAATGATCTACAGCAGTTGTGCCTCTAATCAAAATCATTTCACTATTTTCATCATTCCATAACCACTCATACTAATTGTGTGTAATGATGTTTCTCTGATTGTGTTAATATCAGGAGAGTCCTTTTGGCTCTTGGTCTAATTGCCAAACCTGATTGCTCATCTTTCCCATCAGCCTCATAGGCCCTACACCGCATGGATTTCCATCATCGAGTGCAAATATCTTATTTTTGAGAGACGGTGAGCTTGATGCCACTGGCCTGTCAGACCACTGCAGCAAATCATGGCTTTGTGAAATGACAGTGTTGTAGAGTATTATTGTAATTAGGAGAGCGGATCAGTGAAAGCTGAACAGAGACGCAGAGAGCGGGTCTCCACATGCTAGTGTCTCGTTTGAGTCACAATGTTAATGACCTGCTGGATGAGCTAAAAGGGGCAATTTATGTGTCAAAAATGTCTCCTTGTATAGGTCGTCGACAATTATTGGCAAGTGAAGAGGTACAGAGCCCCAGGATGGAGAGGTGTTGTGTGGTTACTTTGAAGGTTGTGGGTCTGCAAAAATTACAAACAACAAACACATGACAGATGCTTCCTCTGAGTGAAAGGACTGTTTACCTGTCAAGCTTTCCATTCTCACAGGACACTTATGTTTTCAGTGATAACGGTGGCAAATTGAATATACTAATTGCAGTGTATAATATATAGTATAGTCATTCACAAAATGTTCTGACATAACCAGTAAGCAAACCTTCCAAGGTGAAGAATGAACTTCAATGCCTAATGTTTAAAGGTTACAGGAGATTTAAATCATTAATATTGCAGCAAACAACTATTAGCTATGTAAAGATAAAGTGGAGTCATGGTGTTGGCAGAGAGTGATGTCACTCTTTGTCTGTGTTGCTATGGCAGCCTCTCTGTGGGTTGTTTACAAATCCAGTCTGGCCGATGTCAGTGCAGTGCAGTGTGCAGGTGATTGTTGGAAAAGTAGAAAAAAGATGAACAAAGACTGTTTTGGTGAATTGTATTTAGTTTCTGTCCAATTTGAATGTTGGATGTAGGAGGTAAAATGACAGAAACAGTCTCTGTAGTGATCTTTTTCATAATGTTGCCAGACACTAGAATAGCAATCTGAACCTACGTAGCACGTACTTTTTTAACAGATTAGTTAATGCTCCACAGCAGCCTGTTTTGTTGCTATTTTCTCATCTAATTCTGTGAATTAAGGGTTTATTCGACCAAACCAGCATTGTTGAAGACAGTGGAATGTTTCTATTCAGTTTTAAGCATGTTTTACGATTAGATAATTTTTTTCACTGCAGTCTGGTCGGCCGTAGTGCCTGTTGTTTTGGTCTGAGATACTGGTGCTCTAGTGTGACATCTCATCATAAGTGGATTTTGTACAACTTTTAAATAAAAGCAGTCATGTCTCCTCAGAGCTGTGCGTCTGGTCCTTCTTTTACTGTGTGAAAGTAACACTGGATTTTTAAAGCTAAATGCCTAAAATATCTAAATGAAATGATCCATCAGAGCTGGAAGGTTGGTGAATTATTTGACACAGGGTTGTGTTATGTCTGCTCATAAGTAGTAGGAGAGACAGACCCAGGCTCTTTAAGTCCATATCTGTCATTAGTTTATTATAAAGGAGTCGTCACCTGTAGTAACGAAAGCCATCAGATATGAAGAATGATGGTAATATAGCATGATGATAGTAATTCAGTTCACTGCATGAGCCCTATTAATCTTGTCACTTGAAACCCATTGCTGTGACTAAAACTCATACTTCATAACACTGTGACTAATTCATAATGCCTATGAACATTAGCACACAGCAGGACCTTATGGAACCCAAAAGTGTTCAATCAATTGTATAAAAGTGTCGTACATATAAAATATAAATGGTTTTATATTTTTTTTTATTGCAAAATGCCCAAGATAACAAGCTCAACCACAGCAACAACAATGTCTAAGTTATGCTGCACACAATCGTAGTAAATTAACTTAATGAACTTTTAAGCTTTTAACTCAACAAAACTGCAAACGCTACCTACCTAGCTGGCTTAGCTATGCCAGTGTCAGCAGTTTTAGCCAGCCACTGTTGGTTTCAGAGACCATATAGGCAGACTGTCTTTCTGTGAGGAGCATCTTTAGATTTAAAATGCGGCACAAATAACTCCGAGTTACCCTGCTAACGTTAGCTGCTGCCATTAACACTGATTCTTTACCCGGAATAAATCTAGCTCACAACCCCAAGCTAAGCATGTACAGCCTTGTGAAAGCTATAATTTGTGACATTTCCACATTAAAATGTCTAAAAATGCCAGGCCTATTTTAGATTTTGTTGAGTTGTGTACTTACATTATCCCAAATGTTTCCAACAATGTTCAATCCAAATTCCAGGTAAACACGGGATAAGTCACAGCAAGGAAAGAAAGTAGGCGAACGTGATTAACCTAACGTGACTAAAACTTTCATTTTTGCCCGTCCGGGAATAATTTCTGCCTGAGTCTCACCAGATAGGTTTTCATTGGCAATGGCGGTTGTTTGTATGATCTCGCGTTACATCCCAACGTCATCAAACTACATCTTTTGTTGTTGTTATGATGTGAAAGCTCCTAGTGGCAGAAAATGACATACTGTATGACGTTTAAGCTAAATTAATAAAAGGACATCTTAGTTTCTGTCTGTGTGCTGTGTTTATTTACAACAGCAGCTAGATTGTTGATCTACAATAAGGGTAGCATTGTTGCTACTCTAGCTAATAGGTCCTAACTGACTAAATACGGTAGCTGTTGTTAAGTTTTGAGTTCTTTTGGTCATTCACTGTTGCAAAAAGGGACATTATGAAATAAAAAGTGGCATTGAATTATAGTGTTATTGGGAGAACTTGCCATTATGAAATAAACTAAAAGTACTTTTGTTGAGTTTTAATATTTTTTTATTTCACTAATTCTCGTTTCATTAACATATCTTACACAACCTGCAGTGTGTGAGCTTTGGCTCCTCACTATTTATGTTTTCCTACTTAATATTTCCCTCACCATCTGTACTCTCCTGTTGTGAAAATAAACAGATGCTCTCACTTCATGGTCTTGTTTTTCCCATATGAAGGGGAGACTGGCAGCTAAATCATAAATCCAGTGTAAAGCACATGTGTCAGTATCAGCAGCTAACGGCCCCTTTGTCACGCTCCTGTCCACAAGATAACAACTGACATCACACACTCCTGCCAGTGACCATGAAGATTTGGACAGGTAATCCAGTTTCCCAGAGACACATTTCATGCAGGTAGCTCTGCATGGCTGGCGGTGAAAGGATGAGAAGACTTAAAATCTTATTTGGAGTCCATTGCATGGGAAAGGTGAGCAAACCCCAGAAACGATGACCCATGAAATCAAGGTGCGGACAACTGCCTCCACCAGGCTCCATCCTGTTTACAACATCTCGCAAAACAGGAAGGAAAAGGTCACAGAGGCTCCAAGACTGAGGAGCGGCGAAATTCAACCTTGAAAATGTATAAAAGGACATATACACAGGAAATACACAATCACGACATGGTCAGGGGGGTATTATCAATGCCAGAAGAAAGTGTTTCTGTGGATAGTTTTTACATTTGGTCTCTGCGTGCAGAAAAAAGCCAGGTAATCAGACATTGTTAAGCTTGCTTAAAAATGCAAATTGCTGGCTTTTGGTTTCATAACAAAGAGTAAACAGGGACAAGTCTTTGTCTCCCACTGAGCTGTGATGGACTCTGTGAGATGAGGAGGCTATTTCCCCTTCAAAGCAAATTGAACAGAATTGATTTGGTCCCATCCTCGGCGAGAGTGCAGCTTCAAAGAGAATGTTTCTCCAAGGCCTCGTAACCAGTGTCATCTCACTGAAGCAAACCAAATCTCCCGTGTTGTGTGTGTGATCCAGTCTCCGATGAACGTGTAGTTAATTCACTTCTCTAAAAGACAATTAGTCTGTTCAATCAAATCCTTTGGGCTTGTTTGAATTTGAGCAAGTCCAATTTCCCTCTTAAGCTAATGATTAATCGCATTGATTACCCACTGTATAGAATCTTACATTGCCACAAACACTTCTTGTCTTGATCCCACTATTTTGGTCATACATAATGACTTGGTTTATTAAAATGGCTCATTATGTACGCTTGTTAAACATTAATCCTGATCAAAATGCATATGTATGACTTCACTGACTGTGAACTTGAACATTTTAGAATTCGTATTTCCATATCAAATGGCCCCCAAAACACTGAATGCTTATCCTTGTCAAGAGCAGCTCAAAGTTCAAGACATTTGATTACAAGAATAACACACTTTACAGCGTTGGGTCGAATAACACACTTTACAGCGTTGGGTCTGCATGTCTCACAGACAGTTACATGTTTTTATAACCACGCAAACAAAAAATCATACTGGATTTTTCAAGGCTAGATACAAGAGGCTATGACCTAAATAGACAGGGACTGAAAAGAATGGAACAAAAGCAAGTTCCAAGAGGACAATGGGTCCATTTTCAGGAGCAGGGAAATGTAATTTTGTTTTTTTGGATGAATTTGACAAAATTGATTTCTTCATGTTTTCTTATTTTTTGTAATAGATCTGAAAAACACTTGGCAAACTGCTGCAATATCCTTTACTCATTGAACCACAGTTGAATGAAATGTTCCCAAACATTAATATGTTTTTATTGGCTTGAGATGAATAAAACTCTATTTGAATGCATATTGGAATAAAAGAATAACGTTCTTCTGTCAAGCAGGTTTTTCATTGGAGTGGATGTTTCTAGTCACTACTATGTGCATGCACTGTCTATTGTAATGCTCCAAAGAAGCATGCTGTTAATGGAATGGTAGCTATACTCGCATGGCTTTCAGATATCAGTAGTAATAGTATCTTAATTGAATGGAGACCAATACAGGAAATTCTTGCTTTCTAAAAGTTGTGTCCATTAGCCAAAGCTCTTTTGCATGTTTCTTCTTTACTTATTGAGAAGCCCTCAGGAATTTATTTAATGCTCGAGTCTGTCAGTGTGAAGAAAAGGCAGGCAGCCATTCATTTACGTGTTTGAATCTAGTTTTGCCTGCAGGTACTACGGATCTATTAGCCCCATCCAGCACTCGCTGTGCATCGAGCGTTATGCACACAATGGTGCTTTGTAGTGATGGAACAAAACCTGGAAGTCATTGAAAGGACCTTTTTACGCAATGCATGCATGCTCACTCATGCGCATCACCTGTAGCGCTCCACTTATGGCCATCTGAAGGAGGAAATATTAGTTATTGAAGAGTGATAAGAATCTAGCTCAATGCTGCATGTTTAATTTGATGCACTATAGCAACATTGAGAGCTTTTTACTGTCGAGGTGTGCACATGTAGGCGCATCTGCATATCGTGTTGGATGCAAACAGACTTTTTTAATGTCAATTATGAATGTGTTAATATGTATATGATTGTTATTGGGTAAAACCTTCCTCATTTCCCAAATATTAAGTTTAAAGGTACTAAGAAATTAAATTGTGTTCTGTGATGGCTTCATCAAGCGCTTAAAGTGTATCAAAACCCTTGAAAAGCACAAAATCCTGCAGTTAAAACATGAAAATATCAAGTTTTTTACATGGCAAGGCTTTTGAAACCTTTTCATATGCAAACAAACACACAGAGACAGACAGGACGTTAGATGCATACACAAACAATAAGTACAAGATACATACACACCCCTGTATGCAGCCCTGTACACATCCATATGCACTCTCATCACCTATTCAGGCATGACAGACATAAGTGGACCTGAAGCTGGTGATTCAAGTCACACTATAAATGCCCCCTTGCATGAAATCTTCGCCTTGCATTTACACTGAGCTCACTGCACAGCCTAATAAATTCATCTGGCAATACACATCTGCACATGGGAAGTAATTACCGGAAAGGCTGAACATGTGCAAGCAGCCACCTACAGTAATTTACACCTGCCTGTACATGTTAAGTTCTTTTAGCTGCATATAATCAGCTGGCCTTAATTAGCAGAGTGTAGTCTGTTTCCAGTATTAGCATAGAAACTCTGGATTTATATCAAAGCTTAATGGCTTAAATATACTTGAATATGTTGCTATGGTGGGTATTAATACACAAAAAATGAATACAAATGAATGGCATTATCTTGTGTTCCCCATATACAGCTATTGATATGCAGCCGCATACACTTGTAAGGCAAAAAGCTAGTCAAGATTCAACGGGCAGGTTTGGTGTACAACATCCCTCTAATGAACCCCCCAGATAACAATGCATGATGGGAAACAGATGTGCTACAATTGTTCAATTAACCCCCAGTCCTTTGATACACAGGGCCCCGGAATATCTCAACATGCTCAGCCACAACACAACTGTCTGCAAAACAGGACCCGGGGAGACATGCGGACAACAGAAAAGAGACAAAAGAGGAAAACAAAAGGGATGAAAGACGTTTTCTTTTTTCTTCGAAAAAGAAGCAAAGCTGAAACTCCATGACACCAGAGGGCTGTGCGAGTGTAATTTATCAGCTTCAGAAGGCCACTGCAGACACATTTACTCACTGTGTCATGAAGAAACATATTTCTCCCCTGCCTGTGGAATCACCTCATATCAGCGAGCTTTCCCCTGTAACTGAGAGTTTCCCTCAGCACTGTAATAAGATTGTGTGCCTCTATGCCACACCATCTATTATTGGGGTATTTTTCAATGTTAAATTCAATTATTGATGCACATAGTGTCAAGAATGGTGAATTACGTGTGCTGAAATTGGGTAGACTTCTGACTATACCGTTCCTAAGATGTACTATTCTAATGGCTTTTGTGACAGAGACCCTAAAGACTACATTACAGTCCTGAAATATCATCATCATGAGTCTCTTATCGCTGGACATTAGAGTTCAAGCTATGACTACAGCAATCAAGGCTAAAATTGACCCAAATTTGGCAATTCTCCTTTTTTAGTAAAAGTAGATAGAGGTATATTTAATAAAAATATATAAAACAAAAAAAAAGATAAAACGGTATCTATCTATTTATCATGGTGCCTGAGTGGTGTGTCAGTTTCCAGTGCTTTACTTTAAAATGTGTTTGGTAATATGCATCTCTAAAGCTCTGTAAGATAAAATCATAAGAGGCAGGGTTCAGGGGCCCTGCATCAAAATTTTGTTTTATTACCTTTATTAGGCTGTTTCAGTCGATATTATGCTTACATGGTGTATTTATAAATTGGTGTTTAATCAAATTACCGTTAATTGACGCACAGCAAACTTGGCCATATACTGCAGTGTTCCAGCATTTTAGAAGTGGCTGCTTTATGTGGTTGTTGGCAAAACATAATAAAGCTGCTGTGCTTGATGGGAAATTAAAGGCATTTGAGGCGAATTTGTGATTTTGGGCTATATCCTATATGAATAAAACTGAATTTAAAGCAGTATTAATAGATTCTTTTTTTGGCACTTATTGGCAGTGGAATTAGCTGAAAACAGCATTTTATCGCCTTACAAAGCCAGTATGGCTGTTAGCAAACAGTCGTCGTATTCACACATCCAGCAGACACAGAGTGACATTAGCTTTCATTTAAAGTTTGTGTTTCTGGTGACTTCACAGATAAACGTCCAATATTCACACTTTAGCTCCGTTTTGTTCTCAATCTTCTGAATGTAATATCTGGCTCTTCAGCTGATAACTTTTTTATATTAGCTCACTGCTAATGGAAACAGAACTGATGAGATCAGTGAGACTGAATCTAAACTGTGACGTTTGGGGCTTAAAGACGATAAAAAGGTCCATAGATCTGAGGAAAACTGTAAGCAGGTGGCAATTCTCTGTGGATTTGTTACCATCACATTACACATAGATCATTTTTGATTTATTATGAATATAAAGGTATTGATTGGTGGAGGCCAAGGTCAAAGGGACAACTGCTTTTATTTTGCCCTGGGGCATGCTTGTATATTAATCCAGTCCTGCATCAGTCATCAGCATTACAAGGTGTTTTATTTTGTGTCTGGGTCTGTAGATTCCATTTAAATTCACAATATTGTCAATACGCTTGATATTTTGATAAAGATTTTTTTGTGTTTACACATTTAACCACTAGACAGCAGTACTGCAAACTGAGGGTTATGATGTTGGACGTTTCTGGGACTGTGATGAATTCAAATGCTAAAAAAATTTACTTTACACTATGACAGTTTTCCAAAAATTTGATTTTATAAAAATCTAAACAGATATATTGCTTACAGTATCACAATATATGCAATATACTGAATCGTAAACCCCTGTATCCTGATACATGTTGCCAGATTCTTGTCAATACACAGCCCTACATGGGATCTTGGGAGTTGTTGTCCTCATTGTTAAACAACCACAACTGCTGATGAAAAGTGATCTGACGTGACTCAAGCAGAAATCATGTTCACAGTATTAAAGTTTTTGTTCACGTTACGTTTATTAACGATGGCCAACTTCCTTTTGTCACCCTCTAACATATCCAACATAGACCACGTTTCCCCCTAACTTATAGCAACTATTCAAGAAAATTATGGTTTTCTCAGGGTTTCAACATTGTTGTAATTATGTAACAGTTTTCCAAATGTTTCCAACTTTAATTCTGTTTTCTAGCCTATGCTGCCCATTAGATATATTATGAAAACACATATTGGTGTCCTATGTGGATATTTTACATGTGAAGAGAAGCAAGGTATGAAAATGTAGAACTGTGTCACTCTGTCATATCTCAGGTTTTTACTATCCCCTGGCCACCCCATTCAGAATTTCCTGTGGTCGCCCCTGACTACCAATCATCGCCGGTCATCTGTGCACACACCCGTGCTGCGCTGCGCGGGCCACATACAGTAGCTGTCAGGTGCGGTTGCGCGCTCCAACCGCACACAGACCGAAACCACTCAGCACCCGTTGTAGAGGGGACTCGCTTTGCTTCTCTCCCCGGCTGGTTTTTGTCTCACTTGGATAGGAGGACTGTTTGTGTCGGCGTCCCAAGATGAACCAAACCGCCACCGTATCGCATCAAGTGAAATGCCAGTCCACCAAGGCCATCAAGGTAATGCTTTGTGAATGTTTTTTCCTCGCTGTGATGAACTTCTTTATGCAACTCTGTATCCGCTGCAGCTCTGACAGTTCAAAACTTCAGTGCGGGTTTTGGCGAGCGGGTATGCGCATTGACGCACAGCACTTTGGAGATGTCAGCATCCCTATTATAACCCGCTGAAGTTGCGGCTGCTATTTCAAACTGTTTCATTCTGACATGTAACTCATTTGACTTGTCTAGCCGTGTGTGAATGAAGGAGCTCCAGTTCTTGACGTCCAGTGTTAATGTGTTGGATGAGGAGGCACACACTGGCGCAGTGGCGAAATTTCATTCATATCACGTCGTGCTCCTTATTATTATATTGTCTGTATGGGCTGACAAGAAATTACAGAGGTTGTCAAACCCAGCACTGACTAGACTCTGTCTGCAGCTTGCACACACAGTTATGGTGGTAACAATCTGGAACATTTGTGCTTTTGAATTGGTCTTTGATGGCGCATCAGTTGCCCAACTTTACCGTGCATGGTCTCGGGAGATCATCCCGATTTTCGACCTGTTGTTAACAAATTTTAGGAAAAGTCTGCGAGGAAAGGCAGCAGTAAGTGTGTGTTTTTAAAGATGATTTGAGGACAGGTAACGCAATTAAAACACCGTCGTTTTCGGTTCCGAGTCACGACCGAGAAACGGCAGCATCCGCATTGTCTTCATATTGTGCGCTTAAACCTGGGCTGAGGAAGGAGTGTGTGTGTGCGGCTGCTTCTTCATGCAGTGTGTGTGTGTGTGTGTGACTCAACAGCAGTATCGATTTTGCCGCGGGTTCTGCATCACTTTTCAACCTCGAAGTCCCACCAGAGAAATTTAGCTTGGGGGAAATTTATCGACCCTCTCTCTCAGCATCCCAAAGGCTGCAATTTCTGAATACGAGGCTGGATGTTTAGAATTAGTGAGGTTCAATTTAGGAGGAAAGATGGGTGAAAATATTAAAGTGGTTAACAGGATCAGTGATGCTTTTTTTTCTTCTTGGTGCTATTTCGCCCCTGTGTGCAGGTTGGAGGCAGAGAATGGGTGGAATGACTGAGCCAGGTGCGTGTGGTGTTTGTCTGCTCTGGTGCTGAGCTGTGAAACATCATCAACATCATCACTTACTGCTTATAGAGCCCAGTGTGTCCCTGATGCTGGGTCGTTCTCTGTGACCCTGTGCTGAAGCCAACTCTTCATCAGTCATTGTATAAAGCCGCCGAATAGGATGCACATAAACAGGCACCGGGCTGTGTTTAAAATGAGGTTGCGCCTGTCACACTGCACATGTTTTGGATGCATTGGGTTGTGAGATGCATCCGGCTGTGTTAATACATGTCTTTAAAAAAATCACACACATTCTCACATTGAATAACAATGACTATTGCTCCATGCACTCTGGAGCACTTCAGTACCAACCCATGTAGGATGATTGTTCATTCTGGTGTATTTTAAGTAGCTTCTTGTTTGCATCCATCATTTCTGTCAATTCATTGCTGAGATTTGGGAACATGGCAAATCGCTACATAGCGATGGGATGGGGCAAAAAAAATATGGTTGGGAACAGGTCAGCAGTTTAGCTGGATGATATAAACCATTTTATTTGGAGGTGAAACTGAAAGTATACACACAGAATTACAACCGTTTTGGATAATAACTTTATTATTTGCCTTTATTTTCTAATCCAAATTATGGCTAACTTGCGGGTACAACTTATTTTAAGCATTACTACTGTGTTCTCTGATCTGATCTCAGAAATTAACTTGGTGAGTACAGTGTTATTGTAACTGACAGACATAATGTAAGTCTAATAACATTAGACTTCAAATTCTATAAAAACTAGACTTCAAATCTTAAGTATTTCTGCTTAACATTTAAATATTCACGCCTAAAAATCAAACATCTTCACGTATTATTTATTAAGTTTAAGAACCCCCAGACAAAGAAAGATAATAACAATAACTGATTAATATATAACTCCACACCACGACTCTAACAACAACAGCAGCGGTGAACGATATTGTTGGGATCACTTTCAGATGGATTTGATGAACTATTGCGGTAATAGAACTTATGAAACGCTTATATAACGTAATGCAAAAAAAACCTTCTACCTGAGACACACTAAGAAAACAGTCTTTAGTGCTGATGGGGTCTATGAAGACCTGTTTTTTTAAGAACAGAGTGTTGGATTCTCCTAACTCTCTTTGAAGAAATTCAGTTAATCTGCTTCAACTACACCGTAGTTGGTGCACAGAAGTACGTGACATCACCTTTTCAAACTAAGATGAACAAACACAAAAACAGAAACCTTGACTGTGAAATAACCAAAACTGTTGACTTTGACAGAAAATAGTGCGGCTATGCTGAATTCAATCATTCAGAGTAAGACACCGACTGAGGAATTATGTTTTCAAGGCCTTCAAGCAAGAGGAAAGTGAAAACAGTGTATCAGAAAAAAGACATAAATGTCAGCAAGGTTTGAGGTGTGAAGTCAGGTCCATTGATTTGCTATATACTGACATATTCATGGTCACCAGGCACTTGGCTATGTTGACCTTTTTTTTTACTGTCATTTTCTGTCAACAACCTCTTCTATGTCTACACTTTGTGGCTTCAACTCTATTCAACACTCAGTTAGCAGTGCTCGATAGCTCACTACTCAAAGCCAAGTCATTGAGATGGACTATACCAAAGGGTCCACTTTTACTTGATATGGTTAAATATTTACACCTGCATAGGTCTCACAGTCAGAATGGAGCAACAAATCCATCACATCCATTTGAATTATCTACAACCTGTCACAGTGGCAAGGACGGCCATTGGGGAGTTTGTGATTACTTAAAACCAATGAGGATCATTGAAGCTACTTAGAAAATGCAGCTGATTGGCTTCTGCAGCCAAGCATAAGAAAACAGAGAGGGCTTTAAATTTCTGTCATACTGACAAACAGATTAGAAGGAAAAATCTTAAATGTCCTGTTGTGTTAATCCCAAATTGTGTTGTAAAAGAAAATGTACCTTGTCACATATATGTCACAACATTGCACCTGTTCGAAAATGTGAACAAAAATGGTGATATAGAAGAACTGAATGCAAGCTATTACTTGTTGTCTTGGTTGGATTCACTACAGATTGATGTGCAGACACATACTAAGACATGGACGAATAAAACATATTCTGTACTTAACTAAACATTCAGAAAAATACATTTCAAGTTTCTGAACAGTGAGCAAATATTAAAAACACAATATTCGGCAGGACTTGCTAAGCCAAATTGGTTTTAGGATCTTTGCTTTGTCTCACAGTGACAATAACCAGCCCGAATTACATTCCTTGAGAATATTCAGCCTCATATTCTGCTGCCTAGAGGGCTGCCGTGTGCGAAAAGACATTTTCTGAATCTCTGTGTGCAGCACTTTTCTCTTTCACGGCCTGTGTTTTCACTTTTAGGGAAAACGCACCCGAGCTTGGCTGCCTGCTGCATTTGAAATTGGTATTGTATAAAATTTTCCCAAATCGACGAGCACTGGTTTGGAGTGTCAGACGCCCCGGGGCAGCTGCTGCAGCTCGGCATGATGCACTTTGCCTTCAGCTCACAGTGAACCTGTCTCGGAAACCAGTCAAACAAGCAGGGATCATAGTCAGGATTAAATACTCTGAAACTCCTCTGTGTTGCACAGAAAACGCTAATCTCTCCATGTCTGACCCCCATCGTCTGGCGCTAAGGTCTTAACGGCTCTCTGTTATCCTCTTAAATGCCCCCTTTTCATATCATGTAGCTGTGTCCTCACGCCACAAGCCAAGATAAGAAATCCAATTAGGACCAGGCAGCAGATTTTTTGTGGGCCTTAACTCCCGGGGTCTGGAGTTTAACAAGGCTGGATGCGGCCTGAGGTTCATGTCATCAGCGGTCCTTAGAAGTGTCAGGTCCACCCACATGCAGATTGCAGCTATAAACTGAGATTGTCAGAGAAGCAGGGAGCTGTGTCAGTGCTCCTTTCCTAGTGCACACATCAGTGATGGATGCACAAGGTTGTGTAAGAGAATGTGCTATATTTCTCAAGCTGTGCTGTAACTTTGTGGATCTACACTGAATTCACACATCTCGACAGGAAGTTTGGGTGAGAGTGACAGTCAGTGATTTATGTAAGTGAAAAGGACTGAGGATGTTTCTTTTGAAATACCAATTTTAGGTTTCTGTTTCTTGACGACAAGGTAAAGTGCATCTGAGTGTGAGCGTGCGACTGTCTCCGTCACCCACTACCTTCAAGCCGTTTATAGTCACATCACTTTTAAGGTTGTTGAGTGACAAAAAGCCTGGAACTGAAAATTAAAGTGACATGAAGTCTTGGGCAGTGGGTGCAACAGTGTCTTTCATAAAACCAAATGCTTTGCTTGACAAAATCTCTACCTTAGAAACGTGACCTGTACAATAAAAGCAGTTCAAGAAAATTCAAAATAATTCACTTTTAAGAGAGACTCTAAAGGCCCAATGTCGACAGACCCCTACTGGAGGATGTCAGGCTGCACTCAGGCTTGTTTATGGTTAGCAGGTCAGATACACAGATAGGTCATATACATGGATCAATTCTTAAATGTAAAGCTATCCAATGTAGGGATGCTAAGGTCAGGGGTTATGTGCATTCTGGTGTTGGGTCTTATAAGCAAGTTAATTAAAGTTAAAGTCAATTCTGGACGTACCCGTCTGGCGTATTGTTTGAATGTGCCATTGAACTAAGGTGACGGAGCATAAAGAGAGAGAAAGTATGTATGTGGTGGTCAAACAAACACAGGTCCCTCACCCAGGAGACTGCTGTTCGTGTCCGGTGTAAAACCAAAGGACCACTGACCAGGCTGAACATGTTGAATCATGGATGATGTTTTAGTGACAAATGTAGCCCGGAGCTGTTGGCTGTAAGCAGAGATGAGGAGCGGACTAAAGAGGTCTGGTAGGCTCACTCCACACATCCAGATTATTTAATCAATTGACATCACCTGAGGAATTTCATCAGCCAGCTCTCTTTGGAGCCCCAAAAAGCTTTATCCAACTTTTTTCACACAGTACATTAGGAATCTCCAACACCTGTAAAAAGACTTTGATGTGTGAAATTGGTGGAGTTCTCCTTGCAGATTTGAAGAACTGTGGATTTGTACAGCTCTAACTGACTCAAGGACTTCCCGGGATGTGCCTAGTAAGTCTGCTGTGTTTAAAATCACTTACTGTGCGGTACCCGTATTTGCCCTGATTTTGAGCGTCAACTCGTAGACATTTTGATTCAGCCCATGAAAGTAGGCAGAAGCCATATTTCTACTCCCACAGATAGCCATAAATGGACATACAATTACAATACTTACTGCTCCACCAGTCTTTAGACATTTCAGTAATTAAAATGACAAAGAAGACCATTAGTGAGGAGTCTCTGACAAGGCCAGGGCAGCCATCATGCACAGGGGCTTTTTCTAACATTTTTATTTAACATTAGTTCATCATATGTACGTGCAAACCTTGATATCTCAATCATTAAGGCATTTCATAGAACATAAAGCCTATCAAACATTTTGCACAAGTAGTCAGAATAGATTATTATTATCATTATCAACTGATAATTTATCAGCTATAATTTCATTATCGGAACTATCACACAGTCAATTATCAGTGATTTAGTCTCACATTATACGATTAATAATAGCTCTATATTTTTTCATGCCTAATCTTTATTTTAAAGAGCAACCTGAGTAAGATAACATTTTTGACAGCTATTTGCATCGTGGCTGAAAGGTTAAATATGAAATTCACTGGATGTCGGACGAGAGCACCAGCATCTCAGACCAAAACAATGGGACAGAAACAAAATTTCCCATCTTTCCAACAATCAAAAATGCTGGTTTGGTTTAAATAAAGGCTTAATTCATCAAGTTACATGTGAAAATATATGCTACCGCTGTGCATTGCTCACGTGATGTGTGGCTGCAGCAACGTTCCACAATAGAGCAAACTAGCCTCACCTATTTGTTCCCAGTAAAAATAGACAGTGAAAAGGATCTGTTCCTAGTCATACCGACATTATACCAGCAACATATACCCCTTTCACTACAGTTTCAATGTCAGTATCTGTAGAATATATCACAGACATTAAACAAATATAAGTACATTTTTTAACTCAACACCTAGACAACATCATGGAAAGGATCCCTACCTGAAAATAGAACAAGAAAAAGCCATGATACTGCTATCGTTCAGACTCCATAGACAAAAACAGTAACCTTAACCTCGCATTTCGTTATAACTTCAATCAAAGTGAACAGAAAAAAATATAAAGTTCAACAAAACTTTCTTTGTTAGTCTTTCCACTGTTCCAACGACTCTGGAAACAGCAGTTTCAGTCGCTGTACTCTAAACAAACCACAGAGAAGCTGCGATAGCAACACAGGCAGAGGGAGTGAGACACCATGACTGCACTGCATCTTTACATAGCAAATATTAGTTTGCTGCTGTGTTAATGTTCTAAATCTCAGATCATTAACGAGAAAGCCTCTTTGAAATGATTTACTCTGCATTACATCGGCCAAGTGGAGGAAGAAAGATGCACTGGATTGTCTGTCATGTTGTCCACGAAAACTGCCTGTTCTCAAAATAGAGCATTTTTGTCACTGGAGATATATTCAGAGTTTACCCACTGACGTGCTTTGATCCAGCTCAAAGTGAGCCTTATTTCAGATAAAGTCTTTTGACAAGTTTTTATGTTGAAGTTGAAGTGAAAGCCACTCAGATTTTAAAAAGAAGTAATGAGGACGACGTTGAGGGAGACTGAGCTGCAGTCAAACTCTGTCCTGAGTCGGGTAACAAAACAAGTTTCAGATTTAAATTTCTACTGTCATGTCTACTTCTGAAGCATCAATGGGGTCGTTAAACGGTATAATATGAGACTTCCATCTTTAAAAGTGTTTGCCTTCAGTCTGCGGAGCCAGATCCCAGCAGATATGTCACGTATTGAACAGTTCAAGTGATGCTGGATAGATTACCGTTAGTTGCTCTGTATTGCGTGATATCTTTGTGTGATAAAACACAGAAGAATATCAAATGGTGAAAAAGATTCACAAAGCCTAACGCAGATAGAATCACTTGTCTGGATAAACAAAATATTGAATTCTGAAACATTTCGCTTTTATTTATATTTCACATTATACATTGTATGTAAACAGCGGCACGTTTTGATGCACTTTTCCTCTGAGGTTTCTCCTATTGCTGGCAGGAAGACCAGCATTGTTTGCAATCTCTCTGCCAGCACGCAGCACCGATAGCTCTCATCTCCGTAACTCAGCACCCTGGATGCTCGACAACTCAGCCAGCAGGTTATTGAACCTGCGAGGCGTTCCCCTGTTCCGAAGATCTATCACATAAACAGTCTTTAAAAACTGCTCGGGACTGGCTGCCTCTGGGAGTGATAGATTGCTGGAATCAGTCTCATAAGAATGATTGCATTGGCTCTTGAGTCTCTGAAGTCTATAAATTATAGAGCTATGCCAGCTGATCTCAATATATCCTCCTCTCAGAGTACATCTCTCATTCCCTAGCCTCACCAAGGAATATGTGATAGATCTGTCGCTAATTTGTTTTGTGGTTGAGACATAACTGCCACTCATTTGCATGAGAGCGCTTCCTCTCGAGAAGTCTTATTTGTCCATGTAAAGTAAAAAAAAAAAAAGTAGTACTCATTTACCAAGCCATGCATATTATACTTGCACTCATGGGTCCTATAGAGTCCTCGCTACTACATAATGACTTCCCACTTCAAGATGTAAAGTACTTGCTCCTAAGAAGGTAATAGGGTTATTGAAAAAAACAAACAATTAGACAGTTAAACATTCACTTGAAAAGTTAAAAAGCAATACGTGTAAAGATGTACATTTCTGCCCAAAAGCTCATCTGGAGGTCAGTTTTAAAAAGGAGCTCAATACACTTGAAGATTAATGGTTCCGAAAACAAAACGTGTTCTCTTTTGAAAACACAATCAGAAAGATTGATGAGTTCATTCACATGCTGGGTTTGTCTTGTGTTATTTTATTCTGCTAAAGTGTGTGTGATGGTGCAGTGTCTGCAAATGAGAACGCCATGCAGGAAAATATGTCATTTAGATGCTATTTAGCAAGTTCATTAAAACACAAAGTTATACTGTTTTTTTTTTTTAAATAATACAGTGAAGTGAATCTTCATTCATCACACGATTTTGTAAGAAGTTATATTTGTGCGCCTGTCTGATGAAGTAGGATCTGTGAAAGTCATGTCAGTGAGATTAGGCCAAAATAGGCTTCAGAGCCCTGCTGTGCAGTGAAATTAATAGATGTGAGTGTATAATGGATGATTAGTCATCCTCTTAGAGAGATTAGAGAAAGGAGAAAGTAAGATTTGGGGGGCATTTTAGTCGAGATGTCCTGCAACAGTTCAGTGATCAGGATGCATTCATTGTCGTTTGTACAAATTCATTAAATTTATCAATCTTGAAATATCTAAACAAGAAACCATATGGAACTAAATTCTTGTTTGATGCTTTAGAAAATCCTCCCCCATAACGTGGACGTGTGAAAGTGTTTGTATCCCACAGGTGTTTTTGTTGCTTGGTTTATGTCTTTCATGGTATGTTCCCATATGGAAGTGCCATATGTCTTATCCGGTTGTCCTGATAGCAGGGGAATTGCTTAGAAACCAGATTTTGACTAAATGCCATTTTTTTAGAAGCCATCTACAGAAAAACAAACTTTCTTTTGGGCTCTCAGGTGAATCCCCAACTTCATATACATCACATATGTCAGTAATGGTTTAAAAATATGGCAGGAGGTGGGGGAGAAATCTGATTACTGAACAACTCTGTGCAAATAGGGATTTTATTTCTCACACAGTTGCAGTGCATGAACACATATCATCATATTTCTTAAATTAACTTGATTTTCTTTCTTGTGTGCATGTTTTTTTTTACACTTTTGGAGAAACATTATCAGAAAATCATTTCAATTTGGTTGAAACTGTACAAAGCAGCCAAAAATGACTGCTATTTATGTCAACCACGAGACCACACATTCAAGAGTTTGGCAAACAGAAAATTGCCATGCCTATCTAAAAACAAATTAACAACCATTTTGGGGGCTCATTCAAATATGTTATATACCAAATTTGGTCTAGCGTGTAGGTGGAGTGGTAAAGAAGTGTTTTGCAAAAAAAGTGACAGTGGCATAAAATCTGTGTAGGTGGAAATGAGTGTGGCCTTTAAAGATAGATACACACTGAATCAAGGAATCAGGAAAATAAATCTTTCTATGGTTCAGGAGTAAAGAGTGAAAATGTAAAATTATTGTAAAGGTTAATTCTTGATCTTGGAAATAGTGGTTGTATTTATAGGTCCAGTGTGAAACGATTAGGAGGATCTGTTGGCAGAAATGGAATATAATATAGATAACTATGTTTTATATGTAAAGATGCCGCAGGTTTGTGGTCACCGCTGTTTTGAATCGTTAAATCGTTTCTACAGTATCCCCAAGTAAAAGAGAAAAACAATCAATGCAGCAGGACCAGATATTGTCTTTTTACGCCACACTTTCTTCTTCCTTGTCAAAACCTGGTGCCTACATCTCCCACAATGCAACACAACTGCCAACAGTTCTAAGGACTCAGGTCTGAGATTCAGGTGTCTTATGCTATTAGCGGCTAATGTAGCCTCAAGTGGAGATAAGGAGTGGGCTCTAAAGGTCTTGTCACCACCACCCACATAAATTAAGACACCCATGTTTATTTTCATCAGAAAATAAAAGTTATTTTATTTGACTATAACAAATAAAATATTACCTGTTAGCCTACCTGCTTAACTAACGAGGGGTTACGTAAGGTCACGCTGCCGTAAAGTGGTATCGGCGTAGTTTATCATTACAATTACTAGATACTAGTATCGGTTCATCCCTACTTGTAGTCGACATTTATCAAGACCAAGATTGGTGGAATTCCCCTTTCAGTCAAGGTCCACTTACTAGCTTTTCCTGGAGATTTAAACTGCATCTCACGATGATAAAGATAGTGAAATGTGGTTGAAAGAAGTGGACTTCGCATCAAGAATCATTGGTCATAAAAGTCAAAGGTTTTGTGATTGGCTTTTTTCACTGAAGACATTTTGACACGTAACAGTAGGAAAACTAGTTGTAAATAATGAATTAAATGATGGCTGATGGGTGAACAGAGTCGCCGTTAATGTTACTAGACACCTGTGCTTTTCCTGCTATGACATGTCAAAGTATGTGAGATATCCTGTTAACTATCAGACAAACAGGTCTGAAGAAAGAGGTAGAGGTTGAACAGGGCAGCTCGGATAATGTCAGGCTGATGAAAGACTTCTTGTCAGCTTTTGGTCATCTGCTCAACATCATCAGTGTTAGAGTTCACGGGGCTGGTGTCTTTTGGGGGGAAAATAACAAAGAGTGGAACAGCTGGCAGACTGAATAGAGGAGAATTTTTTTAAAGGGAGGTCATACCCCGGTGAAGCCTCATGCAGAGGCAGGAGCGCAACCTCTAGCCTCAGTTCTGGATATTTCATGTTGACAGAATGGATTTCAGTGAGATCAGACATTTTAGAGAGATTTGTGCTGCAACTTGATCACCACAAATACTGGTACTGCAGTATCTCTCATTAAGACCAATGAAACCAGTGATTTGAGAATTTTTTTAACTGTCTAGCACTGTGATTCTGAATTTTTCATCGTTTTCATTGTGACTAAAAATGTGTCAATCAATATTAAGAGATTGACCGCACATATACATATTTATTTTCCCTATTATTACATGTTTGTGTCAATGATTTGATTTAGAGGTAGAGCAAAGAAACAACCTGGATTACTGATGGCACATTAGCATGCCAGCCAACCCCCTGATGAGAGAGAACTAAATTTGAATGTTTTTATTGTAATCAACATCATCAGACTAACGAACAAGTGTGTTTGGGCTGATCTACAGTTACTGTGACCTCTTCTTGTATGAGGGTGAATGTCACAGACAATCTCAGTGAAAACAGCACCCAGCAGTGAGCATCAGTTAATTAACACAGGTGTGGATTTTATTCCAGGTTTAGACAGCGGTGGCGGGGTCATTGTTCTCATGCTGAATATAATCATTAAAACAAAACCTATTCATCACTTTCACCAGCTGACACTATTGGCAGAGCTGTTTTCTGTACTGATTGATTTCTGGCAGCAGGGAGGTTATTCCTTCGGAGGCATAGTTTCTCCGAAGGACATCAACTCACGTTATCTATCTTAAATTAGCTCTATGGGGTGTTTGAGTATGTTTTTGCTCATTGATTTTGGTTCAGTCACTCACTACTCTCTTCAACCTGGTTTCCAGTCAGCAGGCAGCTGTTTTTATATAAAAAGAGCCCTAAACCCACTGTATGTGACCGCTACAGACAAAGTTAATGACTAGTTAGTGAACATAGTTACATTTACATTTAGCAACTAAAATTGTGTCTCTAGGTGTTAAGAACCAATTAACATGGCCTAAACTATGTGCCATGACAACTTTATAGAGTGATGTAATCATCCTGTTTCATAGAAAGTATTTTGACATGTCACTGTAAAAGCACAGGTGTATTATAATAATATAATGAATGATGGCTGAGTCTCATGTATCTGCTTTAATTTCATGGTCCTGGTGTTGTGCATGGTGGATCACTGTCCCGACTTACTGGGACATTTGAATGGAACAAAGCCATCATTGTCCACACTTGTGAAAAAATACAATAAGAAATGCTTAGCTCTGTTAAAAAGCTACTTCCACTGCCCCGAGGTGCAAACTCCCAAAAATGTTTTGTGAAATGAAAGTGTTTTTTCATTCAGATATTTTTATGGAACAGCAGGCAGCTGTTGTATTTGAGTTCAAACGTTGCTTAGTCAAGGGAATAACACAATAAATAAGTAAAATCAGGTTCTCCATAAAAGTTAGTTTACAACATAGTGTGTCGCTATCGCAGCTGATCTGTGGTTTTTTTTCAAAGCCAGTCTGGTAGCGTGTTAGTAGCCTACAAGATAGTGCATGTGAGTTCCTCCTGAGGGGAGCGACTGAAACTGCTGTTTGTCTCACCTACAAATATAAATGAAGTTACGATGTTATGATGA
>NW_023340095.1:3685204-3701034 GCF_004916995.1 Morone saxatilis | reverse complement strand
TGTTTCTGGTTAAACAAAAGATCTATCTCTGTACGGATCCTTGCCATAATGTTTTCAGGCAATTAGAAAATATGAGCCTGTCAGTGGCAATAACAAGCACTTTTAGTGGACGTACTTTGACGTCTGCATTTGTCTCCAAGGATTAGCTAATCTAGTCTGTATTGCTCATCTAACTTTGATTGTTGGAAAGACTGGCAAAGACTGGCAAAGATGTTTTTGGTGAGTGTTATTTTGTTATTTTCCTAGTTTGAAGTAAGTTACACGATTATGTTCTATGAAATAATACTAGTTTATGGAGTCTGGTTGGCTGTAGCGGCGATCGTATTGGTCTGAGTTGCATATGAATTATATAACATTAAGATTTAACATTCACAGTTCTCTTTCTCTTTTTAACAAAACTAATTAGTCACAACATAATTTCTGTGACTAGTAGAAGTGTATTTCTCTCCCATATTACCTGAATGATGTACTAATCCCACTCTGCGATAATGGTTTTATTACGGCTGAATCAGTTGCAGTGTAAGCAGAGATGGTGCAACTGAACAGAGAAGTGAGTTAAAGTGTGAAAGAGGCTGCAGGACCCTTTGGGACTAACAGCAGTAGTATCATGTCTCATGGAAACATGGTGCCACAGTAAGCAACATGAACTATTCTCTCCTGTTTTGATATATGTGTTACAAGTTTTAGTGGCCTGGTTGTATCCAGACCACAACAGTCAAGCGGGAAACCATCTGTTTCACAGCTTGCCAGCAGTCTGTCCAGCGGTTCCCTGCCTCAACGCTCCGCCAAGTTTCTAAGTTGAAAGCTAAGGGGGACGTTTGCACGGTGAATACATAAACCGAACGCAGTATGCTCTTCAGCCAAACTTTAGTGCACTAAGGAGTTTATCCATCACCTAATATTCAAGGGGAGGACTCCCTGTTTCCTTGCTTATAAATGATTATTACCTCTGGTTCACATGCTACATCTGGAACAAAGTGAATTTGCGGCGGTCGACTTTCGATCACTTTGAACTTTCAAAGTCTCCCTTTGCTTTTTCCTAAACTCAGACTCTTTCATCATCAAAAATATAGTTAAAATATTTCTCCTATCAGCTCTTTGCAAGACCCTGAAGTCTTGTGGTCTTTGGGGTCATGTTAATAAGGTTAGTTTTTAAGAAAGTCCTTCGTCACCTTTTCCCTCATTCAGTTGTCATAGAATATTTCTACCATAGTATAGCAGTAAATGTACCTTACTCAATGCCATATGTTCCACAGCCCTTTAGCCTTTTAGTACCCCACAGGTTTATTTGGATGTACATGAATATTCCAACAGTATGCAGTCATTATATATTCAGTTTAAGCAGTGGCTTTATGTGAGTGTCACATCCCATTCACAACAGCTTAAAGTACTGTACACCAACCTTGTTTCACTTTCTGTTGTATTTCCTCTGCAGCACAGTGCAGTCCATGGTAACATCTAATATATACACATTTTATATTCATTTGGGGACATTTATGAGCTGTGAATATGTATTAAGACTTATCCTTATAAAGGATAGGCAAGACCAGACTTGAATTGTTTATTAAATATTGTCCAGAACACTGTTATAAGGATATAAGGTCTTTATGAGAGGAGGCAGTGGAGAATAAGTTGAAGGAGAGGAGAGAAACAGGCATTAGTGTGTGTTGACTTCTCTCTGTTACTGCAGGTAACATGGCCAGCGAGAGGCCACCAGGCCACCTTGGTTTTCAAATGACTGTCTCCTGGCGGTAAAAGACATTTATAAAGGTTTAATTCAGAATGTTACTGTGGGCCTAAAAGGCATGCTTTGACATTTCAATTCTAGTTTGCCTTTGTACGTTGCTGAGCTGGGATAGAACATCCCATCTATCTATCTATCTATCTATCTATCTTATCTATCTATCTATCTACTATCTATCTATTCCTTTAGGACATCCTTATACATTGCAACATCTATCACATCTTCACATCCATCACATCTATAACCTCCACATCCTACTGCAGAAACAGATCAGAAATTGCCTGAGAAAAGGTTCGGATCTCATCCAAAGACAAGCAGCGTAACACCCATGAGACCACATCTTTTCTTTTTTTTTCATATCATTTTTTGGGGCTTTCTTACACCTTTACTCGGTAGAGACAATTTAAGATAGACAAGAAATGTGGGAGAGAGAGAGAGAGAGCATGCAGGCAAAGAGGCACAGGCTGGTGGAACGAGAACCGAGGCTGCTGCCTGTAAGGAACTCGGCCTTGGTGGTGCAAGCTCTGTACCAGGTGGAGCTACCCGGGTCACCGCCTTGAGATCAGATCGTAACGTTGTTAATTGTTTTCTCCTTTTTTATTCAGTTCTCAATTACCAAGTGTGTGTGGTCTCTTCACGAAGAACACACGCTGGGATCTATTTTATGTCGCACCAGTAATGCAAATGCATTTACCGCCCTGTGAGGTACAATGTGAAAGCGAGGCTGAATACACTTTTGTAGAGAAGCATACAGGATCAGCAGGTGAGTTTCAGTAATGTCCAATCACATGGGCTCCTCTCATTACGTAAAATTATTTCCACAATTTCACAGTCGAAGTCAAAAACCCATGCCATGCTGCGAGCGTCTTTGAACAACCCTGTGTACGTTTGCTTACATGCAGAGAAGCACGTTCCAGAAATAAAAGGAGCATGCTGAAATACAGTTTCACTCTAACAAAAGTACCAAAAGAGCACAGAGACCCCTGATTAGTTTCCATCCAAATTGCCTGGAGCAAGTTCGTTCACAGGGAAGAAAATGTACCCTTCCTAAGCCCCGCCCTATTTGGGACCTTGGTCAACTTGGAAAGAGCCGCACTTAGGAGGGGTCAATTGTTATAAAACAAGCTTCATTGTGAACTAAGTAGCCTAACTAAGTGCAGTTATTGAAGTACTGTACTATAGACCAATTTGAGTTACTTGTACTTGAGAGTTTCCATTATAGGCTACTTCAACTCGACTACAATTCAGAGGCAAATTTTGCTTTTACTTGAAATGGAGTCTTTCTACACTGTATAGCTCTAGTGTTACATTTACATAAAAGACTTGAATGCCACTAGCTTTGCACCAGAGTAAGAACAGAAAACATTGTGTGGTTTCACAGTGTTCTTACACGCCTCTGGTAGCCTGTTTATTGTCCCATTGTTGATGCTGTCATGGTTCAGGATGCATTTATTCTAACAACTAATTATTTTCATGGTCCTTTTAAGAAAATCATATTACAATACAATTCATTGCAATGCCAGCATGGATCTGTTTTCCACCATTGGCGACTACCCATCATGCTCTAATTGTAATGCTTGGTGCAGATTGAGAATATCAAAGAGATTTATTGGTAATTGATTTCTTACTAGAGCCTGACTGCAATCACTTATCAGGACAAACTATTACACAGGATAATCTACAGTAGGTGGCTCAGTGGAAGATGATGAAAGGTGTAAAATAACTTGGAGTGACGTGAACACAAGCTTCTGCAAGTAGGAAAACAGATATATATATTTCAGATTTGTACAAAAACTAAGATATTGAACGTATTGCTTAAAGATTAAAGGTCACATGTAAACAGATTAGATAATCCAGCACTATAAAGCATGTATAATGACCTGAAACTGCCACAAAGTTATTAATAATTTATTATTTTGTTTATTTTAAGTGATGGTTAGTGATGGTCTGAGGAGACTGCTAACCTCCCACAGTGAGGACTTAAAGCGCAGGCTACTGGTCAAAGCAGAGCACATAATCTGCAGCTGATGCGGTCCTATCCTCTCTCTCTCTCTCTCTCTCTCTGGGGGGCTGTGTGGGAGACTGTCTTGCTTCGCTCTGCTCTCGGCTCGAAAACAACGGATTTGATCTGGTGGCCGTACTCACCGTCTACTGAAAGGTTGCTCTTTAAACAGAACATAAAATGAACGGTGAGGGGAAGGTGGCACTGGCTTTGGCCCCTGATGACTGTTAAAACTGCACCTGGTTGAGGAGGCCTTCAGACAAAGAAATCTTTCAGCACCAAGGACTGTTCCTCCTTCAAAGTACATCTAGACATAAGTGTTTTCAGACATTCCTCACAACGGCATTGTGATGTTTAACTGTCATCCTTGTTCATCTGGCAGAGAGGCAGGGTGTTGATTGGTGCTGCACCTTGAGAATAATGTGTGAAAACCTGGCCAATTAACAGTGGGTTTGAAATCGACTGCACTACCTTAAGTGCTAAGTGAAGAGGCTTTTTAAACAGTAGCAACATAAAACCACCGGCTGACTTACAGAAATAACAGATTTAAATGTAATTGAAATTGCATAATGTTGAACCAGTACTCATTCAGAGGTTATGTGTCACTTGGCATACTGTTCCTATATCATCTAAGAGTTTAATTGAACCCTTTTACCAACTATTTCACCTTTGTTTCAGTTTTATAACAAGACAAGTGGACCTTCAGTGCTTGGAGGCACCTGTATGTAGCATACATTTAGAGCATCTTGCAGTCCCTGACTGGATATTCACTGAACAAAATAGGCTGGACTGTGAAATGAATGTATTCCTCATTGCCTTTGCTGTGGCCCGAGGCTGCCAAAGAACTCTGGGGAGAAAGGAGTTATTGCTTAAGTGTGTTATGTGTATGCTCCGTGCATCTGTATGTATAAAGTGTTGTACTGATGTGCCTGAGGAGGAAGCAAAAGCTCATCCCAGAAACACAGCAGAGGGGAGGGGAGGAGGTGTCAAAACATTAATGAACGGTTGTGTGTTCCTCCATTCACTGCTCCAGTGTGGTGACAGAGCTGCAATAATAGGAGCTGCACATAATGAGTTGCTGCGAGAGGAGAGTACACAGAAACACGCTTGTGCATGTGCACATGCAAACACATAAACACTGCTTAAAAATACAGTTGGAAAGAGAGCCACTGGCCCCTGTTGGTTAGCAGAGGAAGTGACCAAGTGCTGGCTGCATTCAGTTGCACTGGATTCAGTTATTTTGTTTTTCTCTCCTTGTATTTACAAGCTTTTTGCTTAGTCTTAGTCTTAGCTAGGCTTGCTGTATATTGTTATTTTTCAGCATAAGTGGGGTTACTTAGAAATGTCATCAATTTGCTTGTGAGTGGTGCTGAACATGTTCTAGGACAGTTTGCCGCAGTTGGAAATAAATGAATCAGAGTTCAAGATGACTGTAATTTCTAAATAACACCGCTGTTAACTGTGTCTGTTCTTCAAGTTTCAATTTTAGTTTACTATCTATTATTAGAATTGCTTGATTTTTAAGTGTCTTCACTTTTATTTGCTTCTCTCTCCCTCGAAAAAGAGGTTTCCAACCACAAATGCATTCATCCGGTTAAATAAAAACAGTTTCTTGCCAGTATTTACAAGTTTTTACCACAATTATCTGCATATTAATAAACAGAAGAGAGTGTTTCAGGATTATAAGAATCATGCTGATAAAACATTCTGAGCCTTAATAACATCAAGTGTAACATGAAAAAAGCATTTTCCTTTTTGTTATTTCTATTTGGGATGAACATGGTCGGATTTTTTTGGCACTACACTTCCCATCTTGCTTTGGGTGACGCAAACAGGAAGTGTAATGTTGCCATGTGGTCACTGAGGTGTACCTTAGCCAGGAAAGCTCATTTCTTTACATTTTGTTGAGTGGGCATTATGAAAAGTCATGCTACGTTAGCTGGCACTCAGCTTCTGTTTGCTGTGTAACCGTGGATTTACAGAGCACAATCTACTGGATTACTTTTCTGACTGAGATTATGAGATCTAAATTACTGAGGAGCATCTTTTTTTTTGTGATTTTTAAGTGGATTTATTGAGACTTATCAGCGATGGAAAAGTAAGTCAGTCCTTTTCCAGCAGTGTGTGTATGAAAAGTTTTGACAAAAATTGCATCGATCAGGTTCAAAGGGTTAAGTTAATTAGTTGTAGTTACTGTTTTTCTGGCTATTTTGTTGGCCAAATATCCCCTAGTGGCTGGAGAACGTTGATCTTTTAATAGCCTAACAATTTAATGATAGTTTCATTTAATTTTCCAATGTTCCTACAATTATTGGTCATTTTCTTACAGCAGTCTTCTTGTCGCTTGATGCAAGATATTGACTCTAGGCTGCAAGGGCAGATGTAGAGAAATATTTATGGGGTGGCAGAAAGATGTGCTAATTTAATCACAAACAATCACATATATGAACATTTGGAAAAACCTCTAACTGAAGATATTTTAACTCAAAAACTTAACATTATTGTTATTATATTTGTAAATCAATAAATTGTTTTATTTCCTAAAACATTTCTTTTTCATTTAACTTAATAATTTAGTCTCAAATGTGACCATACAAGATCACATTAATCTAAAGAAAAATCATTTGACAGGAACTGGGGTGGCAGCTGCCAACCCATGCCACCCCTCTATATCCGCCCCTGCTAGGCTCATCACATCTTTGTGGTGTGTTCAAGTGCAATTTACAGAAGACATGAGACAACACACAGTTTGATAGGTTGGCCGTTTCAGATCTTTGAGGTCAACTTGGAGTTTCAGGTGTCTAAAAATAGCAGCATCTTGAGTCTGGTGTCTGTTCTGTCCGACAGTTTGGTCTAATGAACAGCAGCCTGTAGGTAATGGTATCTGAGCTTTAGACCTTTATGTTGACATTCACCGGTCTTCTGTATCGGTTTATGTGCTCCTTTTATATGTATCTCTATAAAACTGTTGCTTAATCATCACTTTTTAGACGGAGGACACTGAACAATAAACTGACAAAACAGAGAAACTCACTCATGTCTATTCCGCACTAGATAATCGTTTCCCTTCCGCATACTCGAACAAGAAAATTCCTCTGAAAGCGAGCCAGTTCACGGTGCAATGGGATTTAATGGCGGTAATAATCTGTAGCGGCAAAACCTGACAGGTGATGTAATTTCCCGGGCCTTTGCTTTTCTTCTAATCTGGTTTAATAGGATGCGAGGCTTCGGTTGCGCCTTAATCTCAGTGAACAGACCACAATCCTTTTGCTTGCTCACAGTCCAACTTGATATGACAGGGTACTCAGCAAATTATTTACTTGGAAAGAGATTATTCTGTGCACTGAAAGCTAAAGGTGATGTAAGTTTAGCTGGGGATTGTTTTTGCCAGTGTACTGCTCCAGGATGTTTTGGGGGTTGACAGGGACACAACACCGGCTGTTCATTGGTATTCTGGAGCCGCTCTGCCTGTCTTGCTGTACTATAGAATGCATAGACTTTGTGACAAAGTTGATGAAGCATGCATTTTCATCACAGTGCTGGGACAGAGCCCCGACAGTGTACGATGGAAGCATTAAGCAGTGGTGGGGAAAAAAAAAACGGGTGGATGAGAACATAAGTAGTGCACACACACGAGTTATGCAATGCGTGTACAGGTTGTAGTACACTTTTATGTGTGTCTGTCTGTGTACTGTATGTTAATCAGCTTGCATGTACCGTCAAATGTTAAAACAAGTTTAAATCACCAGCAGCATGTGTGTGTGGTTTGCTTCTCATATTTCTGCACACACAATCCTGTGGAGCTGAACTGAGTGGGAGGAGTGGGCAACGTGATTACTGTTATCTAGATATATAATGTGCATTTCCTCCTCATTACTGCTTAATGATGACTTGTACTTGGCTTTAAAGCAAGCAGCTTACACACTGATTCCTAATTGTACTATAAGTTGTGGTTTTGGTCTAAATCCGTGGGTTTCAAGCTGCGAGGCAAAAGGAAAGGTGCATGCCGATGTTAGAAAAACAATGTGAGTTATTGTAATTTGGCTCGCTGATTAGGACCGCTCACGATAAACAATTGCTGCAGCGGCTGTGACACACAGCTCATGGAGGCGATTACGGTACTTTAAAACCATTAGCACCCAATTGCCCTAATTGGTGTAAAGTCTTGCACTTTCTTGAAGTCCTAACTCAGTCAAATCTGAGCATGCAGAAGTGAGGCAGATATTTTTAGATTCGCTGTGAGGTTATTATCATCTCCGGATAAACATAAATCCGCTTTAACATTATAACTCCAAAACTTGCCTGAGAATCATCACATTTTCAAGTTTTCTTCAGTATCAGAGTAATCCAGTGATACTTAACTGTGCATCCATTGGTGCATTACAAACAGGAGCTGCTAATAGCTGATTCAGCATACTTTTAATGGCGCCAACTTGATAAAATGTCAGCAAATATCTATAAAACAGGGCTCAAGTTGTAGCCCATGGCATAACCTTCTGTTTACATCCCCAAAAGCATCATGGGCGTGTTATGGGGGAGTAGGGGCCAATATGTATTGATCAATTAATAGCACAATGATATGATAGCATAATGAAAACTATCTGGTGCCTGTGCACACACAGCACTCTGCGTGTGAAAGAGAATCTTCACGCTGTGTTACAGTTGTATCGAGGTTTAGAAAGATAAGATGCATCTTCTGCGTTGCTAAGCTCTTAAAGTGACCTCCTATAATGCAAAGCTGCTGCACATTTAACTCCAGCAAAGACACAGTGGAACAACTTTGGTGGAGGAATGATACTGTAATGATTAAACAGCTGACTGCTGAGCTGGGTGCAGTTATGGTGGCAAGCTGTGCTCTGTCTCCCACAACCCATAATTAAACCATCTGAAGAAGGGCAAAGAATAGTGATTATTCATGGATAGTTTATGGCGGGTTGCTGCAACACTTTCTTCATCTTGTCATGTTTGCCTGTCTTCTTAAATAAGCCCTTGTTTGCTATGTGTGTGTGTGCACCCTGTGAGGAACCTGGTCAAAGGGTCACACTTGACTGACAGATCGTGGGTGGTGCTCAGAGCTCCAGCTGCATCGATCATGCAGCTGCAAAATATTTAACAGTTACAGTATTTTTCACTGCTTTCGGTGCTGACTTTAATAAGGAAACAGAGTAGCAGGGAAGAACTATTTAAATATAGAAGAAAATGAGCTTTGAGTGTAGACCCTAATTATGAATTTAACTCTTCTCTATTGCAACATTTATTCCTTTACAGACTGTGAATATAAACTGTAAAAAGGGGGAAGATATTATTGGCTTAACTTTTTGACCCTTTTGAACTTGCAGGGCAGGAGTGTTCATGAAACATAATCACATCAGTATGTATGCAAGAAAGTGAATAATTGTGGTTGGTGGAGGGCCAGAAAGTTCAGAAAAAAGGCAGTTTTCTCTCTTTTAGTCAACAAGCTTGTTGACCTCCAAAGCCTCCCCAGTTTCTCAGCTTTGTAGACGGAAGATAAGATGGGTCGCACACCGTTAATCATGATGTGAAAATTAATTATCCAACGTTTTGATCTCAAGGTCTTCGTCAGGGCATAGCTTAGGCTTTATAGGAAATGGAAGGGCCACTGGAGGTTTGTGTTGTTTACTTGGAGGCAATTTAGCTTAAGAGATCAGTCAGGTACCTCATGTTGGCAACCAAATATAGTTACAGACATCAAAGGTGCATCACATTGATTTTACATATCAATTTCAGCTGTGGAGCAAGGAAGTAATGATATTATTTGGCAGTTATTAACAAACTTATACTGAGTTGCTTTAGTCCCTCAGCCCATATTACTTATTTGCAAGTATCATTAGTATGATCCTACTGTACTGTTAGAACTACATAGGTACCCTGTGCTGTGTTTCTATATTCCCTGTTGTTGCAAAGGAGAGAAATGTTACATACATTCAGTGCGTTCATACATGTGCAGACTCTCCATGTAGTCCACGTAGTTAGCAAGCTAGCTATCTAGCTAGAGCTTATGGACTATGGACATAATAGAAGACATAGCAAAGGAAACTCTACTCCAGCATTGTATAACAAAATTAGCAATGCTATTTACGCTAAATTCCTATCCTACCTATGTTATGTCATTTAAAAATAATGACATGAGATCATTTTTGCCTCTTTTTAGTTGAAAATGGGTCACATTTGTAGCGTTCTGACTTCAGAACGATGAAGAAGTTGGAGAACATTAGATAAAAACCAGGATTTAGGCTCTACAGGATTTTTTTTTTCCGTCCTGGCAATTTATCATGTTTTTTCCCCAAATGATGTACAGTTTTTACACATTCTATTATCTCAAATTGCTTGAAAAATAGTGCATATATCCCAGGGAGCTTTCCCCTGAGCCCCCTAGGTTTGGGCTAAGCACTGAACGTTCACAACGTCTGGCGTCTGGGAAATGAGGAAATATATATCCTGTGCATCCTTGCAGCTAAGCTAACAAAAAAAGTATAACTTGCACTTCATAAAAAATGCCATTCTTTTCAGAATCAGTCTCTCGCAAGTACCTCACCTTTATGAAAATGCAATATTCAATCACTGAGTATCCTTTTAATATGAACAACTGGCATTGATTGCTAAATGGAATGACTAAAACGTGTCCTATGACAACCCTGCCAGTGTGGGAGCTGCTCATTGTTCCCACAGCCAATTATTTTGAAACCCCAGTAGTCAGAAAAATGCTCCAACCTGGTATCGCGCACACAAAGCATGTAATACACACGCTGATCCACCGGGTACATTTCACACCTAGGCAATGCCAAACATGTGACACTGACACGGTGCAACTGCAGGGAGAGAGTGCGTATATCCGGAGCAACGGGCCTTTGCAGCGGTGGGCATTTGTTTACAGGGTAACGGCGGTCAGAAAAATGGGCTTTTCGGTCCAGTGGGACATTTTTGGACCATTGGGGTTTTGGAATAATAGAACGTCGGCATGGCACCGCGGGTACTCTGTCTCTCTTCCACCGCATGCTCGAATGGGCTCCATACCCCCTGCGCTATGAACAGAGAAGCTGTGTAGAGAACGGATAGATTAATGTTCCATATGAGCATTGTTGCCTGTGTCTGAATTCTGTTCCCTGAATTTACATCTCTGGAGACAGTATGTCCTACACAGTACTGTAAGGAAAGATAACACTATTTCATTGTGTCCCTAGAGCAACGAATAGAGCTAAAATAACGGTGGGTAGATGGAAAATCATTGCAGGGTAGCCTACTACCAGAGTAAGTAATATTGTCAGTGAAGCATACCCAATATTCTAAGTCAAATAAATTTCAGCAAAACCAACATTAAGTTTCAGTCAATTTGAGTAGAACTGAAGTCAAATTTAGCAGACTCTGGTCACTGTGGGGGTTTCTGTGATTCAGTCTCATAACATAAAACAAATATATTAACTTGACTCCCACACCTCACCTACTCGTTCACACTCAGTCAAACCGCACTGACTAAACCTCACACTTTGTAACTCGAAGTAAAACTGAAAGAGAAGCCTTCTGTCACCCCCCACCTGCAACTTTGTGATTTATAGTTGCCAAGGCTTTGACTTATTTATTTATATTCTCTCAAGATAGCTGATCGTAAACCAAAAAGGCGACAGGGGAGGGAGGGGTAGAGAAGCAGCTTGATAAATGGTCTGTAGAAAAAAACGGACACCTGATAGGCAATTCCAACGGGCGAGAGACGGATATTGGCCAGAAAATAAAAACGCCTCCCTCAGCTCAGATAACACCTCAATCTGTCTCTTAAAGGAGTGAGAAGAATGGAGCGATAGTTCCATTAAGGGGCACAACCGATTCTTTTCAATATGTTTGGAGAATAAGTGTGCCTCCGTGTCCCCTTTTCTGAATGTCAATTGTATCTGTTGTCGCTGCTGCTTGGGCCGACAGTCAATATGGAAACCAGGCAGAGACAAATTGGTCACCAATAATCATTTTCCTTCTGGATTTGCTGATTACGAAGCTCAGAAAATTGAATATAGAGAGCAGACAGAGGTGCTAATATGCATCTTCAATTGCTCTGAGCCTGTGGTGACACAGAAAGGAGATCTGTGATTTGGACTGTACGAATAGTTGTTTTGTGTCCTGTTTCAATAACAGAAATGAGGAGCTAAATGGGCTTCCCATTGCTTAATTGAAGCCAACCTTGCTCTGTGTCTGAGCACGCCGTTTAGTTGCCTCTTATTCTGTGCATATGAGAGAGCTGCTGCTGACATCAACTGTATTAAACATAAACCATCTCCAGCTGCTTTTCATACTTTGAATATCCAATTCTTTCTTTCATTCATGGGCTCCTGTGCAATTTCGTCTTTGTGTTAAAAATTATTTATGTGAGCTGCACACACAAGCAAAGGTGACGCTGAGATTCACACACACAATAATCCATTGACGGGGTATCCTTTCAGACGGGGAAAATACTGGGTGAATATGGTACGCATTGGTTGCTGAGAATGCTCTGCTGCACAGTGCGCTGTGTGGAAGCGTCTCAGGAGAGCGACAGTGTGTCACGTCTCCGGGCTTCACTCATCACTGGGTGCTGGAGGATCTTTGTTCTGTCTGTGAGGACGCTGTGCGCAGGGGAATCTGCAGCGTCTTCAGTAAAAGCTGTGGTGCCTTGGAAACACCCTCCTCATGCATTACCCTCTGCTGGCCAGCAGAAGTCAGCATTGTTCTACATAAAAAAGACTGGTCTGACAATCTCTGTGACAGATCTATTTACTTTTATTTAGTTTAATACCTTTTTAGGCTGATAATATTGCCCATAAAACTCACTGCCATTAAATTACCCATACTAATCCCTGCAACATATCCTTATGCACTCTGCTTTGGAATAATCCTGAGGGAGTGTGAGGGGGAAAATCTGGTTTCTACTAACAAAATATGTTCTTTCAGCTCTCCATTAAAACTAGTTTGTTTAGTAGTAAACTAACTTGGACTGTTTATAGTTCACAGTCAACAGAGATTAAATTGTATTGCATTAAATTTGCTATGTGGCTGTATGTTAAACTTAAAAGTAGTAAATCAAAATAATATACTAAATGTGTGATTTGAAGGTAGCTCAACCACACCAGAATGTGTGATTTCCACCCGAATCAGAAGCTGTTATTGCTACTCTGTTAAAGCAAGATTATGTAACTTTATGTAAGTGACATTATTGAGTCAGTTACACACAATATGAAGTCTGTTTGTCAACGATCAAGTGTCTATAACAGGTTAGACACGTGGTTCCAGATCTTTTCCTTAAGGAACACCTTTTCTGTCATTGAATAAACTGATGACCCCTGAGTGATATATTTGATGGATATTTCACATTATATTCAATGAATCATAACAACAGTACAGAAAAACTGATAAACTGTACAATGAACCCAAGCAGATTATTTCCTGAGAATATTGCATCACAGATGGGTTCTCCTGATCTTTGTTTGTATGATCTAGGTTAAGAAAAATATACATAATAGGCTTCTTTTTTGACAAATTCTCAGTGTTTTGTTCATCCTGGCGTTTGACCATTGTTGTATTAGCTCTTTGGTTGTTTTAATTGCATACTTTTCTAATATAGGATGAGGCTGTTTAGCAGAGAGTGAAGGCTCAGTGAATATGGCTTGTGTTCAGGTATTAAATAGTAATCTCAACTTTAAAAATAACTATTTCATTTAGTTTTCTTGCTGAGATATAGGCAAAAAAAAGTTACAGCACTCAGAATCAAGAAGGTGTTGGGACCCCCAGGTTGGGAACCAGTGCTTTAGACTAATGAGGCTTATGTATAGTGACTTTGTGCCACTGAATGTATTCCATGGATCGCGGCCCTTTCTTCCAGAGCTACTTAAAGGATCAATTCATCCTGATTACTACTAAAATGACTCTCAATACCCTCTAGTGGTATGTGTTTTTATTGTCCATGTTTTGTAGGTTTGTAGGCCCAGATGTGAACCAGGAAAGGACTTAGCTTTGTGGTACGCACTCTACCTGGTGAGCTATCTGGGCACCTCCCTGAAATTAAAATTTCTGTGACATATTAATACATTTATATAATAAAATAAATGTCTCCACATTCTTGTCATTCTGCTCAGTTTTAGCCTTACCTGTTATGTAGTTTTTCGTGCAGCAGAGTGTCTATAACGACTTCTATCCCTTACTGCCATCCTGCCATATCAGTTTCTACCTGGATTTTATTTCTTCATTTCTACAAAACACACTCTGAATACACATGTATATAGAGCTGGTAGTTATATTCATCGCCCTTACAACAAATTTGCCTTCTCCATATCAGACACAAGCTGAATATAAAGTTCCAAGTACTCACTCATCAAAGTTCCACCCAGCTGTCTGAAAGTCTGAATGTAGGGCAATGTCACAGTTTTCTAAAACTGAGAAGAGGAAGGTGCAAGAAGATGAGATATGGTACCACAATCTGAGTTATAAAAGCTGGGGGGGTTCGGCTCTATAGACAGCAGGAGAGGATCAAATCCAGAACAAGAAAATGTCACAGTGCACTATGAAAGATAATAGGAAACCTCTCATGCAGTCATGGGATCGCCCTTTGGGGTCACACCTTGAGTCTGGTATAGCCTGCAGGCCTACCTGGAGTCCAACACACACAGGTGTTTCTGCCGGTGCAAGCTCGCACTGTCAGCGCCGGGGATTTACTGTCAGCAGGCCGGGGCTAACAAGAGGTCACGCAGAGACCCCTCCTCCTGGGTTCATCATTGCTCTCACCAGTCAACACCAAAAAAAATCAATACCCGATGCTGTGACACTGCAAGATCGACAACTTTCCCCGAATGTTTTCTCTTCTGCTTTTACACAATATAGGACACAGCGAGTGATCCAGCCCTTCAGGATCACAGAGGATGTTGGGAGTCAAGATGTAGGGGAGTGTGATGAATGGAAATAGTTATACTCCCCTCTGGCGATTTAAAGTACAGGCATCACTGCTTAGATATTCACATGACCCCTCAGATTGCATCTCAAAGACAATCTTCAAAGATCCATCTTCATTTACGGCTCCTCATATCTGACTAGGCTGTTGTGTGTATTCAATTGATCTGTTCATAATGTTATGAATTTATATAAGGCTATCTCTCAGAACGAGTACCTATCTGCATTCCCCGTGCTCAGATCCGCCTCTCATCTTTCACATATCAGTATAATCAGCAAGTACAACACTGACATTCAGAGCCTTGACAGTAAAACAGTGGGGACTCCTCGGCATACTAAATCACGCAGAATGTGAATGCAAAACAATGCTCCGAGGCTCTTGTGATGCATGGATGTTCATAATTACACAACACAGGGTTTTTCCCTCAGCTGTTCTCCTTTGTCTGGAAATTGTCCTTCCTTTTGACATAGTTGTTTTATCCAGGGGGCTTCAGCAAGCTGCCCTCACATATTGTATGAACGATGGGAAGATCTGTGTCTTTAATGCAAAGAATAAGAATAAGGCTGGTGATGTGCATTTTTCTTCCTGTCATCAATTCCCGTGTAAAAGACCCAAACCAAAAAAATGAATTAATGGTCCTAAAAGGTGTGTGTATGCAAAGCCTGATATGTCTATTTCCTTTGTGCCATAGAGCTGCATTGTTGCACTGGATGACATCTTCCTTCATTACCATGAACACAAACACTAGTTTATTTTAGGGCTGCATGATAACATGGTAACATTTTCTTAAATTTGGAGAACAATATGTGGACCAGGGTATCTCTGCAGAACTGGAGTAGTTCATTATAATGCTGTTTAGTCACACATTTTTCCTTTATCAAAATATTGCAGCTTCCTGTGATTTGCATATTGCACTTGGTCATATTGTGATTTTGATAATATTGCAATTAAGTGTTTCGTTAGAACAGGTCCCCATTTTATTTATATCTCATGTATGAGGATGTATATGGCTGTATGCGACACAATACACATTCCAGCCAATGGGTTTACGCTACTCTGCTGATCGACGGGGGGGCGGTAATGAGCACAAAAAAACAGCAGGGAAGAAGAAGACTGCAGGAGAGTAAACATGCTAACTTCCAATATATATATATATATAT
>NW_023340095.1:3639400-3685104 GCF_004916995.1 Morone saxatilis | reverse complement strand
TATATATATATATATAAAAAACACTAAATAACAGAACAGATTTTCAAATATTTTATTTAGGAGGACATTTATTCAACACGGTTGTTAGAACTCAAGGACAGAGACAGACTCCGCTGTGTACCTTTGACCTACTGATGAGAGTTGTTAAATGAAAAAAAAAAAAAAAAAAAAAATGTTTCCATTCAAATAATTTTTTTTTTTTAGAATGAAGTCACTTAACCTTTTTTTTCAAATTAGGTATGCATGTTGTCTAACCCTTTTCAACTATTCTATCTTGGTCTTCGTAAGCATTATGTTTGCTTGCTGTAGGCCTGTTGTGTGTAACATTTCAGCAAACATTCACAGAAGGTTGTGATCACACTGTATGCACTGTAAACCCATTACATCCTGTGGCTTGGATCCAGGCTGGTGTCCTTTCAACCGTAGTCCAAACTGAAGTTTTTGTGTTGTTGTGATGAAACCTGCAGGGCATAATAAAATGAAAGAGAAACAGAGTGACAAAGAAAAAGTTTTTTTTGATCTGAAATCTGAAATGTACCAGGTGTATCCTGAATGCAGTGCAGGTTAGCAACCCATCACATTTTGAATGCAGTAACACAACAAGATAAGTCTGAAAGTCTAAAGTAAGGGGAAATGATGGGAACAAAAGAAATGAAATGAAAAAAAAGACAAATAAGGAGAAAGAGTGGGAATGAGGGGGTGGGAAGGGCAGAAATGAAAGCCTCCCAGCATGCATGGAAGAAGCAGACTCATGGACACATGTTAATGGTGTTATTGTGTTCACCTGCTACACAGTTACTGGTGTTGTGTGTACGATTGTTGACATTAATACAAGATGTTGCTCTGCTGATTGCTACCAATAATGTTGTTGTTCACGGTGCTGCTTTCTGCCGATGTGTGGACCCTCGCTCACTACAGTGAGTTCACTTAGACCCCGGGGAAAGAATCGTGTAGAACAGCTAATGGGTATCTCGAAGAAAGAGAAGAATTAGATGACGGCTGTAGTGGCTGTGCTATAGTTTGTGCCCCTTCTTCTACAATCATCGACTGAACAAATTGCAGCAAGGTTTGTGAAAACCGCCTCCACCAAAAACCAGTCGACTTCAATTTAGCTGAAAGCCAAAAACAGTCCAACAATTGATTGGTGCATGGTCAGAGTGAATAGTGGTCAGTGCTTTATACAGTAAGTGAGGCGTTCAAATACGGAAGTTTTACTGATGTTTGGAGCTTGGCAGGTGCTAGGATCAGACATCAGTGCCAAAGTTTAGTCCTGAGGCAGAGCATTGATAGGCCAGCGGGATATTTGTGTTTGTGTGTGACAGAAAAGAGTTTTATTCATTGGTGCCTACAGGGAGAGCTGATCCACTGGACCAGTCCACTTCATGATGGGGGTGGAAAGATGATATGTGTGGACAGGAGAGTGCTGGAAGCGGTGTCTTTGTGTGGTCTGTGTAGGTGAGAAGGTGGTGCAACAGCTGTCTCCGGGACGCTAACTGCAATACTACAGGGGCCATCTGGAGGATTTTGTGTCTTCTACCCTTGGCTGTAGTCGGTCTTGCCAAGTGGTTGTCAGCCGGTGTTGTTAACTGGAAGAACAGAAAGAAGCACAGATGCTGCGTTTGCAGACTGACTCTAATTATAAAAGGAATAGTTTCATATTTTGAGAAATACACTAAATCGCTTTCTTGCCGAGAGTTAGATCACTCTCAGATCTGCACGGTAAATTTGAAGCTATAGACAGCCGCCGGTTACCTTAGCTTAGTGCAAAGACTGGTGACTGGATGGGGGAAACGGCAAGTCTGGCCCTGTCTGATGGTTGAAGAATTTGCCCATTAGTGCCTCTAAAGCTCACTAATTAACACGTCGTATGGAGTCTCTGTGGTTGCTTGAGATGACAACAACACTCCAGGAAGTCACTGCTTCCAGCCAAGAAATAGTTTGGCACATACCCTCCTCCCCCCCCCCCTCTATTTTTGCGCGCATTACAACAAAAAGATATGGCATGTTAATTAGTGATATTTAGAGGGGCTGTGGTGCAGATTCTGTTATCTTGCAACAAAGCTAGGCAAGCTGTTTCACCGTTTCCAGTCTTTATGCTATGCTAAGCTAAATGGCTGTTGCTGGCTCCCAATCTTCTCATCTAACTCTCTGCAAGAAATAAATTAATAAAATTTCCCAAAATGTTGAAACTGTTCCTTTAAGAATTACATCTGTATTCTTCTGTCACAAACTGCTTCAAATATTTAGAATAATATCTTTATATTTAGGCCTATATGTATTTATTTATATTTATATATTATTTTTGAGTGTAGAACCGTCTGTAAAGCAGAAGGTTTTCTCTCTAGTGTATCTGTCCCAGAGGAATACATATTGATGTATGCCTGCTACATACACATGTACTGTATGCTTGCCTCTCCCTGTTTATCTGTTTGAAATCCTCACCTTGTATTACAGTATCAAAGGACAGCATGGCTCTGGAAGAATTAATTACACCAGAAATGCTCATTGGTTCCTGTGCATGGCAGCGGGAACCAATCAGGTTTGATTTGAGCAATCCGTTCAGCATCTTTATCTCACCTGTGCAGCACACTGTCTCATCAGATAAGGACATTGTTGTGTGGTTCATTGATAGCCTGGTCAAAGGAACATATAATTAAATCTACTTGAGAAGGGAAACATAAAAGACCCATGAAGATATAGGCTGTAGTTCCTCTGGCTGTTTGAAAGTGTTCCAATAAACAAAATTTCCCATAAAAGTTTTGAAAGGTAAGAATAATTGCTTTGAACTATCTCCACCGGCTTCCAGTAATGTATTTCTTATCACAGTTGAGGTGGCTGTAATGCACCATAGCTCCATGTTGTTATTAGATGCACATTGCACCCTGTATGGATAATTCCAATTTTTCATGAGATAGGAGAAGCTGCTTCTTTAGCCCGAGAATAGTTTGTATCCTGAGTAAAAAAATGCATCTTTACTGAAGACCCTGCAGAAGCCATTTTAACTGTAGCTCATCTGAATCAGTCCTTTGTTGAATTCTTAACCCTTAAATGTGCAAGATTATTAAAAGATTAACCCAATTTCATGTATTTTTATTTTATTTTATTTCGCATTTTACATTTTGCATCATCTACATTGTCCGTGTAAAGTATGGATTTTAAAGAGTAAGTGAAACTAAGTAATATTTGCAAGACCTTTAAAAACATTATACAATTGTTTCTTAAAGGGTTGGTCCTAAACCTTAAACCAACTATTCAGTATTTTTACATTAATTCAATTAAATTACATTTTATTTTTATAGTTCCAAATCATAATAGAAGTTATCTCAGGACACCTTTTAGATAGAGCAGCACTAGACCGTACGCCTTTTATTAATTATTATTTACAGAGACCCAACTGTTCCCATGAGACTACATGTTTCCCAAAGGGGGTCGCTGCAGGCCAGTGAAATAACTCTAAACCCTTTCTGTGCGTGAGCTCTGACAAACAAGTTGATCATTTTATCACACATACTGTTCTCAAAAGTAAAGAATAAACCTCCATGCTCAAATTAGAATTGTATGTATACTGTTCTCATGCTGTATACCCTGTTTTGTTAGGCTCGAGTGAGGCTCCTGTGGCTACTGTCCTCACTGTCTCTAAATGAAAATTCCTCCAAACATTCTAAACCCATTCCAGTATCATCACTTACTTCAGGATTAGTGACGTTTGCACGCAGGCATGTTGAACAAAAAAAAAAAACTACAGTTAATCACAGAGTGTCAGCACCAAGTCACATGACTACTGTGCTTTAGCAAATCCCCCTATCACTGTTTCCTACTGAAACTGAGACACCTCAATTGAGGGTGCCCCTGCAGCCTTTTAGATGTCTGAATTTTATTATCTGAATGTCATATTTGCCTCACACTGTCAGTTAAATATTACAGAAACAGAAAAATGAGCATCCAAGCAGACTTACTGTAACTAAACACAAAGAAAAATATAATTATATATAACAAGATTTCTCCCTGAAAGTAAGTCTCATGTGAAACTAGATGACAAAAAATTTTCTCCCTTCACCAAAAAACATCTTAGCCTCCAGTGCACTACAACAGCAGTTAGACTAAAGCGCCTAACCATGGAGAACCTTTTGAAACCAGCACTCTCTTCATTTAATCTCCTTGCTCCCTAACCTGATTCCCCTTCATCTTCTTTGCCATTTGTGGCCGGGAGAATCTAATTCTTGAGAGGTCGATGACAGAATGGGGCCTGTGGTCCTGTTAAAAGGCTACTGTGCTTTTTTTTTTGCCAGTGTAGAGAGATGACTGTAGTTAAAGCTGGACAGAGGATGAGCGTAAAAGGGAATTTATTAGAGTGGAGTTACTGGATTTATTAGAGTGGAGTTACTGTATGTCTGACAGAAAGTTATGTGTGACCACTCATAAAAAAGAACGTCAGAAAACAGGATTTTAACGTAACTAAATGACCATTGCGGCAATAGGCAATATCGCACTTCCAAAAACTTGTCAGACTCATGGACAATGGGACACATCTGAACAAGGGGTTGGTCATAATTTCAGTTCACATTTTAGGTAAATGTCAAATCGCATTGCAGCAGTCATTTGAAGTTAGACATTGACCAATATCGTTTTGCTTGTTTAAAGTACACATTTTAAGATTAAATTACACAATTAATTAATTTATCCCTAAAAATGTTCCATGGTCAGGCTCACAACAGACAGACTACAAAAAGCTCAGTAAGTGCTCAAATGCTTCAAATGCCACACATCCAGGTTGTAACACAGGCATAAAAATTTGTTAAGAGTCTCCGAGCCGAAGCTAAGCCGTAAGCAAAATAACCCCAGTGACATCAACAGGGTAATTTTCTCAGACTTAAGAAAGCTCCCTCTGGAGCCACAAAAAAGCATTATTATGCAACTGTTTTCACAGGCTGAATAATACTCCCTATGATGAGTAAACCGACATTTATGTGCAGAATTGTTGGAGTGCCTCTTTAATCCAAAATAAACACACTTAATGTCAGACAGAAAATGCCAGCTCATTTTCCTTTCCACTGCTAACGTGATGCTGCATCCTACATCACAAGAGGGCAGAAAAAACCAGCAGCATCAAAGCACTGTGCCGCCGTTCTGGCAGTGGCCCATTTGCTTTGGTCAATTTATGGTTCATATTTTGCTGCTATTGACCCGCCTCCAGAGAGCAGCGGTTGAGTTGCCCACAACAGCGATTTCCCCCCTGCGGCATGAACACCCCTTACCCAGGCATGAAATTGACCTTGGCCTGCAGGCTCGGTGCTGAGATAAGCCCAAACAGCCGCGATAAAAACCTGATTCCCTGGGCACCCATGGACTGAGTGGTGAGAGAGCAACCTTGGGGCCATGACGTCAGAGAGGTTTTATCATCCCCTTGCTGCAAGCGGGTAAAAGACATGCAGAGAGTCTGAACGCAGGTCGCCTGCCCACCTGCCTGCCCATACTGCCTGTGTGGCATATTAAAATTCATGAGCTACGTTGGTTTGAATGCCAAGGTTTATGGCAGCTTTCTTCCTCTGCATAGGTCCTCGGGGATGAACACCGGGCGAGATTAGAGAAGGACGGTGGAGAGAGATATGGGATCAAGAGGGAAAGAGAGTGAGAGAGAGGGATATGAAGGATACGATAGATAGGGGAAGAATGGAGGAAAAGGGGTAGGGAAAGATAGTGGATATAGTTTTAATGCGGCTTGTACATGCGCAGCAGTGCTTTGAGCTAAATGCTAACACCAGCAAGCCAAAATGCTCACACTGACAATGCTAATATGCTCATGTGTAGCAAGTATGAAGTTCACCATCTTCATTCAATGTATTAGCATAATGACAGTCCAATAAAAAAACAATGTACTTTCCGCCTCGCTACATAACAACACAGTGCTTCCGGTTTTGGAATTGGGAGTCATGCAGAATTGAAATTCAATATGGTCATCATGAAGGATATTGTGCTGAGAAATTTTCTAAGCAAGGACGAGAGGAAAACATTGAGACAGATAAAAGTAGAGAGAAAGAACGAGTTGAAGTTGAATAAAGCAAAGAAGTAGTAGTGACGAGTGGCAGGAACTAAATGAGTTGCTGGAGGCCAAGTAGAATAAAACACAGAAGAGGTTTCAAGTACAGGGAGCTCAGGCAAGGTTCAACAAAAGCAAAAAACATGGACGGGCTTTGAGAGAATAAAAAGTTTCCCCGGTACAGAGAAAGGCTGACCAAAGCAGACTGCTGACAGTTAAAAACCTGGCAACGAAGACGTGTACTGTGATGGATAGGGGGAAAGTGCAGGTGAGTGAGTGAGGGGGAAGTGAGGTGTGCAAATAAGGAGAGAGGGATGGAGTGACTGAATGAGCGGGAGACTGACAGACTGAGAAGGCGAGGCACTGACTGAATAAGGGAATGGGACACGGCTGACTGACAGATAGAGAGAGAAGTGAACGAGGGAGAGATTGGGTGACAGTCTTACTTAGTGAGACATTGGATGGAATAAGAATCGCAACAAGAGCAGTACCTGGTAAAGACACAGGGGGGCAGTGTTGCATTGAATACGCCCTTGGCTCTGAAGTGGTTTGTGATTGAGGCAGGACTGTGGGGCTTTAGGCCGTTTATCATTGCAAAGGTTCAAATGAAAGACACTTTATTTGATTCAGAAGCAGTATATAAACAACATGGTTTATAATACAGTACAACATACTATAATGTAGTTATAGGCTGAGATATAGACTTTTTTAAAAAAATTAAGCAACTGGTGTGTAAACAGATTATACTAATAAATAATAATCAAAGATACTAATATTTATGTCATCTTGGTTTATTTTATGTATGTATTTATGATTCACTCTTTGAAGCCCATGATATGTGGCTGAAAGCAATGGGAAAATCTAGACCTTGAATTAAGATTAAGACAAATTTTTCCAAGATTAAGATTAAACCTTAACTCTTATATCTTCACGAGTTTTGAACACATTTATAAATAGCAGATTATACATATTTCAACAGTTTCACATCTCTCTGTAAATAATTTCTCAAGGAATTCTTAGTAACACACCGTAAGGACCGGTTCATTTGAAGCTATGTTAGCTGTGTTACTTATATTCAATTACTTTTCAGCCATGGTGGCTCCGTGGCTGTAGGGCTGGCCTGTTAGTCAGTGGGTTTGTGCCCCACTTTGGTCCTGACTGAAATATCAACAACAACAACAACAGTTGGATTGCCATTAAAGTTTGCACAGACATGTTTGCTCCCCAGATGGTGTATTCTAATGATTCTTGTGATACCCTGACTTTTCCTCTAGTGCCACCATGAGGTTGACATTTACGTCTCTGACTGAAATATATCTACAGCTATTGGATGGATTGCTATGTAATTTAGTGCACACACGCCCCCATCATCAGGTCAACAATTCAATGTTTTTCGATCTATGACTAAAGGTGAGGACACACAGTATGATTGCTGAGCCAATTAGGATGTGATTTTGGATGTGATCAATGTCTGCTTCAATCTGGGTCAGTTGATGCTTGGACACATTGTCTGTGTGAGCCATGTGTGACAGCTACCTTGCTGAACTGCTGCAGCTCACACGCCTGTTGTGCCCACACAGAGAGCTGCTGCAGCTCCCACCTTCATACTGTGCATTAACAAAGCATAACTACAGTAAAATGTCATATTATGTTGGCCTGTGTTCAAGTTCATCACACATTGGCTGCATTTTTTTTTTTTTACTAATATGTGATTTGAAATGAAACACGCTGACTCGAATGATCTTCAGATAATGTGCTGCCAGCCCGATCCTTCTACATTTCAACAATACAATACAATACAATAAAAGCCTCATTAACAAATGAATAGGTTCTGCCCACAGAAACACTAGAGAGCTTTTAATCTGAAACAGATACAGCAGGTATTGAGTGAAAAAAGGTGTAGTGCAGTAAAAGGTGTGTATGTTGCTGCTATAATGACTATGAACAGTTGGTGAGTGGTGCCGCTGTCATGCCACAACCAGAGACGGGTAAGCGGGAAATGTAACCGGCCCCAGCAACCTCTATGGACAAAGCTGATGGCGAGGAGACCAACGAGAAGACTAACAGAAGAATCTAAGAAGAGAAAGGGAGAGAGAAGCTGTCCGACAAGAGTAAATCTGAGACTGGAGAGAGGTATTCCACGCTGAAACTGCCAAATCGCAACAAATACTGAATCTTACTCAGTGTTGCTTTAAGTGATAATACACTGCTTATAAATGCTAAATATGTGGGGCTGTTTCCACCATAATTTCCCCTTCATGTGGACAAACCATTACAGGATGTGCATTTTTCTCTCAGTAACCTTTAAGAGCTTGCTTATCAACTCGAGCCTCCTTAAGAACACCTGAAGCAGTGTAACATCCAATTTTAGTGTGAAGAAAACAACCTTCTTTTGTAATACTCAGTATGATTTACCTTGACACACTTGCTACAACATTTGAAAAGTTTGTGGAGGCAGTGCTTCCCCAGCTATACTTCACCTTTGAAGCAGAGTCTCTGTTCTGCTCATCAGCTGACAATGCTTTAGGTTGAACCCTTGAAGACAATGATGAAGAGGGGCTCATTAGCGACTGGAACGAGAGCTTCTATAGGGAAGTGAAAGGAATCCCATAGAGAGTGCGAACAACCGGAGATCTTTCTCTCACAATAATTTGCTTTATCTATAAAGCATGTAAGGTCTCTTGGGAGAAAAAACTGTTCACAAGGATGTCTTACAATCAGGTATGTGTAGGTTTATTCATTATAATTGTACTGGACGTTCAATTCTATATCCCACTTTGCTTTAATGTTATATATTAGTTATGAGCTAAGCTGTGAGTTGAATCTTTACACAGTGATTTAATAGCAGTGGGATTAAGTAAGTAAATACTACAGATAAAGCAGTATAAATGATCTGTCACTGTTTGTCTTCATGGAATTCAAAATCCTAAAACTCTTCTTCTCTCTTTTAAATGGCACTTTACAGTGTAGCTTTTCCTCCTGGCTTAGTTTTCTTTCCTTTTTTTGGTCTGTGACATTTCCAGCAGTCACAGTCATGTAAGAGGGACTTGTGGTTTAGGTGAAAATAAGGCCACTTACATAAGCTCCACAGACTGCAGTGTCTATCTCACTGAATTGGACAGTGGTAGCTCTTAAATGTGTCTAACCCTACTAAAGCTGAACATGTGCCATAGGGCATAGCTTGTGTTCAGTATGCTGTCTATAGGGAGCATTCAGTTTACACACTGCTTTGCACAGGTAAACCCTCTACAACACTGTAGCTCAGGATGTGATGCCATGTCACGCTGATTGTACAGTATGCTTCACTGGAGATTTTACATGTTCAGTAAATGACCAAAAGAGTGGTTTAGTTGTTTATATGCACCAGTCTATGAAAAATATACTTCACTGCTTCCAGTCGGAGGAGACGACTGCCTCTCCTTCCTGCAGTGGTTTAATGGCTGCTGTCAAATAGTCATCAGTTTATCTGGAAATAAAAACACAACCATCCAGGCTACATGCAGAAAGTTAACCTCGTACTGCCTGCTCAATTCACAAAGGGCGGAGCTCAGCTTGTTTCTCTGATAACTTAAGAACCAGCGGTCTGATGACTAAAATCCTTCATCCAGTTAAAAACAACAAATGTTTCAAAAGTCTATTGTAAAAATGTGGCTTAAAACTGGATAAAAAGCCAATTTCTGCCAGCTTCTACCACAGCGCATGCACAAAGGGGATAAGACAGGTGACTTTAACTGAATAAAATTATATTTCTCTAGGTTTGAACATCGTTGGAACTTGGAAACATATGGGATAATTCACAACTCAGTAAAATATATAACATAAGTCTGGTGTTTATACATTTTGATGCAGAAATGGTACATATTATATCTTTAAACCTCCTGTCTTTTCACAGCAGAGATCCAGCTTTCCGCTGATATGTGCTTATGACGTGCTATGATGACACCCTCAGCAGAGTGCCATGTTGATTTATGGGCACTGATAACTTCTCTGTGAATCTCTCTGCAATTACACATTACAGCTGTTGTCATTAACCTTTACTGTTTACTTTGTTAGAGGACTTCATGATCATAAAATAGGGATTTGATGGATTATTGATGGTCTCCTTTAGAAGTGCGGGAGTTTTGATCTTTACAAAAATGACCAGAAAGCATAGTTTTGACACAAGGAGTTTTTTTTTTAAAGAAATAGATTAAACCAGTTTATACGGACATAAAGGCAGTGGTTCCCAACCCGTAAGTGTAAGAATGTAGCCCATTGTTCCACTAATGGCCCATCACAGGTAGTGGGTGTTCCCAGCCCCTGCAAAGGAGACACACACACACTTAATCCAATGGATTATGGACAACCTGTGTTTCCTCCTGGTCAAACCCACTCGTGTGCAGAGGATCACAGGCCTCTCCAAAATCCAGCCCACCTTACACTTACATTGTGGATACTTTTATTAATTATGTAAATCTTTCAACTGACACCAGGATTTAGCAGAACTTGCGTGTTTCTCCAAACCCCATTTAACATTTGTTTAATGATAAAAAAGGACTGTTAAAGTACCTAATAAGGACTGATATATTGCATTTCAAATAGGCCTTGGCAATAAAACAATAGCAATGTGTCTAACAATAGACACTGCATCAATAGCAACAAGAAAATGGTTTAATAGAATATTGATAGTTACACCTAACAATAAAGTAGTTGTACTCGTTGCCACAATGTAACATTTCTGCATTAAAATCTAAAGTCTAAAAAGACTAGATTTGTGTTGTCATTTTTAAATGGATTAAATTATCAGAGAAACAAGGTGAGCCAAAGTTAGCTGCAGCTCGCCTGGCAGCTGCCTCCAGGATGTCCTTTGTTGGCTGAATAGCATTGGTATAAGGTGAAACTGCTTTATTCAGTGTTTCTATCAGTTTAATCAGATGCTCAGATGTTTGTTTTGGAGGGGAGGAAACCGCTGCAGATAATCTGGGCCCTTGGTAAAACTGAAGGAATCCGAACTGGAAGAAGCTGACTGCAAAACAGCATTCAAAGAGTGAACGGCCACAGTCAGCATGTTTAATTTCAAATCACACATCAGTGAAAACTGCTTCCAATGTGTAAACCTGAACTATATCATAGGCCAACGCAATATGACATTTTACTGCAATTCTGCTTTGTTAACATGCAGTATGAAGGTGGGAGCTGCTGTAGGCGAGTGAAAAATTATCTCTTTGAGATTAACCATTAATAACAAGACCTATAAGGACCCCTCCTGCTCTCTGTGGTCACTTATACTGTGTTTTAATGCAGCTGAATTCACAATATAGTTATAAATACAGATAGTAGCAGTAGTAATAGTACGGATTTGCAACAGCAGCAGGCACTGGAAGCTATAGATTTTTTTTGACTGTGACATTGTGTAACAAAGTCCACATAATTACAGCAGCTGTGTGATATATCAACATTTAAAATGACACAGGGGTTGCCTTCTTAACTTTTCATCATGTTTAGTATTACCACAACTGGTGACACCATGCTGACCATGCTCTAACAGATCTCTGACCACATACCTGCAACCCTGTGTGCAGCAGATTATGATTGCTGATTCAGCACAGCCCCTGTATGATATGAAACACAGTAAGCGAATTCACAAGTTGCTCTGGGACTCTTTGCTGGATCCAAACAGAGAGAACAGCATGTTGGATTTTATAAGGTTGGAGGACACTTCATGCTCACCACTCCATCCCAGCGGGGGAGCTACAACCAAAACGTGGTGGAAAAGTAGACACTTTTAAGGTCTACCACTGTAAGTGCCAGACATGTACCCCCTAAAATGTATAAACTTTTGATATACAGTCAAAAAGATAGATAATTCTTGGTCGCTGTAATCATTCCTTATGTTCAAAATCCAGAGTCCTCGCCAAATCAGCTGGGTATCCTCATCCTGACAGTCAAGTGTACTTTGTATTTCCAGGTTTGTGCCGCAGCACCTCACCTGCATTCGACCACAGGACATGCTGAACTACCCCGACTCAGCATGAAAACAGTGGACACACACACAGAGGGACTTTTGTACTAAAAAGACTGTAACTTTTGGAAATATCCATTTGACAGTCCTAAGGCTCATTTACACTTTGTGACTTTGAGCAGTTCCAGTCACATGTTTTCAGTTTTGAAATAGACTTTGGTCATCAATCAGAAACAGATGAAACCTGTCCACCAACTCTGACAGCTTTGACTACCAAAGATGAGCTGCGTCAATATTTTGACAGTATCTGAAATTTAGGACTGAAATCCCAGCATTCCACATTGCCCTCTTTTTCCTGGCCACTACGGTCTCGCCCTCGTCTTTTGAGGTTTTGCGATACATAGTGCCAGCAGTATGGCTAAAGTTACATTTTTATGATGTGACGTGAGTGGATAACATAACAGTTTTTTTTTTTATTTTATGTTTTTAAACTTTATACTTCTAGAATAACAGAACAGTTACCTGGGCATTCACTGCACACTCTTACAATCCTCAAGACTTTATAAGAGCCATCTCATACAGTGTGAAGATTGTTGTTTTTCTTTATTTAACTTAGGCTGCATCTTAGCTACAGAATCACTTTACTTTTACTGTGCAGTCCATTTGGGTGGGGGAGTTTAGATTGTGGCCAGTATGAACAGAAGGAATAAATACAGTCGCCATTAAATCTCTGGGATGTAAATGTTGGATTAAGCTTTTAAAAAAATAACCTCACCTATAAATGGGTTCTTTTAGCGGGGTTAAAGCCAGTTCTGGTGCTGTACTATTTAAGTAATTAAAGTTGCAGCATATATACTTTTACACCTACATTTGGGTCATAAGCCACATATTGAGAAACTTTATGAGGGTCGACAGTTCTGGCTTTGCGATCCTCCCCTACAGATTAGATGTCCTGTTTTACAGTTGTGATAATTAGAAAAGGCTTACTTGGCACTTTCCCAGGGGTGTTGTCCCCAGAATATGACTCTCAAGGCTGTTAAACACAATTAATTGCTCTGATGACTGGTCGTTCCTTTCACCTTCCTGCCCCATTGTGTTCCTCCCTTCTTTTTTTCTCTTTCTCCTGTACTTAACACCCTCTGTCTCTCCCCTACTTTTGTACAGCCTTTCCTCTCTTTGGCCACTATGTAATGAGGAAATGAGTCCTATTTTAAGATAGCTCACGTCAGACTCAAACCCTCTTGGGTGTCTTTTTCTCTAAAGTGGTCGTACTCTGGTACCTTTTCTGTGGCCAAATCACAAGCTTTGCCCAGGACTAGGACATGCTTATTAATAACTTGACAACAAAAAAATGGTTGTTTGGTTGCTGTATAAAGGTGGTATTTAGGGGAAAACAAACCTAAAGATTTTGATTTCACAACGTATCTTGATATTTCAATGATATACCCTAAAAGCCTGGTTAAAAACTGCAGTTTAAATTGTGGAATATGTAGCAAAATCAATGAATTCAAATGGATTTGCAATGATTAGTATCCATCCATTTATTTTTTTTTGTTTACATGAAGTTCTGTTTTGTTTAACTTTGTACCCGGAGATTAAAAAATTGAGAAAGATAATTTAGCTTTGTGCTACCCTCCTGTTTCATGTAGCCTAACTTCCTCTCTTGGACCACCTGCAAACACCAACGCTTTGTCATGCGCCTCGATCTCTCATACAGACTTTCACCCAGGAGCCGGGTTCATGTCACGAGTGGAACCACAACGTTGAGTTATTTCAAGTTTCAAGTTACATTAATTACATCATGTGCCCCCTTACAGCAGCAGTTACATCACAAACCATGATATTTTCTTAAACCTAACCAAACTGTTTCACCTTAACCTAGTGCTAAAGAGGCTTTCTGATGGGAAGGCGTTATAGCAATCCAGTGCGGCTCATACATCTGGATGATACGACCTGGGAGGAGAACAGGTTGAGAGTACAAACTGCTCCACAAAAGAGGAATGGGTTGCAGAGAGTTATGAGACAGGAGTCGATGATACAAAATGAATAAACTGTGTGATCTATGAGAACGTTTCGTCCCGTTAGCGGCCGAGCTAAGTAGCTTACTACCTAACATTTAGGAGCTCAGAGAGCTGTTTCCCCCTGCCCATTCAGCAACTCATTATTGAATGGAATTAATTATAGTCCTGAGAACAAAAGGCCAAGTGGAAGAAGAATGGGGAGCTATTGTGAGCAATAATGCCAGCCTTCCTTGCTCGTGAGTTAGCGGTTAGCTCACCAGCTAGAGTATGTCACCAAGCTTCTGGAACCACATTGTCAGTGTGCAACTTTCTGGTGCGAGCAGGCCTTTACTCCACATAAACATACTTTCATGTTCTTATCTTAATGCTTAAGTTTTGCCTGAAGTACCACACTACAAGCATTTAGTAATTGGAGCACAGTACTCACAGAACCTTAAAGAGGATAACACAAAGATCAAAGCTTTTGACTAATCAACCAATTCATTACTAGAAAACCGCTCTCCATGTGCCCACTTTAGTTTGTGGAGTGGTGTAGCCACTTTAAATGAGACTCTTTATTTAAACAGTAGAGTTAGTGTTTTATAAAATTATCTGAAAAGAGATCTTTTCTCTGATATTTGAGGGACAGTTTGTCCCATTTGTCCCAACAGTTCTTGTTGAGTGTTGAGACTTGAGTTTTCAACTTAGCTGACCAGGTGACGGGAAAAGTTTCATAAATCTGCTCCCCAATTAAAGACATGCATAAAAGAGAGAGGCACCCCAAAGGTGATGTGATTTAAATAACTCCTTTTAATAGGCAGTGGCTCGGAGGGGTTCGCTGGCAATTATCACTTGTGACCCACAGCAATTATCACCTGCTCCCAGCAGACAAAAGGCAATTTTCAACTAATTGAGTGCTAAGCCACAGGAATTGTGAGAGCTTGACCTTTCAGTGGTGGTTTGGAGGAGGCACGGGCACATTTTTGAGGCCAAAATGTCTTTTTGAAACTGTGACAATCAGCTTTACCTTCCTGACCTTAATGACTTGCAGACAGCCCGAGGACAGAAATAAAATCCCTGGTTTATTCATCACAGTACAGTGTGCCACACCATTTGTTTTGTCAGTCAGATCTAATGGCAGTTTAAATTGCCTATTGTTTTCAACGATATTAGGTCGAGTGTTTGAATGTTGACTCAATCAATTGACGATAGCCCTCTGTCACCAGAGGCTCATAATCACGACTCCCCTTAGAGTATAAAAACAATAGACTACGCTGTATTACTTTTTGCTGGGCAGAAGAGAGAAAATGTCCCTGAGATATTTTCAGACACACAAATTATGCACATGAGCATTTACTGCTATCAGTGATGCAGCTGATGTTATTGGAGCCATCTGCTATAACAAAGGCTAATTAGTATAAAGCCCTGATCCAGCCTGTAGTGCTATCTGAGTGAATCGACCTGTTTCAGGCATTCAGAAATTACTTTAATGGAAAATTGCTGAAAATACAATTTTACTGGTGAACAATTGAAGTTATTTAATACTAAGTGGGTGTCAAAGAAACAACCTTTCTGACCTGAGGAGGATCTTGGGATCACAATATTGTCCATGTAAATAAATTGGTGCTGGATTGTACCAACAGTATGGAAAAACAGTAGAACAGTATACACATTTTTCATTTGTAAATCTGAATGCAGATAGAAAATTCTCTTAAAAGTTTTCAAAAGAAGGAATGACATTTTTTTTGTCCATCCAGTGTACCAGTTTTTAGTTTGACAACAGTACGACTCAGCAAAAACACCTCAGCATCTACACTACCTGTCACCTGACAGAGCTTAAACACATTTAAAGGTCCGGTATGTAACATTTAGGAGGTTCTATTGTTAGAAATGGAATATAACATGGACAGGTATGTTTTCACCTGAATATAAGAACCGTTGTGTTTTTGTTACCTTAGAATGAAGGGTGAAACGAAGGAGTTGCGATCTGCAACCACACTACAAGATGCCAGTAAATCCAAACACTGGTCCTTTACTACAACAAGCCAGTATGGCCAAATGGAGCCCAGCAACAACTTACTCATAACCTTGTGAGGCAGCTGGACTCACAAGATCACATGCAAATCCATGTGGTCGGGCTTTAATCTGTGTTTTTTTAACCAAACTACAGTGATACAGTGGTTCATTTGAGGAAGTACTGGCACTGGCAGCGAGAAGCGACCATCTGTTAAATAGCAAGATGGCTACTAGATAGATGGCGATTGACAGATGGTTCATCCAATAACCTGACGAGTATTTTTTGAAAGTTCCTGCCCTTTTCCAAACAGCTTCCAAACAGTTTCCAATGACTTCTTCCAAGGATGTTCTGGGTAAGAAACCCCCAGTAAGGGTTAACTTACTCACTCACATACTGTATGTTGGAAAATGCAAACCACTGATGGATAACAGGCAAAGGAATAATGTTTGCATTGCAGTGATTGTATTTCCAAGTTTGCACTAAGAGTCATGCAGTGCTGAGGTCACATATGGGACTTTGCAGAACAATGAGACAGTACATGGCACAGCAGTCCTGGCTCTACTCTAATTACTGTAGCGTATCAATAATATATATAGGGTACACTTTGCTGCGATGAGAGGTACAACGGTTATCCAGTATTTATGCTATATGTGGAGCTGCTCCAAGAGGTTAATAGGGTAATGCACTAAACAAATGCTCGTGTAGGTATTAAAACTTTTAAACACCAGTCACCAACACATGAAAAATGACGGGAAAGTCATATACATACAAGTGCATAAAAGAACCTGAGACCTTCTGAACTATTCCCATAGTATGTAATATAAAAGAGCATTTGCTTCTAGCAAAGTCTTTCATTTTGCCCTACTGAAGCCAGATGAAGGAGCTATTTTAGGCGTGTTGAATCCGATGAAGGTCAGCGCAGCCCATGTGCTTTGATCCTGGAGAGAGATACAGCCTGGTTTATGAATGAGCTGGGCGGCTCTTGCATCAAAGCCCTGGAAGAAAGCAGATTAAATGCAAACATGTCTGAAGTTGTCCTTCCTTACTCATTTTTGTTCCTCAAGCCCTGTTGTACCACTAGAATGCAAGAATTTACAGCATTGCTGGTGTTATTTTTGGCAAGAGAGGAAGTTATTTTTTTCTTTGATATTCAACATCCATTAGGTATCCATTATACTTTTCAGCCACAGACAGACAGTTTGGTTTCAGCAGGTCCAGCTCCAGCTTCATTCTAGGAAGCAATTCTTCTATTCATTGATCCTTCACAACCATGTGCGATAAAAACAAAAGTGTTTTTTTATCTGTTATGGCAAGCAGGCAGACTGTTGCTAACACTAGCCAAATGAGTCATCACAAGATGGTCCGTTATATACAGATGATACTACATTTTCTGCCCATGGCTTTTATGTAGCCATTGACAGTATATACTATAATGGACAGAGCTTCTGGTTCTGTGAAGACAAGGTGAAAGTGTCTTAAACCTGCATTCTATGTAATGGCCTGTAGGGGGCAGCTCCATTGGCTGCAATAACACCGAGATGCCATGCAGTCTAATGGAGAAATAACCTCTAGACTTCTAACTTAATTTAATAACTCAGTAAACGGCTTCCTAATGAGTTTATGGTCTCAATGATTAAGTCTTCTTCCATATAACATGATGTTCATTTAGTAAATTATAGCCCAGCTTAGAGTAAAATAGACAATAAAGCAGTCTATGCTTCAGGGCGTGTCTACCTTGTAATTGACAAGTCACTCTCAGTGAGTCCGTCCAGTGCAACGCACAAAACTAATTTCTCACTCAATTCTGTTACTGGGTTGCCTATTCAGAAACATCTTTTAGTGTATTATTTAGCTGTGATACAAGAGTCCCTGAGGGCCACAGTAGAGAAGAATAAGCCATTTTATTATGTATCTATGCATGCATTGTTGGTTGTATGGAAGCATTCATATTTAGTTGGAGTGAATTTGAAAGCATTGTGTTTTCTTTACTTACAGCAGATTTTATTCTTGCCAGCAAACAACCTTTCTAAAACACACACACTGTATGATGGCTGGTCAGGACTGAGTGTAGATGTGTATGGTCCATTGCTCGCAGAAATAGAGAGCCCAATCATCTGTTCTGCTTTGCTTGTGGACAGCTCGGCTCGTGTGGTCTGGCTCGACTGATCAGCGATTAGGTCGTCGATTGCTGACAGTCCTCACAGACGACTGCAAGAAAATAATTTACAGTGATGCTCAGAAACACCAAACCACTTCACTATAATACTGGGGTCATTGTCGTGGATAAAAACAGTCAAAACACGAAAAGCACCACCAACAAAGTGGTGTAGCTGGGCCTTCTGTGTTGGAGTTGGAATGCATGAAACAGCCTTCACTGTCTTAGAATTGTAGAGGATTCAGCGTATTATTCTATTTCACCTCTCTTTGACCTTTTCTTCCCACAGTGAGATCCTTTAAATTGATATTTGCCGTAGACGAAGCATACGTTTTCAGTATAGAATCTCTGACACATATGCACCATACTTGCCTGCAGTAACCCCGGTCTTTTCATGACAAAATACGTGGATCCAAAATCCATGTTTCTTAAATTATTTAGAAGGTACAGCATTGTATTGACAATACAAAGGGGCAGTATAAAGGTGTATTCTAAGCCAGCGCCTTTACCTGTTATTTTTCTGTTCTGCACTCACTCTGTGTATCTATTAGTCATAAGCTCTGCTAAGCTTCTCAAGGTTATTTGGTATTTTCTGCATGGATGGTTTTCTGCCATGGGTTTATATTGGTGGCTCCAAATGAAATATTTAACCTCTCAGGTGCACTTGTTTCAGATAACGGTAGCTACAAGGTTGCTAACCTTGAGCGTAGCACCACCTCAAGTATCATAGGCATTGTGGTGTACCTGTCAATCACTGGTGATGGACATTGCTGTATTTATTTAATTGATTTCAAACTATTGATCTCATTTTATTGCTGCCAGTCCTGCATGTCAGAGTGTCTTGTGAGAAATACTAGCTGCATTTCATTACTAAAATAGCTATACTACATACCTTCTTTCATAATATAGAGTTCTCTTGTTCTGACAGTGTCGTAAATCCACCTGTGCTGCAGAACTTGGATTAGTTCTAATATTTAATTCAATATAATTTCCCAGTTGGCCCGTGTTATAGCACAATACAGTTAGGTGGTAGGGATGGGTTCAGCATGGTTCAAAGAAGAAGCATATTTTTTTATATGTATCTTGTCATTTAAGAACATCCACTGTTCATATTTCCAGAATCTTTGTTCACTGCATAATAATCGGTATCGGTTTTTCAGGTTGCCACTCCTTTTCTCAATTTGAAGAAAGATGGTTACTCGATAAGAAACAGTCCCAACTTTTTTGTATCATGTAGCAGACACAATATTTTTTTATCCAGTATGAGGACAAATACCTCATGAACAATGTCAAGTGTTTTTAAATGACCTTCTGGTTTTAAAAAAAAAAATCCTTTTATTTATGGATTTATTTTCCAGAAAAACAGATGCTAGGCTCTGTGGTTGAATGCAATGACACATGGGAGACGCAAGCTGGAGCAAGGACCCTCCTAACACGGGACCCCAGCATGTTTTTATCTTAAAAAAAACTCTCCAATTCTACAAATGTGATTCAGTTACAAAAACAAACAGAAGTGGTGCAGAGTACAATCTAGTCCATCCTTAATTTAATTAAAACAACCTAATTATTATTATTTGGAGGTGTTATGAAATAGTTTGACAAAGCAATCCCAACTCAAGGCCTGCTTTTAGGGTTAGGGTTAGGGTTGACCTTCATCCTGCAGTTTTCACAAGCAGATGCCGTTTCCTCAGTTGTCATGGAGATGAATCTGTTGTTATGCAAGCTCAGGAATGATTTAATCCATTGTACTTCTCTCTAGTGTTGGCTTAAAATTGAAAACTAACTACGGTAGTTACTTTTTCAGTAACAGTCAAGTTCGAATGCAACCCAAATAATGTGTGAGTCTGAGATGAAATGAGCTGTGACTGTCGCACAGTCATGTGTGGCTAGCGATGATCCGTCATTGGTCAAAAAGTATCCTCCTCGATAGTTTCCTGTGTGTGGGTCTTGAACTAAATAAATGCAAATTAGAGATCAAAAGCTACTGACTCATTGATTGGATGAGGAAATGTGGTAAAAATGTTGACCATGAGCACTTAAAGCCAATGAAGTGTTTAAAACCCAACTACGACTGAATAGAGGAGTAACACATGTAAATAAGAAAATCAAACTGTAGAAATTAATCAAATTAAATGAACTGATCTCTCCTAACTTTTAACTTAATCTTTACATAATACTATTTTTTATACAATACTATGTGTATACTTTTATACTCACTAAACGTAATATGAAAAAAACAATCTAGAGAATGCATTGTGTATTTTTTATTATTAACAATACTAGTGTTGGGAAATTTCCTGACACATAACATACCCCTATTTTGTAACTTTTCACAGCATAAGCAGAGTTGGACACACTATATGAATGTATTGTTGATGTATTTCTTCAGGACTGTAAGCACACAGTCATTCATTTGAGCCGAGTCGGGCAGCAGTGATTTTATTCAATGCAGTGGGGGTTTGGGGTGGAGGGGTGGGGGTGAATTCCATGTTAGTGTGGATACCATGAAATGGCTTATTGATTACACTGGTGCGACGGGAGTGATTAAAATTCATCGGAGGGGAAAGACACACAACAGCAGGGGTGACGACAGATTGCTCACCCCCACCTTTAAGACGGTACATAAACTGTACATTTCAATCAGTTGTCGTCCAGTGCTGCTCATCTGTCAGCTGCAACACACTCGCTTGTGTGATACGTGACAATGTCAGAGATCCACACTGTGTGTGTATGGATTTGTGTACTGTATATTCACTCTGTGTGTATGTGGATGGGTGGGTGCATGTTGTGAGAACCCTGCCATGCTGAGATAAGACCTCTCTGCCTCGGCTCTGATAATGAGATGTCAGATCCTGCTGATTTGAATAATGGATTCAGTTGTAATGTACTACGGACAGAGAGAGATATTGTCAGATATGTATGCCCGTTATCATCTGTTTGCCCAACAAACGATTCTTCAACTCTGACAGAGAAAAGTTCACAGTTATACTTTTACTCCACTGATTGATATTTGGTAATGCAGAGCTAATGTAAATAAATAAATAAATAAATAAACTAGCAGAAGGAGAATAAAGGTTTTAATAACAGTAATAATATTAAATAGGCAAATCTGGTCTGCAAATGTTCTTTGTTTTTTTACAACTTGGGGGGAGCACAACAAGCTGTAACACAACATGTACATATGAGCATCTTATGAATTCATTATGTGTATAGTGTTAGCAAACATCTGCATATTTACACATCTAGATGATACAGATCGACATTAGCATTCATTTGGAGTAATTTTTCTGGCAACATTACAACATTTCACCACCTAGTTGCTAACTTTGTCGGTCTGCTGTAAGAGTGGACTGAAAAACACTGAAAACAGCTGCTTGTTGTCTGGATGGAAATAATGATTACAGCTGTAAGAGTGAACCAAAATTGGGCCTGTAAAACCAAAACAATGAGCCGAAAGAAGCTAGAATGGGCTGTAGCACTGAAGAGAGAACTGCAGACTAGGGTGAGAATTTTCTGTTAGTTGTTGCTAAGAGTAACCCATTATTCCACATAATCTCAATCTCTCCATTGTTTACATGGAAATATTGATTAGCAGCTTTAAGAATCAAACCATGCATTTTGATGAGAAACACTTTCTTTACAAAACAACGCCGCAGTGTATTTTTAAAGAAGGCTGGTTGGTTTGCCTTCAAGGGAATGTCATTTTGTGGTTCTGATTTTGAAAAAGCAGACACAGACACGCCATCATAATTTCACATCACTCAAAGACAGACCTGAATGATTGATTTGAAAAAAAGTAAATCAGTCTTTTTGTCAATGCTGACAGACTTGAATCTTTCGTCTGGATCTTCACATCTGTGTCATGAAATTTAACATGTATTTCACTTTCCTTTTTGCTGAAGTTCCCTTGTGCAAGACAGGAATCCCCAGCTGCCCCAGTGAAGCTGCCAACCCTCCAGATGTTCTTTGGACAGCTCTTGTCATGTCTACACATCATATCACATCTTCTGCAACTCTGTGCCAGAAATATGCTTATTAGTCATCTGCATTGATAACTAAGGGGTAAACACACCCCCACCCACCCTTCCATCCACACAGAAAGACCCAACAGCAAGAATGCCATATACATTATAATGATATTAACAGAGAAAGCACAAGATGTATGAGACCAGCCTTCACTATGCATCACACTGCATGATGCATAGTTTTCCACAGCAGCAGGCGATTAAGTGATTCATCATTCAGTCTGCCCGTCTTTAATAAACAATGACTTCGCTCACATGAAGTGAAACATATTCTGCATCTTCTCTGAAGCTGCCACCGTTTGCTCGGATTCCTGTCCGCTCAAGGTCAAACACAACGAGTCTGAGCAGCACAAATTGATCAGGCTCTATTCATTGTATTTACTGTGCTGCTTTTCGACAATTTGATTGTCAGAGATCAATCCGTCTGCACCTTCAGCTGAGGTCGTAGAATTTGGGCATGCGACTGTATTGTGGCCAAATGGATCTGAAATTGATATTGATCTCCTGATTTGCCCAAGAGTAGACATTATTCATTCAGTAGAAGAAAGCAGAAAATACAACAAAAGGTGAGCAGAGGGGAGGTATGCTAGTTTAGTGTGTTTGCTTTATTGAAGGTGTTTTCTATATAAATCTCACTGTGGAGTTGAACAATATCAGCCAAAAAGACAGAGACACAGTCGTTTTTGCCACATAGGACAATGCATTGATGTCCATTCCCCGGAGACTTGAGCCAGATTTATACTTGACACAAGGGACAAGCCGTCTTTCGGTTTACACATTACTTTGTTTACTAAGGTGGTGTCAGATTAGGTGACTACAGTCATACATTCTTGCTGTGACTCGGCCAAGAATCATAAGAGACAACACGTTGGTCCCGAACCAATCATAGATTTCTGTCTTGCACAACGTGGTGTCATCAGGAAGGAGGTGCTGGGGACTGACTTCTGGGAATAAGAATGTAAATAAACAAGGGTGTCCGAAGTGGTGTGCATGATATTGGCGGTCTTGTGTTTAAAAAAAAGCCCAAAAGAAGGAAAAAACTACAGTGAACTTTTCTTTGTTTCACAGCCTTTGTTGTTATAGCTGCAGTAGACCAGGATTCACATCTCTGATTACAGGACAACATTGTTTTTCAGTAATATTAAAAGTGGCTGTTTTGTCCATGACAACAACTTTTGACTTCAATGGTTAAAAGAAGAAGTAGTCAATTAGGTTTGGGAAACATCACCCAGTCAGTGGGTTTGGTCAGTCTTTATTGTCAATCTTTACTGACCAAACCCTCTGCTCCTGACATGATTTTGACAACAATAACACATTACTTCCACCGATAGATATCTGGAATTTGAACAAAGAACAAATGCTATCATGAGGACCCATTTTGTCCTTAAAATGTATGCCCAAAACATTATTAGTCCCTAAAATAAACTTCAGTGTTAGACAAATTAGGCAACTGTCCCTTAATTGGTGGCCCCTGCTACAAGATATACTGTAACTTTCATATGTAATGAAGTATAAATTGGTGGTGTAATAAAATAAAAAAGAACTAAATTAACTAACTAACTTATTAAAGCAAGAACATAAAAACCTATATTGTATTTAAAAAGGTTTGTGTTGACTTTCTAATGGATGAAGCAGTTCATGTCAGAGAAGCAGAGGTAAGTGAATATTCCCGGCAATCAGGAACCTCTTTAATACCAATAACATTCTTTATTAAAGAAAGGGCGAGAATAAGGCTCCCAAATCATTACATTCACACCTGACAAGTACATCCTCTCCACACACAGTGTAACACAAAGTCTCAGATACATACAGTACACACAAGCACAAGCTTGAGTTTCACAAAACGTCAAAAGCACCAATGCACAACCACTCAAAAACACACACAGTTTGTCCCTTTAGGTGAAAACTGTGTGAGTTTAAATTATGGCAGTTATGGCTTCTATTGTGTGCATGGAGCATAATATTTTTACAGCATGATGCAGATTGCAGTGGTTTAGTGTGCGGACAGTTGGCAGTGCATCAAGCTCTGGCCTTGTGGAAAGAAACAGTCCTTAAAAAGCTGTCTTTGACTAGTCAGACAGCAGTTGTAATTAAGGGATCCATTTTTAACAGAAGCCTTCACCGTGCAGAAAGAGGAAGTCATTGTCCCCTCAACCTCATGCATTAACAATGAAAGCCATCTCACATATAGAAAAAGGAATAGGTGGCATTCTGAAGAATGAAATATCCAACCCATTTCTGTCACAGCCAGCTGATGACTTCCCACTGTGCTCACAGATTGGCCAAAAATACTCTATAGGATGTAAATGCAGCACTTCAGGAGTGTGTTAAAGTGTATGATTGGGCAAAGTGTTGGTAACTCACAAGCTGTAATGTCTGATCTGTTTTTCTATAGAAATAGTGGTTACATGTACCAGCGTACGTATCCATTTTGTCCAGAATTGTACTTGCTATACTGCACCTGTCTCAGGGCAAATCTGTAACTTTATAGTAAAGCTGTTGGTGGGATTTTGCAGAATAAATCTTTTCATATGGAAAATAAATGGAATGGGGGGGTCAAACAAGCAGTGCAAAATAACTAAGTGCAGTTACAGTTTTGAGGTATTTGTACCTTACTACTGTTTTGTTACTATTGTATTATTCTACTTCAGAAATATAGTACTTTCTACTTTGCTATATTTATCTGACAGCTGAGGTTATTTTGTAGATAAACATACAGCATACACTGCAAAGAAAAATGAATCTATTATTGAGTTAGAATAAAAGTATCGGATGATTTCTGTTTGAAACAGGTTGAAATAATCAAACTAGCCTGGCAAATGTCATTACTGTCTTTAAGATAAAAAGATGTTCAGGAGGGCTGTCTGAAGTTTGAACACAGACCATACAGCGTGATGTGTGCGTCTGAGATACAGTATGCTGTGACTGTCACAAAAGGACGAGTGGCCAGCGATGTCAGAGAGGGTGTCATTTTTAATTCAAACAGGTCATTACAGTTCAATTATTTATTTTTTTACACCATGATAGAAAGAAAGTTCAAATTTGGAATAAAACTGACAGCCATATTCAGGACTCTAAAGATGTATTTTAAATTGTATTTCTTTTGCTGTCGGTCATCATATTGCTTCACCTTTACCAGCTAATATAAAAAATCTGCCTATGTTAATGCATAGTTAATATTATGTTATATTCTAAAGGAGCCACTCTGCATGAATGAGTACATTTACTTTTGATACTTTAAGTCTATTTTGCTGATAGCTGCATTTTTACTTTAGTAACATAACATAATAAAGGCAGGACTATTTTCACAAGGTGACTTAAGTACTTACCATACATAAGTACTTAAGTGAAGGATCTGAATACCTCCATTACTGGATCAAACAAATGTTGCAAGAAAAATGACTCATGTTGTTCCAATTTCTCAAAGTCTGTTTTTCATCTTATTTTCATTTGCTATCTAATTATTTTAATGCTTGTATGTGATCTGAAAAAAAATTAATTGTGTCAGTCTGTTGCCTCAAGAAGTAAAAATGCACCAAAAAAGAAATGAACAGTCCACTGGTTGCTGTTGTTTCCAATCCATTACCATATGTCCTGGTTTGCTTGTGTTTCTCCCGTTGGTAGCTCTGAAATTACACCATGATAAATAGTGTCTCCTTGGCACAATATTAAACGTGTCCTTTGCTCTAATAGTGAGATCTCTTGTGGCGAATTCCCCCCAGTGATGATGGACTGTCTCGGCTCCAAACCACTTGCCATCCATCCACATCCTGAAATGTGGTTTGGCTAAATGTCTCTCGGAATTGCTGTTGCGCTGCCAAGTTATGGTGCAGCAAAAATGATAAAGCAAAATCTGCCCAGTATTCATGGTTGTAATCTTTATATCTCCTAAATATAACACTGTAAATGTATAGAAAACAGACTTAGTGACATTGCAGACACAGGACAGACAGCGTCTATAGAGCTATACATATACTATAGGCAGAAGCGCAAAGACAAAACAGTATTGGACAAATATATAGAGGACATACAGTACAGAATTCCATCATAATGTTCACTCAGGCTGCACAATAAAACTGAAGATAATAGGGCATTGGGAGTTTCCGGCAGTGCAATGAACCAGATTGCCAATACACTTGTAATACTGCACAGACAAAAATGTAACCACATAGCACAGCACATCCACTGACTGGATGTCCAAAATAACCACCGGACACCGACAGTGGTCCCACAGGGCTAATAATGGCCCTGTCTCTGCACCCCTTGGCTTTAAAATATAATGTCTGTGCATCGGGGTGATGCTGAAGCTTGTGTTGCCAAACACCGGCGTGCCATTATCACTGCTTCCAGAGTGGCAGCGAGGCGGAGACATTTAGCAGGGTGTCAAACTCACTGGGGTCCTCCATCAAACAGCAGCGACCAGAATAAAGGCTCTGTCAGAAATACTGACAGCTGTAATATTTCACCTGGCCCTGGAAGCCATTCCATCAGCCAAAACACAGACACAGAGAAATATTTCTTCTCTTTAGTGCCCCCCCCCCCCTAATATGAATATATATGAATATTTTTGGGGGGTTATTGCCTACATAGTTGTTGTTATTGCTGGGCTAATGCGGAGAAAGTCATGAGAGCAGTTTTCTTTGGTGCTGCCTTTGAGAACGTTTGAAGCTCATTGTGTCTAGAAAAAGATTAAATCGTCTTCGAAGTGCGACTCCATCTTCAATTAAGAAAAGTATAGAAGGAACTTTCACATGATTTATACCATCTGCACAGAGATACAAGGGCACGAGTGCAATTTTTAATCAATGTAAGTAAGTCATACATTCACATTAATGTCACGTTTTTCAACTGAATAGATTTATGGCCAAGCTGCAGTTAGTCTTTAAAGGACAGTTGCACCTTAGACGTCACTTACTCTAATTTCTGGGTTGAATATCACCTTTCAACACCTTTAATTGCAACGCTGCTGGTCTCCTTTCTGAAGAGCAGACAGAACAATGTGGTAGGAGGGGGTATGTCACGGATGAGGTCATAGATCATTTTTAATTGATGTCACTCCTCAAGTCCCAGTGCTGGAGATAGCCAGCTATTTTTCTTAATATATGTAGTGACTTGTCTGTGGTTGCAGTGAAAGTGTTTTACGATTATATGATTGCAGCACAGCGAACACGTCTGCACAGAATGCCACTGGCTAACCCCTGAAACCGCTAGTATGCAATATTGACTGTGTACATCAATACTAATGCATGCAACATGCATGCTACCAATCTGTCAAGTGTTCTGTCAATATTTATAGCTTCATGGATCCCTCTGCCATCTAAATGCAATGAAGACTGAAACCATAATCTATCATTTCATACTGTCATGCTGATGGCAGGCTAAAGACCTGACACTGAATGAGTGAACCAGGGGAATACAGAAGCTTATTCATATGCCACCTCCTCTTTGTATGACATTATAGGCAAGGCAAGGCATGGCAAGGCAAGTTTATTTGTAATGAGCTTTTCAACCACAAGTCAATTCAAAATGCTTTAGAAATATTTTCAACAAAATAAAATAAAACATTAAAAGGTACCCTGTGGAGATTGTTGACTACCTGTAGTGCAATGGAGCAATGTTTTTATAAGTTCAATCCTGCCCCTGGTTTCAATATTCTGCTGACTGACAGTTGATGGCACTAATGCGCAAAGAAACGTAGCCCTGCACCAATAAAGGCAGTGAAGAATAAGACCGCTCACAAGGAAACATGTCACAATGAAAGATTACAAATATTTAGTAAAATCAATTTTGTAATTGTCCCATGAGGAAGAAAATGCACTCAGTATGTAAATCCCCCCACTGACCGTGACTCTTCTAACCCCACCCTCTACACGTTACATTAACGTTATGTAGTGAAGTTATGTTGGCAAAGGCAAGGCAAATTCCTTGCATGTGAAAACCTACTTGGCATTGAACTTGACCTCAATAATTCACAAAATGAGTGAAAGCTCAGTAAAAACAGGTTTGAAGCCAAAAGCATGACTCTTGAGATTAGGCCGGTAAAATAAAAAGTTCAAGTTTACTTGTAAACAGGCAAGTCAAAAGTAAGGCAGGCAAGGTAGATGAGGCAAACCTATCCAGTAGGGAATCAGGTTAGAGAGCAACAGTCTAGAAGGCAGGTCGGGGCTCATAACAGGCTTAGCTCAGGCAGAGACAATGGCTGGAAGGCTACCGCAGAAAAAACAACAGACGATCTGAAGGGGAAGTGACTGGAAGTGGGCAGGCGTGCAGGTTGGTGGGAGAGGTCAGGTGATAGGGAATGGTGAGAACACAGGGGTTACTGCTGGGCAGGTGGGAGAGGCACGATCTGAAACGTCCATGCAGACAGATGGTAGATCCCTTCGTAGCTCCTCCTCTAGCCCTGATCTCCTGTTGGAAAACTTCTTTCACCCATGCAGCAGTATAGGAGTTTCTCATTTAAGATAGCAAGCATTAGCATTAGCACAAGTACTGTGCCTACAAACATTAAATGAGATATTGCCCTGGGATACAAGGGTATAGCGTTGCTGTTGCTGTGGTTCGATTGAAAAAATGATGTTAATAGAAATAGGATCCAAGTAATTATTAATCAGCACTGATTTTTTTTAAACCTTATTAGAGGCTTTTTCTCTTCATCCCTCCCTCTCGCTCACACACACGCACAAATATGTAGGACTGCTGTTAATCAGCACCTTTCATCCATCAGACCAGCAGCCTGGCAGACTATTACCGCTCTACCTCCGGCTTCCTTTACTAATTAAAAAGCCTCAGTAATTGAACTTTCTATTTTCACCTGAGATCTTCATATGTTGGCGCTGGCATCAGTGAAAGGGTAAAATAAGACAAAATAACACACAGCTGTCTCAGCTACAAAACCTTTTTTTAAAGAGAATGTGACAGATTTTTTCTCTGCTGTCATTATAGTTGATACATGAGGAAAGCTGTGCAGTTTGTCCATGTCACTTTGGGATGATTAGAAAGGCAGAGAGTGGAGGTGTTTGTTGCTCTGTTGTCCATGTGCTACCTTGTCTGTACATTTACAGGCACGGTGTGACATCTCTGCCTGTTTCCTCACACCGTTTCCACCACCCATCTAAATGACAGATAGGCAGGTCAGCACTTAAAGAGTCGCTGTCAGCCGACCGGTATATCATACGTCTTCCCACTCACCTGACTGATTCACGGTGACGCAATGTGGAGATTTGCAGGCAGTGCGTGGATGTTTAGAGACTCTCCAGCTTACGAGGAGAATTGCATTAGAAAGAGATTAATTCAATTCCATCTCCGTTGTGTCCTGAGACAAAGGTCCGCGGGAAAATGAATCATTGATCTTCCCAAGAGCAAAGAAGAGAAGCTCATTCTTCAGGAGTTTTGTCTGAGGAATGGCGTACTGTTTGCCAGCAAAAGACGAACTCATCCACAAGTGCATGGTTCATTAAATGTGTGAAATCCTACACTGCTTTTGACAAACACTCTCTGCAACAATTGCACATGTACGGTATGTGTGGGGTCAGTGCATGGGTGAGAGAAAATGCACAACAGAGTTTCTTTGTGTCCTTGTTTGTCTTTTCTTGATATAGGCTCATTGGTTAAAATGTCAAGAGCATCACTCTCCTGAGATAGCAAAGGCATGCTTTGCTTTTTAGGGCAAGGGCACCTTTATCAGGATTTGTATTCTGCATTCGAAGAGATTGGCCCTAATCAAATGACATCATTGAGATGGTTTTGTCCTCTCCTGGTCCTCAGTAACTCTCAACATCATCCTAGGCATGTCTGCCGCAGAGCACGAGACAAGAATGCTAGACCTCTGCAGAGGAAATGAAAAAAAAATCTTTAGCTATTCCGATTTAGCAAACCATTGTTTAGGTTTTATGTTTAAATTTGAAGTTCTGTGAAAATTGGATTTCCAAAAAGGCAGAAAATGTCTTATTGACAGTACACAACCCTGAAAATGATGTTGATTGGGTTTTGGCATTTGAATTTGAAATGTGTTTCCATTTTACCTCATATTGAATGAAAAGTAATTGGGTAAATGGAAATAGAAGTTTGCATTTTAATGACAGCATTTTTTTCCTTATTTTTTGTGTAGGTTACATCTGATTGGTTACAAACAGCCCAATATAGCAGCTTTGTGAAGTATTAAACATTCACAGCAGCAATAATCTGCACAACTTTATATGAGCATTTTTATCTTATTGTAGCTGTTTTTTTTATTATGCACACCATAGCACTGAAGGAACACAACTGATTTGGACTAGTACTGAATGTCCATAGTCTTAAGAGCATGCAAACTGCATCCTCTGTCAACCATCTGTCAAATGCTGCCATAATAGGTTATAGATAGATAATGCAATGTGGCTGGTTCAGAGGGTCTAGGAGAATAATTTTTTTTCATTTTCTGCTAAGATTATTACTGTCAAATAATATTTTCACTATGAATGATGTCATGTTTCAACGAATCAATAAAGTTAACCAAGTAGACTCAACATAATGATAGTGACGAATAGAAGACATTCAAGGTCGCCAAACTTTATTACCCCAACAAAGTGTAAATCCAGCAAGACTGAGCCGACACTAGTTCCAATTTAGTCAGGGTCACACTAACTGGAACCCATTCTCATCCCAAACTGGCTCAGATTAACACTCCCAAAAACCTTGTTGGGTCTTTTGGGGCCACAGCTGACCACGACTGATAAAGAAATTTCAATCTTTGTTAAAATGTATGTTATTTCTAAGCCAAAACTCACCATGATTATTCCCAGATATAGCCCTCATGTAAAGCCACTAAACTAGTAGTAAGGGCGGATCTAGGGGGGTGGCATTGGATGGAAGCGGCCACCCCTAAAAAATGCCACCCCAACTACCACCTTAGTTTGGTGTCAGATGCTGTCAAATTTAACACATTAAGTGTTCAAAAACAAAAATCTATTTAGTGATCTACATTTTACACTAAACTTAAGTTCAGTGAAAAGAGACACGTATCTGGAAAAATTATGGAAAGAATGTCAGAATGTGTCACAATAATGTAATATTTTTAAAACATCATTTTGGGGCTGTTCCAAGCAAATATTGATATATGTTGTAATACTTTAAAATAGTTGTGATTGAATATGGCACCTAATGAATATTTCTCTAGATCCACTGATACAACACACAGTGCTACTCTATATTGTGCATCAAGACAGACCCCTATTACCTTCTGTATAAACCTACATTCCTTGTTGGCAAGGTGTACAAGACAGGTGGACAGAATATACCATTTTCCTATTTTCCCAGTGTTGATGCCTGACAAAAGAAGCACTGTCCCTCCCTCGCTTGGCACACGCTGACTGTCTTACCCTCGCTTCCGTCAGGTGATAGTCCTCCTCTGTGGTCATGTAACCATTCTAAAAATAAAAGATAAATTCAGTGATGAGGGAAAAAAATATGTTGACCTTTTAAGTCCTGCAATCCTGGTAATATAAAGATAATTTTAATTGAATCCAGTACAGCACTCTACAGTCAATTTATACATCTCATATGAATAATATGCCATGTGGGATAAGTTTCTCTGCTTCCTGTTTGTGTCAGTGAGATGTGTTGCTGCAGCAGTACAATTGTTTGTGCACATTGTATCACTCTTCATAGATAATGAAGTAACTATGCATTGGCTTAATTAAGCTAACACTGTCAAAGCTAATACTCCGGTCCAGTTTTTGCTGAGCATGAGGTCTCGGGGTGATAGCAAGACAAGAGCAACGTATAACCTCCAGGGAACTACCCAGTGGAACAGTAGCAATGTATTTAATGCACTGTTATATACAATTAAAAAAGAAACACTTGACAGTAGTTACGATTTTCAGCAGTGCTGTCTCTAACCTCTTTTTAAAGAAGGTTAAACAGCACACTGCGTGACAGAGGTGACCTACTGGTTATCAAACACTGTTATTGTGTTTCCCATGAATCCTACTTTAATCCGGCTGATATTATACTGCAACACTCTACACGTGTGCCTACACACACACACACACACACACACACACACAGAATACACTTCTGAAGTCCAACTATGGTAGAAAACCTTGATCATGAATATAAACTTTGCTATACAGTGCACTATAGTAGGAAATAACTGTGTTACTATGTGGCACACAGTTTGTCACATGTCTGAAGAAAGGACAGAGAGGCAGAGTGTGACATAGAGGTGGTTGGATGTTTCAGAGGTTCACTGAGGCAGACCAGCATATTTTAACAACAGCTCTGACAGTCCATGCATGACGCACTAACTCCACACAATAACTGAACTGTCAGCATAAACAAACAGGAGACACTGACAATGTGTGCACACAAACACACACACAGGTGTCCACACCTTCCTACCTAAGCTCTACAACTATCAAGCCACCAAGAAAGCAGCACAAACAGTAAAATCATAAAACCTTAACTATACCTGCTTCCATTTACCACTGAGATGCATCAGCCTGTATACAAACATACATTTACTCAGAGCAGAACACACTGCATCATCTCAAAATTATAGAAAATGTGTCTACTAGGAGTGCATCAAAAACATAATTAACATGTATGGCAACAAATACTTAGCAAAATATTTAAGTAAAGTTCCTTCCACACAGACTGTCTGCATGGTCACTAAACTGTAGAGAAAACGTTATACAAGTGGACTGTAGACAATAGCATAAACAGAACTACTATGCATCCTGTGTACGTGTCTGTATATGGTGTATTTCAGGCACAACAGGTATCTGAAGGTGGTAGTAAAAATCAGTAAAAAATTTTACAAATAGATGTCTTTTTTTATTGAATTTCTGTTTTGGAAACGTTACTTTTTAAATTAATCTAAATGAATGTGTTGCATTTGACACCAAACTGGGATGGCCAGGCATCTAGATCCGCCCCTGGTTCATGGTAATGTAGGTGTCAGCCAGTAGAATTTAAAAACTGGCTCCAAATATCTACTCAGCATGACAACGTAATGAAAAGTGTGTAGGATGTGTTCCAGGAAAGTAAAAATAAAACTGGCATCACATTGTCTTTGACCTCTGTAAGAGGCACAGGTGTTGGCAGCCGCTGCTTTAAGGGTGGCATCTCACTAGTTTGTTTCCTACTGTGTGTGTTATGTCTCAAAAGCCCTCTAACAGACACCTATTCTTTATCTCTGATCAAAGCAACACCAAGCACCAGTCAATACATGGTTGTTGCACATCCAGTTCCCCAGAGCATTACCTGTTGAGTTTCCTGTAAACACTGAGTCACGTCCAGGTGAGGTCAGAGAGCAGATCACACTTTCTCTACTATTGCTTTCTCTTTGTGGGTAAGTTGATCACAACCACCCCACACACACACCATCTGCTGTTTTCGCCACAGTGTCAGCAGCCATCAGTTTCCCAGTCATGAGTGAGGAATGGGTGATGTGGCTCACCTCGAAGACATCCGAGGCTGAAGCCCTCCCCTCCAATCCTTTTCTTCACCGCCTCCAATGTATTTATTAAATGTCAAGCAGCCAAATATCTCTTTTCCTTCTGGAGAGAGTTCTCAGAATGGGACGTTAGGGTTGCAACAGTGAGGCAGGCGGTTATAACCTGGATGGATGAGCACCCAGGACACAGCCTGTAATTTAGATTTCATTATGATAGGCGCAGGTACAGTAGTAGGCAAGAGGTGGTTTGGTGAGGAGGAAGATGGTAGTGGAAGATGGTGGAGAGCTGTGATGGATCACCAGGGAAGGTGGTGAGGAGGAGGGTCTAAAGGAGGAGATGGTTGTGGCAGATAGTAATTGACAGGACAGAAATAAAAACTGGGTGAAAGAGAAAAGGTGAAAGATTTTGTGAAGGCTCAAAAAAGGTGATTTTCTTTGTTCTAAGAGGCCTGAGGTCTGCTGAGTACCAGAATGAACGGTTAGAGTGGATCAAAGGATGGATGCTGATGAAAGTGGATGAGGAGAAGAGGGCTTGAGAGGTTTCCGAAATGGGGGTGCTGGTGAAGATGACCATTAGGGAGGAGACTCTATGTTCAGTAGCTGCTTTTATGTCCTTGCAGAACAAGAATTACATCAACTTTTCTCATGTCTCTTTGGCCTGTGACGGAGCTTAAGAGTCAGAGCGGAGTGGGATAAGCGTCGTAACATAATTTCCCTCGGATAAAGTAGAAAACTGGTCAAAGCATGTCAATATTCCAAATGGGTATTTAATAAGCTATGCGAAATAAGTCAGGCGAACAGTGAGCAGCATATATTGCAATCTTATTAAAACTTTGCCACCTCTCAGCTCTTTCCTCTGATCTGCCAAGCTGCAAACCCTAAGCTTATTCCCAGATGTAATTTTTTTTCAGATGCTAAAGGTCTGGATGTCATCTCCTGCAGCCAGTTGTTAATTAGATGTTGTTAAGCTGTCCACTCTTCTGCAGCCTTATCAGCTAAATTGTCTTATTAATGAGATTCAACTTTCTATATGATTTAGTCTTGACAATTCAAAGCCTTTTTTGATTATTTTTTCCCCCTTAGAACTGTGGACAATTTACAGCGTCATGAGCTAATCATAATTTTAGTTGATTTCATTTTAAAGCATTTTTTAAAATGTGAAAAAACATTTTGTTCCTTAAAGGTCCAGTATGTAACATTTATGAGGATCTATCATAAATGGAATAACATATTCATAGGTATGTTTTCCTTAGTGTATAATCACCTGATCACTCGTTTTTCGCTACCTTAGAATGAGCTGTTTTTATTGACAGAGGGAGCGAGACCTTTCCATGGAAGCTGCCATGTTGAACCTCCATGTTTCCACAGAAGCCCAGAACAGATAAACCAAACACTGGCTCTAGATAGGGCCTTTCATGGCCACAGTAGCTTCTCCTTTGGTTGAGCTGTATTATGGTGCTTGCAGTCTGCAATTTCACCGCTAGATGTCACTAAATCATACACATGGGTCCTTTAAATTCATGTTTATTTCAGGTTGAATTATTTCAACGTAAGTAACTGTATCAGTAACTGGTGATTCAAAAATCTTTATTGTGAAAAGTCATATGGCTTTTGGAAATAGCATAAAAATTATTAATCTATTAATTTACAGCTCAAATGGTTTTTAAAAGGTTTTTGGGATTCCAGGGGCTAAATTTCACAGAGTTGGAGCAACTGGCATGTTTAGTAGTGCCACATGTCATCCAGCTAAAATTAAAAAAAAAATAGAATAGGCAAAGTAAATATAATAAAAAAGACAAAAGTAGGCAAGTGTATTGTAATTTTAAGTGAAGATGATTAAATATTTAACCCAGCGCTAAGACCTGTTTCCAGCAGTGGTGTGACCTAGTTTGCTGGTCAGCCAGTTTGAAAGTCTTAATTTACCCAGAATTCATAGCAATTTAGTCCTACATAAGATAGTCTGGAACCACAGATTTGCGCAGTGCATGAATTTAGATATGTGTATGAATTCTGACTAGTAGTTTGTAGTATCTGAGCCATAGTCAGAGTCTGTTATTAAAGTGATTGTGGTTACTGGTGGTAAAGGTCATGCTTGGGTTTCCATTCAGCAAAAGGACATGTATGGGTGACACTCAGCTACTTTGCCAGGAATGCAACAGAGGCCAAGGGACTGGTCTATCTGTTTAGAGTGCAGACACACTGTGGGTTGAGAGGATTTCATGCAATGTGCACTGCTGTGACTAATTGTACAGATAGCCACGGTGAATGAAACACTACTACGTGTGCTTTAAGCTCATACCTTTATTTATCCTTTGTCGCTTGCTTCTCTTGCCTCGCTGTTGTTGTAGACTGCAGAATGTGGTTTTCTTAATGAGTTGTGTTACTACTTGTGCATGATTTAGAATTCATCCTATTGTTTTGTGCCATTTAATAGTCTATATTGTGCTATTTGCAGCAGGAACCATTCCATTTATCCGTGCTCCAAACACACGGATATTTATTTTGTTTGACATGACCTTAAACCAACATTTTACTGCCTATCTTTGCGGTGTGGCATTCTAGTACCCAAACAATATAAACGTCTATTTTAAAAAGAGACCAAAAAACACCCATATCTGCTCCAACACGCACCCTTGATCAGATCTCATGCTTAGCTTGGTTATCCACACAAAAAGACAGCACTATAAAAAGTGTTAGTACCTTGATGACATGTTAGAGATGTGCTTCAGAATCACAGTAAGTGCCTGCTGCCTGCAGCTCTTCATCCAACAGCTCACTGTGGCAGTTTCTTCATGTACCATTCCTCACTTGTATTATTTAAAAATCATCCGCTGACAAAAAAGCTGTGTAAACTGTGAATTGTGTAAACCATAGCAACAAAGTATCACTAAACTCGGTGACGCATACAATGTATTCTCTGTAGCTTCACAATAAGAGCCACCCTGTGCTTTGGCAGTTGAAATACAGTTGTAGGAGAGGGATGAGTGAACAGGGGGGCTGATATCAATTAGATGAAACTGAATCCCCTGTGCGTGGGAAGGCAATTAGAATCACATGCAGGAAAAGGTGATTCCACCAGTAAGAAAGAAAACAATACAGAATGTAATTACAGAATGAATACACTGAATGGCTATTGCTGAAAAAAGAACCAAATAGTATAAAAATGTAGTTTCATATAATGAAAATTATAACTTAAGGAGCACATAAACTTTTACCTTCTACATATACAATACATAAATTACAAAATGCTGTTTCTTTCTGATACCAGGTTATACTACTGCTAGAATCACAAGTGTCGATCCTGACACCAAATGTTTTTTAGTACTACTTTATTTATTAAACTTAATCACACACATGATCACCTTTTAAGTTGATATGGCCGACATATTAGCAAACAGCTACTCGTCTGGGGCTGTGTTTCTGTGCACCCGAATGTAAGTGACTCCCTTTAATGTCCGAGGGAAGTATCTGGCTCTTTAGCGGCTAAATGTCTCTGAATTGTTACTATGAACTGTTTGGGATTTTAGAGATTTTTCACTGAAAAAAAAAACGACTTCACGAGGGCTGTGAGAATGAACCAAAACAGTAAAGTTGTGGACGGGACAGCCAAATAATGAGAACTCACTATAAAGCTCTGTAAAGCCGAGGAGAGCCGCAGATTCAGGCGATAATTCTCTGTCAGTTCATCACTACAAGCGACCCCATACACACTGTCAAAAATGTTTTCACGTTTGATATATTGTTATTGTAAAAATATCGATAGCCACTTCAACTTTGGACAGAGTCAGGCTAAGCTAACCATCTGATGCTTGTAGCTTCATATTTACCCTACGGACACTTATTTTCTTTATTGTATACCTGTCACCATGTGTCACCATAATGGAAAACCAACACACACCACTCTCCTGCACTCTTCAGCTGTTGCTTTAGCGCACTGCTCTGCCACCCAGCACAGCAGCCATACGGCTCCCGCACAATACCAGAAAATGTAAATGTGCTCAATATTGCGTCCTCATCTACTGCAGGCTGAACTACAATTACAGTGCACACATTTATTTTCCTTGATGGCCTGCAATCAGTGAGATGTTCACATGATGGTGGCGGGATGACAATGAACCCACTTAAAAATGCTGAATCTCAAAGGAAAAACATGAAGAGAGCAACATTCACGCTTGCTCATGAACTGAATTTGTGTGATTTGAAGTTGTTCCCTCTCAAGAGGCAATTTGGGACATCAGGCAGCCTGATTGCACAAACTTGCCAATTTTGTGGACTGGATGCCAGTAGGCTGTGTGCAAAAAGCAACACTTTGCTACTGTAATTAGGAGCCATCTAGAGGATAGTGGTGATTTAAAAATCACTTGTCTAGACTGCCATAAATTCAGGAGAACACCTACAGTATGCCAGTCATGCAATTCAATTTAAACTGCCAGGTAACACATATAAAACATCTTATATCAAAAGCGGATGGGTCCAAGTTTAAATGATAGCAATATTTATTTCTCATTTTTGCAGTGACGTTCAAAACATGACAGATGTTAGAATTTAAAACGTGTGCCAAAGTGTTCAAACTGTAATGCATCCTTTCCTTTGACGCAAGTCCTCATTGTTCTTGACTACGAACAACCCGATTGAAGGCAAATGGATCAATATAACAATCTTTCAGCTTTTTCCACACTCCTCTGTGCATCCAGATAGACCTCTGTGGGGGAGAGGTGATAGCATCTAACACGTGGCTAACAATTCTGACTCTTAAAGAGACTGCAGCCCTGGCCTGCAGTCAACTGAATGGCTATCCATCAGGATGGGTTATTTTCTCCACATCATCTATGCTCTTCTCCTCCCACACAGTACTGAGAGAGATTTGGCTGCGTAGCATGTAGTTTCTCTGTCTTTCTCTCTCCTTGTTCATCATTGTTTTTCTGTCTCCTTTCTCTTTTCCTCCTGTCCCTTTTTTCTCTCTTTTTATGTCAAACCACTAAAACGCTTGAAAGTGATTCCCCCTCGGTTCCTCCTTAATCCTGTCATCTGCTCTGTTTTAGATTTTGTTTCTTTTTGCTTTGACATCAGTGCCTGAATGCAGCGGTGTGCAATGTTGATTTCATACTACAAATCCATCTCTTCTGAAGCTGAAGCAATTTGAATGTTATGAAATAACATTTGAAATTCAAAAAGAGAATTTGTGTTCAGTGTTTCAAGATAGTGAATGCACATCCCACCACTATATCTAACCCGTCCTCACCAGAAAAATGGCCTTAGCTATAGCTTATTAAGACCCATATTTACGTTTATTGTTAGACAGCCTCTTCTAATGGCCACAGTAAATGGGATGGGAGCGAAGAAGGAAGTCAGGTGACATGTATAAAGAGTGACAAGAATTCTAAATATGGATGAGGTTGGGGTGGATGGGTGAGTCAAACACAGGACTTTGCTTGAGATTTAATCAGAATGTCAACCAGAATCATCTGTAGGAGCGTTTGGACAACGAGACTGTAAGCTGGATGCCTGAGAAATATCATCAAAGCAGCTCTTAGCTGCATCAACCTGTTCTCTATTGTTTGTTCTCTTTTGCTATGAAAAGTAAGCGATCAGTGATATCTGTAGCATGACAGACTTATAGTTATTCCGTGTTGCAAATTCTCTTTGCTTGGTGGGTTTGACTAATGTGCAAGTCTTTAATAAGAGATGTGGGGTGGAAGCTATTCCCCTGTAATATTGTGTTCCGGTTGGTGGGTTTGTGATATAATTCAGTATGCAACTGATTATCCACTTTGTGTATCCATGCACCCAGGAAATTAATAGACCTCTCATCACACCCCAAACTTGTTGAACAACTGTAGAATAGTTGAATATCACCTGTCAAAGATGTAATGTCAAAATGTCTCAGTTGCACTTAATCATTCATCTTTTCCTGTGTGGGCACTTTTGTTTATTAAAACCTACAAAGTGTAGCACTCACTTTTAGTTCCTCACTACAACTGTCCCAAACATTCTTCTCTTTAAAAGAAATACAATGATCTTTACAGTAGTCCTGACTCTTTGTTTCTTGAACATGCATATTCGATTTGCTTTGTACATTTGTTCCACGATGACCAAAGATGATGAATTTAGTCTTAAATGCAGAGTGAGTTTGTCAAAATCAAACAAACCATTTCATGTTTCAATTATAGTTCCATTATCCAGGAGATGTTAAAAATGTTCGGCCAGATTCTTTCAAATAGAAATATATTTGAATGTTTGTGGTAACCTTACATATATCTTGAGCCTTGAGGAACCCCACAAGTAGCCTTCAATAAATTTATATTTACTATCACATAACACTAACACATTTATACCTAATTTTCTGATCATGTAATTATTAATGAGTGTGCAACCACTCTAATGCCAGATTTTCTCTTATCTTTTAAGCATTAAGTCATCAGTTGGTCCAAATATTTTTTTGATATCAAGAAATAACCCACCTGTAAATCCATCATTTCTATTCCAGTTGATATTTCCTCCAAATGCTCCATCAATTCCAGTGAAGCAACTAATCAGCTGATTAATCTTCAGCCTCGACTCATGACTAATGCCACAGCTGAAATGCCAACTGAATTAGCAGCCATTCTTTCTACCTGTAAGCATCATGAGTGGGAAATTGAAGGAGGAGATGAGGCATAAATTCATTTGAATGAACCCTTTGACCTTGAATAAATAAGCTCATACTACATTTCACATCACTGATATTCCCTCTGAAGGGTCTGGTAGAGGGCTCCTGCTGCTACTGCTGCAGACACTGGCCCACTTAAGGGCCACTGGTGACTTTCTATCTGGGCTATCATTGATCCCAAGGCAGTTGCAAGTTAATGTTTGAGCTAGCTTAAGGTAGCTTAAAGTCAGCTGTCTCTGGCAACACTGATCTTCCTCTCTCCCTCCCTTCTCTCTCTCTACATTATCCCCAAATTGAAAAAGTTAGACTCTAATTCTTTCCATGTCTGAGTAGAACAAGCACACTTTTACCTCGAACTACTAACTCCCGGGAGGTTTGTGTGTGGAGAATTGTGCAAATGACTGTGGTTGTAAGAGACCAGAATTTTTGTTGCAGTGGAGAGGAGTCTTCAATAGAATCTTGAATTTTGTGTAGGCTGTGTGCATGTTTGTGTATGCCCATTTAATAATGTTCATAATAAACCTGAAATCTTACCATACACGATATGTTTTTACAAATGCAATCATTACTTTTTCTCATATTTTGATGTAATGCATTATCGTACAAAACTAGGTGATAATTACACACATAATTATAATGATGACCACATTCAAACTTAGTTTATCATTGTGTCTGTTGGCCGACTGTGTGAATTTGCAGAGCTGTTGACCTGTGGGTGTGATGGAGTTGACCAGGAGAAAACAGGAAAAGCATGCTTGAATTCATCAGTTGAATGAGCTTGAACTGAGGTGATAGAAAGATGAAGCAAATATTTGCAAGATGAAGGAATTATATGACCCTATATCGTAATATTTACATTTGGTATTAATATGCAACCTATATCTATACTATCTTGATATGAATGCAGAACACATTCCAATCAGAATGTAATGCAACCGGTACAGTTGAGAGAAAGGTCTGCCCGACAGAAGTTCAAAGGTCACTTAACTCTGTCTTCTCCTGTTATTTCAAACAGCCTGGCAAAAAGCGTTGAAAAAAAAATAAAAAAAAGAGATGAGCCCTTTCTCAGCAAAAGAGAAATAGGCAGAGCCCACACAGCAGCATTGTTTCCTTTGAGTCCACCAGCTCTGCCTACCTAATGGGCATGTTGAGATCTGATCACAATGCAGGCAATTATTTAGAGGAAAGAATTATTCATTTTAGATATAAACGGAAAGATTGTGATCAGATGTTGTTAACCAGATAACATATTCAGAGATATGATAAGAAGAACGTGGTCTTAGACATAGGTGAAGGTTCAGGGATGTTCATCCAGGCATCAAGTACAGCTGCAGTTTATCGGTCTGTTGAACAGCCTGATAAATAGACCTGCTAACTGTGTTTTTACTGTTTTACAGTGAGGTTTGGGCTAAAGGCAGAATCAAGATGTGCAATTCAACTCCACATTTACTTTTTAATGTAAATCCACATCATACCCACACCTGCATTAAGTACCATAATTAATGCTAGAATAAGAAGAATAAACATATATAATGTTGGTAAAATTTTTGCCATTTATATTATTTATACACATTGATGATTAAGTGTTCATGTCATTCATTATTAGGATTATTATTTTAAAACTTAGCATCAGCTCGAGGTGGGTAGATGGGATTTTATGAAGGGCTCAAGGCGACCCTGCTAGCAACTTGCTCATGAACTTTCTCTTTTCTGTGCTGTCCATTTGCTCCACACTGCTTGGCCACATACACTCCATGCATCGACTAAACAGTGTTGATGCAAATGTGCATGCAACCAATGGGCTGTGATAACAAGCAGCGATCATACAACTACAATAAAAGCAGAAGGAGGATGGATAGGCTGTAATTCTGAGTAACTGTCGCTGCCATGTGTTGTTTTTACTTTGATTTACACATTTCATTTTACATTTTTAACACTGGCCTGACACTCCCAGCCAATCAGCTTCTCTGGTGTTCCTGATGGTCAGTCCGGGCCAGACTTTAAAGGCCCCGAGGGAGCCCTCAAACACAGTTTCAAAGTGTGATAGCCTAGAGCCCTTGCAGACATATTTTAAAGTTGTGTCAAAAAATATGAGCTTGTAAAAGTTTTTGATAAGAAAAAGAACATATTTTGGACTATATAAAATATTGTGTTTTTTTTCTGTCCATGTTGTTCATGTTGTATATACCTGATTCCGGCAAATGTATGATATTTATCCTCTGCTTACTGGTGTTGTTCAAATTTCAGCTCAATTTGTTACAGTTAGGGTAAAATATTCATATCCCTAGTTAAGTAAATGTCCTGTGTATACTTTATTTCCATAGATAGAATGTACTAAGTTAGGAAATTCCATAGATTTTCTATTTTTTGAAAACAATTATTAACTCACCTTACACCATAAACTCTCTCTGTGTCACAGGAAGTATTTTCACTGTCAAAATCCAGAGGCATCCCATCACGCTATGACATTAAAATTAATCAGGTTTTACCTAATCACCTCGGAGCCTGTCATAGTGGATATAATGAAACATCCTCATGTTCTGCATAACGTGTCAATGATTAGGACTTTACGCAGTGCATGCTGCCTTGGCTTTTCTATGGAGGGGATAAAACACTGCACCCAATGTCAAAGAATGCCTGGGGGCTTTCAGAGCCCTTTACTCTGTAGCCAAACTCTGCCTGCCTCTGTTGATCCATGATGCACAGAATGCAGAAACAAGCTTTTGAGAAGCGAGAATGCTGAGTGCTTCAGCCCTGCCTTTGATCAGAGAGGGAGGGCTGGAGCTTCCCGTTAACCACCTCCCTGTGCAAAGACCCAGAGGCTTTATTGATTTTGAATAATGCTTTGTGTCTCCTCTAGCTGCATACATGCATAATTTATCTTCATTATGTGTTGGGCAGAGGCATGTCTGTGTGTTTTCGCTTATATTCCAAAGTGGGTTTGTTTTTAGTGGAAAAGGTCAGGATGAATGCAAGAAAGAGGGCAAATAGAGAAATGTATAGAGTAAATGGCATTGCATAGTCTTTGTTTTGCCTATCCATTTAGATGGATGAATTAACATATTCCATAATAGGGGTTTTACAAAACGTTTTTTGGGGAAAACCTTGTCAACTGCTTTAAAAAAAGTCAGAGGTGAAACATGCATCTTGTAAAGTTGGGTTATTTGAGAGCAATATATAGTTGCAGCCAATACAATTTCAACAGTTTTCATTTCATTGCATCATGCTTTAAAGTCCATAAGGCTGGGTTCATTCTATAATTTTAATACTGGCCAACAATGTATCAGTTAAACTCTTGGTACTTCCAACTCCTCTAACCTGCCTGTGGCACTCAGCTTAAAGCCCATTGGTTCTTACCAAAGATGTAATTTTTTAAAGGTCCAGTGTGCAGGATTTAGTAGCATCTAGGGGTGTAGTTCCGGATTGCAACAGAGAAACAGAAAAACTATGGTTCTACTGTAGACAAATGGCTGTGAAATTGTATTGGCTGCAACTATATATTTGCTCTCAAATAACCCAACTTTACAATATGCACTCTTCACCTCTGACTTTTTTAAAAACAGTTGACAAAAAAAAATGTAAAAATTAAATAAAGATGATGTTTCCCCAAAAAACGTTGAATTTTGATAGTGTTAAAGCAACGAAATATGGTTCAACTTGCATCCATTCGTAAATGGATAGGCAAAACAAAGACTATTGCAATGCCATTTATCTCTATACATTCTCTATTCCTGCGCTCTCTTGGCAACCGCAGCGTCTGTAGGATAAGAAATGCACTCATTTAAGCTAACAAAACACGATGCTATACATTCCCGGTGATTATACATGTAATAGAAACCTGCCTGATGAATATTGTATTCCATGTTCTGCCTTTAATCCCCTAAATGTTACAACAGCTTTAAAAACCAATTCTTTAAATTATATCGTTTCTTCCTTATAAGTTCTTTAATGCTTCTAAGGCCTTCAACATCTGAAATAGCTTGGTCATTGTAGTTTTTAGCAAACTTCACTCAAACAGGAGGAAATGTTCTTTGTGGGGACTATTTCTATGCTGGCATAAATCCTCTGTGGGATGCCCGAGTATATGTATTTGGGCAGCTACGGTCTTATGTTGGATTGAATCAATAATATATATATTCTCATTTTGTGTATGTCTGTGATTCAAGTGAACATGTTCACCTGTGCAGCATGTGTGGTAATTGATGTGTTTTAATTTGTTTTTGGACAACAGTGAACGCCTCTTAATGGCACAGCTGAATGAGACAAGATTATATCAAGGGCTTTTAAATTAGTATATCGGACATAGTAGGAGCGAATTCATTTTTTGCGATTTGCGACTATTCATTGGATTTGGTTGCGGGGAAGAAATACACACAACTTGCTAAAATAGGACTAATTGTGCAACAGCCTATTACTGTACGTCTGTGGAGACTCATCATTCTGCATCTACATCAACCTGCTCGAGGCTTTAAAGAGCTCATCGCTGGTTCAAAATATAAGATGAGGCAGAGCACTCCTCCTCCTCAACAACTAACATTCTGCTAAACCTCGAGGATCTGGTGCAACAGTATATTGTTATAATAAACTGTGAAATGTTGGGCTTTATTGATCCCTGTGGGAAATTCTAGCGTTTCACTTTCCAGCATCCTGGTTAGCTGTTAGGAATTCAGTGTTTCCGTTGAGGACACTTTGCCTGAATGTGTTCCTAATAAAAACATGCTCCTGCCCTCGTAAGCGGTACTCACTTTGATAGTGGATGACAGTGAAATGTAACTACAGCAGCGTCTAACACTTGATTTGTGATAATGTCAAGCAACAATAAAAGTTAATTACATTTTGACCCGTGTCTAACCTGTATCTGTGTCTATAATGTTATCTGCCTGCAGAAATGTGGTCCTGACAAGTCTAATTTGGACAAACACGGTGGCTGATTTATGTGTTGCTCTTGACGTTACTGCAGCAATACCGAACATATTTACACTGACAGTAGAAGCACTGATTTTGGGTCATTATTTGGGTCTCAAAAATAGTTTTGACACTAGTCATATAGGCTTTGGGAAAAAATAACATTTATGCACCTCTTCTGTCCAACCTCTACAGTGCAGATGTGAAAGTGCTGTGGAGGAATTAAACCCCAGATCATCCAAGTTGCACTCAACGATCTGAATCTTGTTTGTACCAGTACTAACTTCAGTAGAATGGATACCAAGAAAAGAGCTTGTTAGATCACATTCTGCACACATACCACTCTGCATGCAGTAATCACCTCCTTATAGTTAAATTAAGAGCTTTCTCACATTTTAACATGTTTTTAAGTAGTTAACAGAGAATAGTTTAAAGAGATGCCTGATATTTGGTAAATTATTAGGTGGAAATTAAAACATATTGAGAAGTAGCCTAATAGTAGTGCATTTACCTCATGAATCATGACATTTCTCTCCCTCAC
>NW_023340095.1:3636939-3639385 GCF_004916995.1 Morone saxatilis | reverse complement strand
TGGTAGTACATAAGCCACTTTGAATTATACATTGATATCATTAATTCTGGTTCCAGTGTTAGTTGGTATCATACAGTCTTCTATCTGACTAATGTGCAATCTGTCTGTATTTACTCTGCCAGTACAAAAAAGGGGAAGAATTATGCTGTACGATGTGATCCCCACATATTTTTCTCTATACAAACAGTGTTTTAACTTTGACTTGAAACTTAGAGTGAAACCTCTGTTGTCTATTACCTGTAGAAAACCTGTGTGTGCATCTCAGCGGGCGTCTGATTGAACTGCATCTGAGAGCCTGCTGGCTTCGCCTTCCTCTCACTTGGGGCGACACCCTCATTAGGATTTCATTCAGCTCATCTGACACACCCCCTGATGATATCAACAAGCACAGTGGGATAACACAACAGTAATAAATGAATTACATTGACTGCAAAATGAATGACGTTGCAATGTCAACGGTGGGGTGCCTCTGTGCTGCGTAATCTGAACCCTGCTGCATAAAATTGAATTAATGAATTAATGTTTGCTGGATGGAGCACATAATGTTTCCTTACAAAGATTTAAGCTTGTGGCTCATTATGATGGCATTTGGCCCTCAATCAGTCCACAATCTTGTCTAATAATATAATTACAGTTATTACTTTGATACACAGTCACAGATTAGAACACATATTAGACAATCAAAGATATTAAGTTATTATGTGTTGTGCTATTTTGGGCTCATTCAATTTCTTCCTTTTGTTTCACTGTTAACAATCACCATACACTGAACTAAATAACCCCAAAATGCATTTTCTTTTGTTAAGATTGCAATGGCTAAATGTGTTGTTTCCCCCATTGAGAGGTATTTTATTGAAGTGATTGTGATTGTGAAACATTTTTAAAAATTACCTCACATTGCTCAGTCTGTATCGTGATGAAATGAGCTTCCGCTGGTCATGTGGTGTGTCTGATGTTTATACACCCCAGGCAGATCGTTTGAAAAACCCAAATTGCGGAGCAAATCGACCATTTTGATGTCAGTATTCATGGCACTGGGATCCTCAAATTTGTGCTGATATGCAAATACTGACTGTAAAAAGAACTGCTGCTTTATGGATAGACTTCAAAACAGGACTGTCTGTTTGTGCCAAACAGACCAAGTAATGGCTGAATCAATAGACGCTTGATTAATGCACATAATACAGACAATCATCTATTTGTTTTGAGGTTACAAAAGCTTTCAGTTGCTCTCAACATTTCAAAACTTCCAAATTAGACTGAGCTTGATTTACTTTTGTAATGATTATCAATGTAAGGGAGCTTTCAAATCACTGGGCCTTTACCTACAATCATTTGGCCTTTAATGAAAGAGGAGAGCGATCAAACAAATAAATCAGCAAGTGTGTGCAGTATGACTCAGACAGAGAGAAAAAAACTCCACTCCTCTCTATCAGCATTGTCCAGATTTATCAGCAATGATGGCTTCGCTCTGCTTGTGAAGTCGGAACTCAAACCCTTCAATCAGCATTACAGGTCCAAGCTTTCAAGAGATAAGAGAAAGGTCCAAATCAGACATAATGACTGTTTGTGACTTTACATCAAGCAAAATGACTGAAAGAAAATAGGTCTACACAGAATATCAAGCAAGGAAAAGTTTGACTGCTATTTATTAGGCATCCAGGGTGATAATATTGCTCCCAGTCAGAAGTGCTAGCAGTTGCTGTAATAATGTGATGTGCTGAATGTGGAGTTGCTCCGGCTAAGCCACAGTGGAGTTTAGTCATGAAACTTTCATCAGTGGCCTGGTGGCGTGGAGTTCCTGAATGTCTGCACTAAATTGCCCCAGGGTCATAAATACTTTATCAACAGTGGACACCTCAGCAAAACACCTCCCTGGGGCTCTCTTTCCCTCTCACTCTCCGTCTCCCTACCTCTCTCCCACCTGCCCCTCTCTCCTTCTCTCCACCCACACACTCGTTTTCTCTGGCACTCTACAGCTCTGCTAGGTAGCTTCAAGTATTTCACCCTTGTAACCACACACTCTCTACCTTTATAAATCACACCTCACCTTAGCAATTATACCGTATCAAACTCTAATATAGAGTCCCTGCACAGGCCTCTTCATTACTGGATGTTCACCTGTTGCCAAAAATGTGCCATTGAGGATCGTTCAAAAAAAATAATTTGTTGAAAACAAATGGGAGGAAAAAACATCAAATGCACCGAAGCAAAACTCCAAACTTATATCTTTTAAAGCACTGTCTTTGATCTTGTGCCAGCAATTCAGCCTAGCCTGCTTAAATTTAATGTCACCATCTTTATTCTCACTGCGCCATACACGGGTTTTGTTTGAAGCAGGACACCGTTCATTCAAAGAACCCCGGCACACCTCAAACAAGCTGGAGAGCGAGCACATCTCGGAAAGGCCCGAGTGCTTCGTGTGAAGTGTAGAGAAATAATAGTC
>NW_023340095.1:3635917-3636891 GCF_004916995.1 Morone saxatilis | reverse complement strand
AGTCTGCTGTATAAGTAGAAGTGAATCCAGCTGTGATGTGCAGTCCAGAATCAGTCACGAAATCAACTGAAATACAGTTTGTTCCAACTCACTTTCATGTCTTATGCTATGAATAGAAAACGGGCATTTTTATTTCTGTGTGCATTCTGATGGTTGAAATGGTGAAAGAGTTATTGTGTAATAACTGTTGCTGATAAGGGATATCAATAAAGTATTTATCGGGCTCCTATATATTACTATACAAGGATAACAACTTATCACCCCTCGATAATGTCGATTTGTTATTGTCAAATATCTTGGATTTTAGATTGACCCCAAACTCTCCTTTAAGCCCCACATTTTATTATAAAAAGAATCTTCCACTTTATTTTTTTAAGCTCCATTACACCTTTATTTTCTCAACTGAAAACAATTTTATCTTTTTAATTTTTTTGTGTCCTTATTAATCTTTAGTACTCTTGATTTATTTATCACCGCTTCTAACCTTTCTTAATTTTTGAGTGCTGTGTGTGTGGTTGGGAAAGGGTGAGCAGGTTGCCTGTATCTGTCTATTTGCAGTGTATATTTTTTATGTAATGCTGACCCCCTCGAAAATGAAATCCTGTCACTTAAGGGGGCTACCCTTTCAGTAAATTCCGATTTAAGAGGGACTTTATATGAATGATGCTTCGTCTGGGAAGATGGGTGTTTTATAGCTACAAACATAAAATAGTTTATAGGTTATGTTTTTAAAATAATGATTTAACCGCTGGGCTGTAAAATGAAATGTCTCTTTGTTGTTTGGCTCCTTTAGACAGCAACATCAAAATAACACATAAAGATCCCCCTAAACGCTAATGTGTTACCCTCTTGTTTCCTGTACTTCTTTACTTGTACCTATATAGGCAGCAGGTGATTTAAGGGGGGATGAGGGTGTATGCCAACCCCCCTGTTAGCTCCATCCCCTCGTAGCAGAGACAGAGAGAGAGAGAGCA
>NW_023340095.1:3635601-3635817 GCF_004916995.1 Morone saxatilis | reverse complement strand
TGAAGTAGCAGATGGATTTGTAATAGCATCTTTCTCTCTCAGTCCTGCCCTTTGGTCAGTTTGGTCTTGAATACATAATAGTAAACTATATATAATATAAATACTCAATTATATACTGTACTGTAGCCCACAGACTCCATACAGTGTCACTTTCATGATTGATGTGACAAGTAGCATCGTGTAATTGCGGATGAGCGAGAGGATCATAGAGACACA
>NW_023340095.1:3634827-3635459 GCF_004916995.1 Morone saxatilis | reverse complement strand
TTTTATTTGCTGGGAGGGAGGGAGGGAGTTAGCACAATGTAGGGGTTTAGATACACTTTAAGCCACTCTTAATGCAGTAGAAATACTACAGTTCTTCAAATGCAAATAATCCCTATGTATAGCAGCCACGACTAGCAACATGACGCAAACCTACCAACAGCACAGGAAGGCAATGACATACTGTAGAGTCATTGTGAGTGGAAACAGGCTGCCTTTAACAGGCCTTTAACAGTCACCATATGTAACACAGGCATTAAGAACCCACAGTTCTAAAGAGGCTTATGGAGGCCAACCCATGTAGACACAACCTTTACCTTCAGATGAAACAATCCACGGAAGGTTATCAGATATATTTATCATCCAAGCAGATCCAATGTGTGTATCACTCTCTCTTTTAAATAGGCAAACGCCATTAGCCTCTCAGAAAGTGGTGCACACAAGCAAAGGTTAAGAGGAATTTATGCTAATGCGAGCTCTGCTAATGCACTCAACACACCCACAGCGAATGAAACTAATTTCTTTTTTTCTACCTCAAATTCTTGGTCGGAGCCCAAACTTCTGTTGATCTTCAAGGGTGACCACCACATGCTGTTTGTACATTTGTTACACGGTGTGTTTACTTTATAATAATT
>NW_023340095.1:3633998-3634728 GCF_004916995.1 Morone saxatilis | reverse complement strand
CATTTCTCCAAATTCCTTGAAATATTTGACAGGGGATTTACTCTGTGTTGTCACTGTGTGGTGGAAAGAGCAGTAGATCTGCCTTCTGAAGAGCAAATGCCCAGTTTCATATTAAAAATGATTATTGACAAAAAGGCTGAGTTCCTGGGAGAATAACAGCTCAAGTAGTTGGCTTTTGCTGATATGATCTTTTAGGGATTTTTCACCAAAAAAGACCCAAATGGATCCATTATCAGCCAATTTTATAGCCCTGTTAGTGTTTAAACATAGTGTTTTAGACCTAATCATTGTGGCCACAACACATTTAAGTTTGGCTGTCTTTTGTGTGTGTGTTTTTTTAAGCTGCAAATATTAGCATGGAAATCTAATATGCATACTGTACCTACAGCAGTATTACTTCCATGGCCAATAGCATATCATATCATCAACTAATTGGCTGGGTTACAGGTTGCTTTAAAGCCTTATTCACTGTGTAGTATTTCCCCACTGTGTGACAGTCAGTCCTAGATGCCATCAGAGTTCAGGCTAGCATTAACAGCAGCTTGCTCTCTATGGTCCTTCATTTGCAAGTCATCAACTGAGACATGTAGCCTCAGGGTCAGGGTTAATCTTTTAGCATGATAATGTATGTAGATACCAAGTTAATATTTAAAACCTCTTACAAAATTCTCATTTTAATACGTACCAGTTGGAAGTCCGCAAAGACAGCCTTTTAACCCAACTCATGGAG
>NW_023340095.1:3633714-3633891 GCF_004916995.1 Morone saxatilis | reverse complement strand
ATCAAGGACCCATTGTTTCAAATGAATTTCGAGTGGTAAATGTGCCACTTGCCTCCCAATCTGGAAAGCTTGACATGTGGTGTGTCATGATGCTGAACTCACATTTATGCCGCTCACCCATACTTATAGACTTGGAAGGAAAAAGATTTTCTCTTAAATGTTTCTTATGTGTCCCAT
>NW_023340095.1:3629087-3633614 GCF_004916995.1 Morone saxatilis | reverse complement strand
GTGTTCAAGTGGTCTTGTGATGGTCTCCCCTAGAGGGTGGGGTGCGTGCCTCCTCCCCCTCCTCTTCCTCTCTGTGCTATACCCCCCCCCTCTCCATCCTCCAAGATACCAGCATCCCTGAGAGTAGACAGAGGGGTGGGAGAGTTATCGAGTTATTCCTCACTCAGACGTGCAGGAGAAGTGGCAGGGTGGTAAAATGTGAGAGGACTTCGGCTTTCTCGGTTCGGGTAACGAGCGTGTCCGAAACTCTCCTCCCTTTCCCGGGGCTGATGTGAACGCACAGGCTGCGTTGGCTTCTCGTCAGACGCTCGTCCAAGTCCTCACAGATATTCAGTCGTGACGGATCCGTCCCTCCGCTCCCACTCCTGTTTAAGATTCCGCAGTTGACAAGACAGCGCTCTGCCCGCATCCGTCCCCTCTTCTGACTTTTTTTTTTTTCCCTGGGAGAACGGGAATCTGGCCGTTTTTTCTTTCGGATTCAAGTTTAACCACACGGGGAGTTTACAATGACAGCCACCAAGGAGCAGCCGAATCAGAGACCGAATCAATCGCAGCAGGAAGAGGTGGGCAATTGGCTTTTCTCTTGACTTCATTTGCAGGTTTCTGCCACTTTATCCATGCACATTACGCTAGAAACTCTGTAGGATGACCTGCTCTGCAAGGTCAGTTCATCCATCAGCACACAGCTTCATTTGATTTGACAGCTCCGGCCACATAGCATTGAGTGAAATGTGTAAAAACGCATTAGTATTGCTCGGCTGTTTGGCTTTTGGCTTCTTCTCCTCGATCTCAGCATCATTTCCTGGTACAGGATGATGAAGACTGAAGCGAGGGGCTGGATTCAAAGTTTGGGCTGCACATGCCAATATCTGAAATAATCAAGCGGTCGTCCAGCATGTGCGTGGAGCTCATTGTCAGCTGTCAAGACTGGGTCACAGAAATCTTGAACGCCGTGGGCACATGCACTGTCAGTGAAGGGGGAAAGAGGGGAAGACTGCGCAGGGCGCATTGTAATTCAGCCGTTGCCTCCTGTCAGCTGCCCCTCGACACCTTGAAAGAGAACATTCGTGGAAAATCACTTTATAAAAGGGGGGAAAAAAAGACATTGTGTGCGTGTTCTCTCTCTTCCAAATACACTCACTGTGACTTCACAACCGAGCTCTGTCTCCAATCTTAGCACCTTCAAACGCTCCCATAAGGCTGTAGGGGTGAAATGTTCCAGTTTTAGGCACCTTTACACAGGTGGCGTTGCGCACTGCACTGTTTTTTTTTTTTTTTAAGGGTTTAAGGGGAATGAAATCAGGGTCTTTGCCAGGACTGGCATGTGCAACTTGACAGCCATGCACTCCTGTTTGCGCCAAACCTCTGAGCCTCCATCACCATTAATTATTGATTTCCCTTCTCTAAATGTCCTCAGTGTTCCTCCAGGCACATGTAACCTCTACTCAGCCAATGTGCTTTTCTATTAGACCAATAACTAATCCTATGAATGATGCAAATTCCATCTGTTTCCACTGTGGGCCTTCCTCTGAGAGATTGCCAAATATATTCTGGGTGCTCTTAATTGAATTCAGCCCTGTAGCCCTATTATTCTAAGAAATCAAAACCTCGGCCTCATAATTGAGTTTCTGTGCCTGAAATATTAGAGGGCCTCGTGAGATGTGGTTGAAATACGATAGCTCACAGCGTTCAATACTCTCTCTTCTATATTTAAAGCTCAGTGGATTCTACTCAGTGGCCTTGAGGCTGTTTAAAAGTCCTGTTGTTGATTTTATGTGTGAGTGGCAGTTCACTGATTTAATTAGTGATGATACTGTACTGTATGATATGTGAGGACCTGTTAATGGGGCCTGCTGTTGATGAATGTTTTCATAATTGTAAAAATTAGTTGGATGTTCTTTTTGTGTCTAAATGTATTAAAGTATAATCTAATTGTGACTCCAAAACCAGCTGCAGAATACCAGGAAAACATTGCTTTTTAAAATTATTTATGCCTTTTAGGGTTTTGTTACCTTCTTATTTCCAAAAATCAAGAATATCTAAGATTTTGAAGATCACATATTCAGATGATTTAGACATTCGTGACAAAAAAGTTAGCTCTACACAGTCTAAAAGCCTCGATACATTTTTGATAACTCTGTGGTAGTCAGTTGAAGTTATTGCGTAAGATTTGGCAGGCAGGCTGGCATTCACGTTTGCAAGCTTTGGGGGTGAGAGTAGGGCCTCAGCAGAGCCAAAGCTATTACTGTCCCAGGCGCTGTCAGCCCACAGTCTGTATACATAGATCTTTGGCAGACTCTTAACAGGGTTACTCTTCATCAAAGTTGCATGACGATGCTGAGGGAATTACAAAAGGGGGGAAACACAGAGGGATCTTTAAATAATAGTTGAAGGAGAAAACTGAGCCCTGAGCTGCATTGGCGTCTGCGTGGTGGAGGACCAGTAATTCTCTTTTTCTTCTCTGTATGCTTTTGCTACAGTTAAGTCCATTGTTGTCGTGTTGAAAGCCTTTTTTGTTTGTGGTTTAGTCAGAGTGGCAAGAAAATGTGACGATCTTGCCAAACAAACACGGCATAAATCCATAACTCTGCAGCTTGAAGATGTCTAGTCTTTTTGTCTAGTTATAGGATGGCCAACTGGTTCTGTGTTTTGTACCTGCACCAGTNNTTAAAAGGAAAGATTCACTGTTTTTCAAATCTACCTATATGCAACACTCACTTGTCATATGGATGTCGGAATAGCCGGCAGCAATCGCCTGCTTTAACTTTTTATGATGCAGGACACGCAAATATTTCATGTCTACATTAAAGGAAGAAGCCAATTAATACTACCATTAAAACAAAATGGCTACCATTCAAATGGTTTGATAATTTTAATGAACAGATGCTGTCCTCTTGTATGTTGTGTTTGTGAAAAACTTTGTCTGATAATTAACCCTTACAGTCAAGGCGGCCAAGACTGACTCCCAACATCTCTTTGTTACGGTATCTTCAAATTTAGTTTAGATTAGTTTTATTGGGATCCCCGTTAGCACATTGCAACATATATTCTTCCTGGGATCCACAGAAGCCTTTATTGTGACAATGCATCATCACATATCATTACCATAATAATATGGATATATTGCATTTTTCTTTTTCAAGATAACCATTTTCCATTCAACTGTGAAGATGTCAAATACGTCATTAAATAAAAACTGATTATTTAAAAAGTAAGACCATCAGCAACCTTTTCTAACTTAGGGCAGAACTCCACTACTTGTGTTTCCAGGTTCTGGAGAGTATTATTACTATTGAATATGTGATAAAAAGTTGTCTAAAGCCTTTTGTGGCTCTAGAGGAAGCTGTGTAACAAATTCAGATGCAAACACACGTTTTTTTGGATGGCCATAGCAATATGTAGGATGGAGTTAGAGACAAACACTATAGTTTGTCTTGCTCATAAGGACCATAATTTGGCTCATGAAAAGATAAACCAATTTGTTCAGTCAAATGTATGCAGTTCATTAGGATTATGCTCACTGGAGGTGCAGTGGTTAGCACTGTGGGCTCACAGCTTGAGTGTTTTGGGTTTAAATTCATCAGATGGAGGATTTCTGTGTTCACATGTTCTCCTGTGCCAAAGACAAGGCTAGAAAGGTCTCAAAGAAAGGTTTTCTGTCTGCTGTGTCTGTGTCAGCCCTGTTATAGACTGGCGATCTGGATTAAATTATTATAGAAAATGGATGGATGTATTGTCTTATAGTAAACCTATTTATATTAATAAAAAGCCTTAGAAACAGGTGGATGCATATTGCTGATGTGACACCATGGCCCAGACCTAACTAGTTCATCCTGGATGTGAATAAGCAGAACTTTCCTGGTTTCTCTTCATATACTTAAAGAGAGTATGTACATAACTTCAGCCAGCCAACTCTGAATGGGAGCACTGGAGCACTCTTGGCAGTGAAAGTATACAGTGTGGCCAATCCCTCTTTAGTGTCACTGGAAGAAAAAACCTGAGAACAAACTGACTCATTTGACATTGGCTGGTCTCAAGCTGTGTCACTGCCTCCTGTAACCACAGAGATAATAAAATCTGAGTGAGAGGTTGACCTCTCTGTGTGACCCCGTGGTCAGCCCAGGCTCTGTGCAGTCAGTGGGGTGTATAGACTTACCACCGGGCCTGTCCTCCTTCGCTTTGTTAATGGAGCTGTTGTTGTCTGTGCTTGGGACAAAAGGCAAACGTTAGGAGAAATGGATGCCTACCTTATTGTGAGTAAGAGGAGCGCTTTCACACGCTGAGATGCTCTGGCCTGGGAAACTGTAATTCACACTAATGGAGAAAACGTCCAGGGCACTGCTGCTGCTGCTGCACAATGGCCTCAGAGAGAGAGAGAGATAGAGAGAGAGAGAGGGGAAGGAGAGAAAGAGAGAAAGATGGTGTAATAAATGAGAGATGGAGAATGAGAAGGGAAATCAAAGTAGAGGAGAATTAAAGACAGAAATGCCAGAATAGAGAAAGGGTAAAGAGAGGCGAGTAGGAAGG
>NW_023340095.1:3619156-3629062 GCF_004916995.1 Morone saxatilis | reverse complement strand
TATTAGATCCATTGTAGAGTCTCAGATGTTGAAAAGATCCTTTATTTGTTTTGTGGTTAAAGATCACGCCAGATGGAAACAGCAAAACTAAATGTGACGATCTCATGCCCAAACAAACACGCTATACAAAATCCATCACCAATCTCATGCAGCTTGAAGACCATCTCTAGTCTTTACTCATTGCTCTAGTTAAAAATTAGAAATGGCAACCACATAGGATTATACTGTGTTTTATCGTTACCTATCGCACCCAGATCTAACAACAACCCAGTCTAGATGCATACCAGAAGCACCATTAAAACGTTATAACAGTGAAAAGACTTCCTGTATGTTCTCCATCATACCAACCATTATAATATCACACACTATAACACGACATCATAGATCATATGATGTCGGACTCCAGAAGCATCGCACCTGCTTTAACTTTCTCTCTAAACTGATGCAGACAGAACAGCAAAGAATTTAACCCATTTGCTTCTCTACTAGTCTATCACATTAAGGAAGAAGACAACATATAATACCTAACTATCTAAACAACAGTGAGACGTACCAATCACAACAAAAAAATCACACCCCTGGTTTCGCATAAATTTACCTTCAAGGAACAGATTTCTAGTCTACAAATAACAATTAACACACTCCAAATATATGAATAGTTGTATAGTTTTTGATAAAACTTTCGTACCTGAATAATTAACCCTTACGTCACCAGGACATAGTCACTCCAAAAGATACCAAACATCTATCTCATTGACTTACCGTAATATTCAACAATTATAAGCCTCATTAAGATTCAGATTAATTGGGAATCCCGTCTCAGCGCAATTAGCAACATACCGTAAAAATCATAACTCTCACACTAGGGATCACAAAAAAGCTCTATACGTTGTGAACACAAACTGCATCATACATATCATATACCCAAAATAAAATAACATATAACAAAAGATTAACTAAACTCTATACACATTAATGGATTCTTTTATCAAGAGATCAAACCATATTATCAACCACCCAAAACAAAACCAGCAACCCACCAGATATCATATAAACTAGATAGAAGATCGCATCAATATCATCCAGTAATAGAAATAAAACTGATGTATTTAAAAAAAGTCACAGTCAATACAAGCAAACCTATTTCTAAAATTAGGAAGCAGACACTCCACTACTTATGATGTCTTTCAGGTCCTGGAAGTTATACTTTATTCCTTCAAGTACATACATGTGGACATAACTCCCACTCTCCAAAAAAGTTGTCTAAAGCCTTTTGTGGCTCTAGAGAAGAACTGTGTAAAACAAATTCAGATGCCAAACACAACGTTTCACCTTCTTGGCTGCGCCATCCCCAGATCAGTAGCCGCAGGCAGTTAACTCCAGAGATACAAATCACTACATATAGGTATAGTATACGCATACTTGCTCGATAAGGACATAATTTGGTATCAATGAAACAAAGAATATCAAAATACCCAGAAACAATTTTCGCTCAAACCTCAACCTATATTATAGCAGTTCATTAAGGATTATACGCTCCACTGGACGTGATCGTGTTTACGCACTGGTGGGCTCAGCCCAGATTGAGTCGATTTCCTGCGGGATTCTAATATTCATCAGATGGAGATTTCCTGCTCGCTACTCCATGTATCTCCATCCCTCTGTGCCAACGACGACCACCGCTATGCACGGTCTCACAACGCAACTGGCTTATTCTAGCTCTGCTGCGTGTCGTGCTCTCGAGACCATAAGATATCATAAAGAATAAACAACCATGCGATACTAGGACTCAAAAATTACAATTAATTAAGAAACAACTAGGCCGAATTCGCTCGCTACTATACGATCACTTCACTATAAAAACCTAATCACTAACCTCATTTCATAGAATCAAAACACAAAAGCCTTAGAAAAGCGTCGGTAATGCCATATAGCTAGAAAAGATAGAAACACAAAAATACCCGGTGCACCTAGAACCAAATAGACTAGTATGCATCCTGGATGTGAATAAGACCAAGAACTTTCCTGGTTTCTCTTCATATACTTAAAGAAGATATGTACATAACTTCAGCCAGCCAACACTGAATGGGAAACACTGGAAGCACTCTTACGAGAGCAGTGAAAGTATACAGTGTAGGCCAATCCCTCTTTTACAGACTGTCACTGGGAAGAAAAGACCTGAGAACAACTCTGAACATCATCATTTGACATTGGCCTGTCTCAAGCTGTGTCACTGCCTCTCTGTAACCACATGAGATAATAATCATACTACTCGAGCTGCGAGGTTGACCTCTCATAGTGGTGAAGCCCTACCGTGGTCAGCCCAGCGCTCTGTGCCAGTCAGTGGGGTGTATAGACCTTACACCGGGCCTGTCCTCGCTTCCGCTTTGTTAACCTGGAGCTGTTTGTTGGTTGTGCTTGGGACAAAAGGCAAACGTTAAGGAGAAATGGATGCCTACCTTATTTGTGAGTAAGAGAGCGCTTCACACGCTGAGATGCTCTGGCCTGGGAAACTGTAATTCACACATAATGGAGAAAACGTCAGGGCACTGCTGCTGCTGCTGCACAATGGCCTCAGAGAGAGAGAGAGAGAGAGAGTAGAGAGAGAGAGAGAGGAAGGAGAGGAAAGAAGAGAAAGATGGTGTAATAAATGAGAGATGGAGAATGAGAGGGAAATCAAGTAGAGGAGAATTAAAGACAGAAATGCAGAATAGAGAAGGTAAAGAGAGGCGACGTAGGAAGGCAGGAAGGCATAAGGGTGTAAATGACCAATTGATTTAAAGAGGATGATGGGGAGGATGAAATGAAGTGAGAAGAAGAGGTGTTTTGTTGCAGGTCAAGATGGGTTTGAGTACACAGAGATGGGAGTGTGAGGTAAAGGACAGGTTTTTGTAGCTTTATCAATACAAAGTCATTATTGTACCAAAAACAGCTCCTATGAGCATTTTCTGATCTGCTGACGCTGTGCTTAAACCTGCAGTAACTGAGGTTTTGGTCAGTTGGTGGCAACGGAAACAAGTTGTTTCATATCATCTACTTTTAAATTGATATGGCGAACAAATTATCAAGCAGTTGATTATTTACACACACAGCAGTGAAAGAGCAACATTGTAAATCATTTACAGTCATGTTTGTGTCTGGATGAATGTAAATCCAACATTTTACTGTGTTTTAGGTCTCTACCAACTTCTAAGGGAAATATCTGGTTCTTTAGCCACTAAATGTTTCACTCTGGTCTCAGATATTCTCTAACTGTGTCCGTGCTGTTTGGTGCAAGTAGTGACAGTGTGTTTTTGTGAAAAGAGCTGCCTGCTGTGGAGATAAATGATGCTATGGGAGCATTGAGAGTGAACCAAAACAGTCAAGTAAAGCCGGAGTACTAAGCTGAAACTCACTATAATGCTCCGCAAGGCAGCTGAGTGATAATTCTCTGTGATTTCATCACTCAAGAAAACACTTTTACATTGTTTTCACGTTGTCATTTGATACATTGTTACTTAAATTATAGCTGCTTTAGGGTATGTTGAAAAGATAATTTAAAAATATGAGGTTATTTTATATTTTGCATTACACTGTGACTACACTCTAACTTTGATGCTGTTTTATTTATTTATTTGTATTGTCTTAAGGCCATTTTATATCTTATGTGAAGCATTTTGGAGGTGCTATACAAATTAACTTGCTTGCCACAGCAACTAAAACTGTATGGATAGGGTTAAGCCTTGTGTAGCTCATGAAAAAAACAAACAGTAACCAACGCTGTTGGTTTTCCAACCCAGTATCTTCAGTTATGACAATACTGGATGATTTTGATCATTACAATTTATGTCCAGTGCCGACGTTCAGGCAGGAAGTAGTCTGTCCTTTATGTAGATCAGGCAGGAAGTGGGTCGGGTGATGAATATGAGGTTTAGCATATCAGATAGTAGACAGACCTACAATTAACTTTTGAATTTTTATTCATTGTAATCACAATTTTACCATAACTACGTGTTTTGGTTGTCTGACCATAACAATATATTTACCATAATCCCAATCTTTACCTGACATTACAGAGTCCCCCTAGACATGTTTAAAGACACATACCCTACATTAAATGATGATTCTGTCTGATATGTTTTTCAATGAAAAAGTTGACCTATACCTAGTGACTTTTTTAATGACATCCTTTCCTTTTCCTACGCTGAAAAATCCAGAATTTATGAATATGCCAGTCAGACAAATGTGAAAACGACCATTATATGACAGTTTGTTATACTGTGGGATTAGAATCTGTGAATGTTAAAAGCTGACAACAGTTCAGTATTCAGTTTGCTTTTAAATAATGAAATAAAGAAAGAAAGAAGGAAGAAAGCTTGCTGTAAATACTGTAGCAGGCGTTATGAATTCAGGATGTGTCTTTGTATGGATAAGGTCATCTCTTTCACGTTCACAGAGAAGTGCATTTTGAAAATACCACAAAACTGCGTACTCACAATTTAGATATAATATTTTACTGCACACAGGACGTAGGCGTTGCTTTTGTGGTTGGGATTTAGATTTGAAGTCACAACCTTTTTGTTCATTTTTATACTTTTTACAATCTCGGATTCAGTCCAGTGGTTATAGCTCCTCCAGCCTTGTTGTTATGCATTTCTCAAAGACACCTGGCAGACATTTGTTGCAGCAGGGCAGACTGCAACACTTCCACATTGACTTTTCTGTCCAAAATGTCCCAGCCTGGGTGGTGATTCACACTCACGACCTTCGTGTCATAAGCTTTCCTCTGTATCCCGAGGCGACTGGTGCCCCGAATTACCCGACGCTGACACATGTTCTATCCTCCAAAGGATTAAAAGGCAATTACAAAGTTTGAGTCATCAGCTCTGACACAGACAGGGGGACAGACTGCAGTCGAACCTGAGATAACAGGAATTAGGAACAGTCAGACCTTGTGTGTGTGTGATAACAGAGGACGGCTTGTAATTGCGTGTATATGTGTATGGAAAACACATAACTCAGGCACGTTAATCCACACAGATTTGATGTGTTCAGGGGTAAGATCATTGTATCTTCTTTTGGGAACCATCTTTGAGATCTTTTATGAAAATGGGCTGTGGGTTCAAAAGTCTGTTCAGGCAACTTTCTGCAGCCAAAGCATCAGCTCTAATTGAGACTCCATGCTTTTGCACTTGCTGCTTGATTGAAATTCTGGGTATGCGGACCATTCTCGCTTCACAGTGAATTACAAATTTGCCTCCTGAACAACAGCAAGAACAAAAGGAACAATTACACCAACAAATGTCCAGAGAGACGTGCACTGTCTGATGCAACTTCTTTCTTTATTGTGTATTCTTTGATACAAAGTACAGACTGACAGTCTAGTTTGGTAAACATGAGCTTTTTTGTGTGTGGTTTACTGTTGTCTATTGAAGTTGAGAATTTATGAGAACAGTTGGCTTATGATGCATTTTACAGCCTCCAAAGCATCACGTTTTTTCTGTGCAGATGGATACTGATGCATATGACTATGAGCTCTTCAGCAGCTTGTGAAGATGAGACAAAGACTATGCTTAGATGTATTTTCCAGTGAAGACATTATCTTATTTGAGTTTTAGGAGCATTCTTTGGACATGTTTACAGCGCATTCGGAAAATATGTCTATTTTTATTTATTTCTGGTCATAGGGAGAAACACCTACTTTTAAATATTATTTAAGACTTGGAGGGTTTTAGTTATGCACAAATATCACAATGCTGACCTTTTGAAGACGGTTGAACAAATGAAAGAGAGAGGCTGTGTTTGCACGGTCAAACAAGTTTCCACTTTTACCACAGGGGCAACAGGACAGCAGTTTGAAATGGGGGGGACAGGGAGGGAAATTCCTCGTACAGTATGTCATTAACATGTACATTTGTAGGAGCATGTGCAGCAGCATGTAAATGGGAATATTAGTGGAATATCGATGTTCATTAGCCATGTCCACAGGTAAGTAGGAATACTGTCTTTTTAGGGAAAAAAAAAGAATATTTTGTGCATGTAAACATACTCATGGATGTCAAGCACAGACATATACTGTATGATGGTGTCGAGCATATCTGATCAACTTCATATTACATGTTAATTAATTCCATGTACTACATGCCATTGGCACAGTTTCTCTTTAACATTGAACTATAGAGATTATTTAAAGTTTATTCCATACATAATTGTTCTCATTAATATTGACAACATAGCTCCTGCCAGGGCCTTTACTCACCACTAGTTCATCAGCTCAGCTCCGATGAAGTGCAGGAGTGTTTCTGGCAAACACAGTTTTCTGCACTTCTAGGACTTATAGTAAGCACTGAGGGCAGGCAGGGATCGATTTGACTCCCCAGGGTAGATAATCAAGGCTCATCTGAAAGGGCAGTGATATTGATGGCACTCTACAGATAGATAGATAGACCACCACGTTTATCGACTCTCTGTACTGTACTGATCGTGGCTGGTTGGGGCAAAATTAAACAGACCTGTACAGTATGAACAGGTAGCAATACAGCTGTGACAGGTTTCACATCTGTTGTCTTTGGTCCCACTTTTTTGACTTTAATGTAGTTTTGGCCATCATTCCTATCAGTATGACATTGTATTTACTAGAATAAGTAGATCTGCAAAATGCCACAGGCCACAAGCAACCCAGAGATCAGAGTTTTAAAGGTCCAGTGTATAACATTTAGGAGGCTCCATTTCATTAGTGTATAATAACCTGAATATACCTTAGAATGAGCTTGTATCTACAGATGCTGTGGGTTACCTTCCATGGAGTCTGCCATGTTTAACTACCATGTTTTTACAGGACAAACCAAACACTGAGATAGGGGTGTGCATGTGCAATTACACCGCTAGATGCTACTAAATCCTACACACTGGACCTTTAAACAAACATATTAGTTATTGTAGGTTAGTCAAATGTGTTTGGTATATAATATAAAGGCGAATGGTGAAATCAATACTCAAACTGTCTTTTGTAAGCATCGAATCAATTCTGCAGTGGTCCGAGTTTGACCAACCAGCCTTACTCTACAGTTGTGTGAACAAGTATTATTACTGGCATTTTATATGCTCACTTTAGATTTTTCTTCCAAATTAAGTGGTTCAGATAAGCTGTCGTTGTTGCATTGTTTCTGCCTTATTTACTAGTAGTTTCTTTGGTAATCATAACCAACAGAGAAGATTTACAAAGAAATACTAAAATAAAGCCCTTCTGTTTCATCATAAATTAACCATAATTAGTTAGTTAATGTTACGATGATTAAAACTAATCTGTGCTGTTGTGACATAAACCGTAGGAACAGGAAGCTTACATTAATCACATAACACTGGAAGATTGATAATCAGTTTGATAATTGGCAGTTGATAAGGTTGTTGCTCTTGCAACAATCCAACATACCGCGTACAGCTGTAGGTGTTTGTTTTGATCCTAAATGCTGCATCTTTTTTTCTTAACTGTGAAATAAAGAAACATTTATTTATTTGCACTAAATCAAAAAGGTTTTCATCATCAAAAATAGTGTGCATTTGCCTGCATTGAATGTAAATTTTAATTTCTCTCCACAAAATTATTTGTCTGGCCCGGCTTCCCTCCTGTCTTGTCTTTCTATACACCGCTGTGTTGCACCAGTGCAGGTTTTCACTCTACCAAAACCTCAAATTCTTTGGAGAGAAACTGACCTTCATCTTACTGACCATAATTAGATTCAAAGTGGAAATAATATTATTCAACCTACTGCTTCAAATCAAACCGTTAAACATTGCCTAGCTTACCTTATAGTAATGGCACTAAAGGTTAATCTGTTGATAAATGGCAATTGTATTGCAAAGGTCACATTCTAACAGCCCCTCACACCACCCACCCAAATGCTAAACCTGACTGTAGCCACACAAAACCCATAACTAACCACCTCGTACATACTCTACAAATGAATGGCACCGTAAGTCATTAAAAATACTCAAAAATTCAAGACATAATATTATCATTAACAGTTTGAAATCTTGATACAATGCAGCAATTTTCTGTGTTCACTCTCAAGCAATCCTTTTGGATCTTGTATTAACCTTGACATAAAAAAAATTTTCTTGTCAGCCTTGGTGTTTTCACAGCTCAGTTGCTCAGACAAACAGACTTTTTTGTTGGCCTGTTTTTTTACGAGTCAAGATGTTGCTGACATTCGTAGACATTATTCACTCCATTCACTTTCCCGTTAACCAGTTTTATATTAAGGCAATACTCCACATATGTCTTACTGTCAACAAATGAATTGAAGCTAACAAGTATTGTGGGTGTATCTAAAGCCTTATACATCTTCCTTTGTGCCATAGAGCTCTACTGTTCAAAAACTATTAAAAACACATCAGTGAGCCACACTGTTGCCCTGGGTGACATATTCCTTCATTACTTTGAACACACACACTGCACCAAAAACTCACTATGGAACCACTAGTGTATTAATAAGCAGATGAAAATAGTTCCCAACAAATGCACTACTTCCATGCACAATTAACCCTTTTAAAACATTATTGTCGTCTTATTTAGGAGGATCTTTTGGCAGAAATTGAATATAATATTTACAGATAATGTTTACATTAGTGTATAATCACCTGAAAAAAGGAATTATGTGTTTTTGTTACCTTAGAATGAGCTGGTTTTATCCAGAGGGAGCAGGTCCTGTTCTACGGGGGGCCGCAATGTTGAACCACCATGTTTCTACAGTTGCCCAAAACAGACAAACACAAAAATCACCTCTAAATGCCACTCCATCCTAAGAGGTCAAAACTCAATAGTAACACTTAGTATAAAAAGCAACTTTATTGTGAGATCAATATGTTCGGATTTGTGGAGTTTTGACCTCTTCAGGCTCCTTCTCAATCCACCATGAAAGAATCTATTGCATCCCAGTCCGTCCTGTGGGAGGGATCCCCTCTCAGAGGCTCTTCCTAAGGTTTCCTCCATTTCTTTCCCTGTTAAAAGGGTTTTTCCTTTTCCAAATCAAGGGTATAAGGTGTGGTATGCTGTACAAATTGTAAAGCCCCAGGCAAACTGGGATTTGGGATTTTGGGGTATATAAATAAAATTTGACTTGACATCCTGATGATATGGGCACAAGATGAGAAAGGCAATAAAGAGCAATCTGTATTGCTGTTTACTTTATATGGTCCGTTTTCAGAATCCTTCCCAGGTCAGCTCCACTCAGAGTTCCCACGTTAACCAGCTTCCTCCCCTCTCCACCTCTCCATCCCCACTAATTCCCTCTCAACTGGCAATTTTATAACTCAGTACCCTCTGAATCCTCCAATGTCACCCTATAGGTATGACAAACACACAGTGCCTCTTTTTAACCACTCACAGAGAGACAATTTCCTGTCTTCACACAGACACATTCAGCTCCATGTCGATGAGCTTCTGTTGCTATTGCTGCTGTTGTCAGGTTCTCCTTTCAATTTTTATTTCTCAAGATAAATGAGATTTGTTTTTGAATTGGGAGGAAATGGCTAGAATCTTATCCACAGCCTGGAGAGTAATTTGCCAGGAATGTAGTCAACTGTGTCTAATTGCGTTCAAATCAGAGATTTGACTGCAGGGGACAGACAAAGGCTTTGACGCCCACCACGTAAATGATATAAAATCACATTTAAATGTGCAAAGAAAATTAAAAGTAAACGATGATTAATGGAATTAATTTGATTGTCCTGTATCTGATACTGTAGGTGGTTGGAGCTCAGATTTATCTGCTATATTGGTACATAATGCAGATGAAAACATCTCATTAAAACCTCTCACTGTCTTTGTTTGTCTAATAGAATCAGCCATTGCTCCCTTTTTGTGCATCAGTGACTTCAGTGCGGCCAGCATTAGAATAAGAAAACAAGAATTTTCAAATGTCTTTC
>NW_023340095.1:3615413-3619056 GCF_004916995.1 Morone saxatilis | reverse complement strand
AAATTATTCCTTTTAAATGTGTCTCAACATGTTTGCGAAAGTGAAGGTTTAGCAAAAGAAATCTCGGCTGTTTTCTTTTTGTTAGATAAAATACCAACAGAATCGCCCGTCTTTCTAAACGTTAAATATATGCAGTAGGTGATCGCCTCTCATCAGTTTCAGACAGCTATCTAACACGTTTGGTCTCTGCAAGTATAAATGACAGACAGCTTGTCACCAGAGATGTCTGAATCTGCCAGTTAAACTTTAGAGCACATCATATCAAGTCTATCCCCTTAAAAACTTTGAATTGAGTTCTCCAGAATTCAGGGTTAAGCAGCTCTTCCTGTCAGTCTGTGAGGTTACCGTTAGCTTAAGCAGCTTTGGTGTCACAAGGAAGTCAGTCCGATAACGGCTATGGAGCTGTTATCATTTCATATATGGCACTTTTAAACGTCATTATATTTTAATATTATTGAGTAATGTCAAGTACAATGCTAATGTAATATCTAAAATATTGCTTGGTACAATCATATCTTGCAGACCACAAATACAGGCCTTTAATTTCTAGAGAAAATCACAATGTTGGTCAGAAAGACACAATTAGATGTTATCCTCACATTGTTCAGCACTACAGTAGCTACCATATAGGCTACAGTATACAGTAAAAAAGGGGACCTTGTTCAGGAGTACCTTCACTTTTTGCTGCAGTCAGGGGTTTTATGGCCTCACACAACACAACTCAGTGTTCATTTGAAGGATGGTTCAGATTCCTTTTCTTTACTTTTTACTTTTATGACATTTATTATTCACTCCATTGTTATTATTATGCTTTTTAAAGCATTGGCAAAACACAGGTGAAGGCTTGAGTCAGCTTGGGGCCATGCTCACTGATGGTTCGGGAGTATTTGTTCGTGATACATCTTGACATTACTTTTTAATATGCCAGAGACTTTTACATGCATGTCCCTGAGGAAGACGTGCAAGGCTACAGTTTATTATAATATAACAAGGTGGATTTTGTTTTTCACCCACTAACAATTGTACTGCAAAAACAGAAGCAAGATGTGTTAGTGCTGCAGTTCATTCCTAATGACAGGAGAGGATGGACACATTATAACCTACAATCTCAACGTTGCAGTTTTCACCACTAAAATATATATAATATATGAAGATAATGATAGAAGATAATATGAACTAATCTACTAATTTTTGGAAGCTTCATGATTTATGGCTAATGACACAACTTATTTTTAGTGTAAGGCAAGCAGTATTATAAGAAACTGAATAAAGCACAGTTTATATTGAGATGTGTTTACAAGCTATACATGCATTCAATCACACAGGCCTCTTCCGTTTGACTTGTATATACGAAGGAATTAATAATATCAATGTACCAATAAAGAGATTTCATTGGTCTTTAAATGGGTTCATAAAAACGTTATTACATTTGTCTATATATTATATTCCAACTGCAGCCATGGATGAATGATGAATAGATAATTGTGAATATGGCCTTTGAAATGATTGTGAGCAAAGTAAATTGCTCCTCCAGTTTGTGGTTAGCAGTCACACAGCATTTATAAAAGGTCTCTTATCTCTTTATTTTTACCAGTTTTTCATTGAGAGTTCAAAAATATATATGGAAAATGAGGAGCTAATGCGTGTTTTCAGCACCAGTAACTAATGTAGTTCTGTTGCTTCTGTAGTGCTATATGCACTCATATTAATATATAGTAATACCATTGCACTGCTGTGTGATGAGTCAACCTTGTGTATCTGAAACCAATACACGGCGGGGACAATGACTAATTGAGAATTAGCTTGCATGGACCAAAGGCCAGTGGCAGTGTCCTTCAGGGCAAGGCTGATAATGCTAAATACAATAAGATGACAACATGTAGCTAAGCTTGCCGTTTCCTATTAGCCAGTGGATCAATTTCAGATGTTAAGCCTCAAGACCCCAGCATGGCTTTGGTTGTGGCTGTCAATGATTCACGAGGCAGTGAGAAATGGTATTTCATGGGTAAACAAAAATAAGCCCGTACAGATGGCATTATTTTTTTTCTCCCCTTCCGACCTGCTGTCATTGTTAAAATGGCTCTGCTTCTGCTGAAATGCTGCTTGTCATTTGTCACACTCTCTCCAAGGTCAGTGTCCAGGCGAGGGTAAGCTCACACCTCTATAAATAGCCTGACTCCTCGCTTGTTGCATGTGCACGTACATTTGTGCACAAACACAGTAAGCCAGTGAGGAATAAGCTTATTAGCAGGAGTTTGATGAAGATGGCAGGGGTCTTAATCAAACATCTCAAAGGCAGCATTAGCATTTTAATTTGACATAATATCTTGTCGTTCTCACCGTCTCCCTCTTTGAAAATTATATGTATGCCAGCAATAAGAACAATATGTACAGGGATTTTTGTGTGGCGGGCGAGTGGGTGTTGAGACATAAAGACATAAAAATGCAATATTTTTTAACATTAAACTAAAAACAGTCAATATCTGCCTGTGACACACGCCTAAATAATGCGTTCCTGCTTATTATTGACATGTACTGTAGCCTTCAAATGCAGGGTAGCCAGCTACAAAGATAAGCAACAGCTGAGAGGACAGTAAAGCCTAACGTGCAGAGCTGTTCAAAAAACACATTGAATATCTGTGGTGTTTATTTTTTAGATATGCTGCTTTCATTTGTTGTCTCCAGCTGAGGGGGAGGAGAATGCCACCAGCGGTGCTCGTCCCTCGAAAGCAAAAAAGTGGCATTTTACAAGAAAAGGACTCTCACTATAAAACAGTATCAAATTCTATTAAAAGAAACATTTAACATTCACAGTAACACAGCACAATTGGCAAACAGCATATACAATACAGCAGCGGCTCCCAACCTTTTTCAATAACAGACTCCTTTTCTATTATAATTAAACTGCTGACACCTGACTACCTGGCATATTTTATTTCATATTATATTCAATACATAACAATAGATAACAACTGATAAACTGTACAATTAACCCGAACAGTTAATGGAATAACAGCTGGGATTTTGTATAAAACGAGTGATTAGGATGATTCTTCTGATCCTTTTAGGTCTGTATTATGTATTTTTATACATTTGTCTTAACAGACATACGTAACAGGTTGTTTTTTTGGACAAATTTTGTGCTTTCTGCCCTCTGACCACTTAAAATGAAGTGTCAACCCCCTGTTAAGCTTTCACAGCCCTGATGGAGAGTCTGTACTCCCAGGTTGGGAACCAGTGCAATCCAGCATATAAGTACTATAAATAAACTGTAAGTAAAATTTTCAGTCAGTGCAATCAAGCAGGAATCAGCTCCACGTCGCTCTCCAGTTTTGTCCTCTCTCTGCTCTCATTATAGGCCTTCTGTAATAATGAAAGTCATTCTTATTTTTTACATTAAGTTGTTTTCTCTCGGTTTTGTAGGCTGTTCCCGCTATTTCAAAGACAGATGATGTGATTATAGAAAATGGCTTCTGTTAGCACACAGCTAAAGCCATACGATTGCCAAGGGACCGCTTTGCAGCAATCAGGGGAGTTTTTCTCTATCGTCCTATCGTCTGCTTTACTGCTTTATACCACAGATGCCTTTCAGACATTGATTATTGAAAATGTTATGGAATAATCTCACCACCACTGACATACT
>NW_023340095.1:3595999-3615393 GCF_004916995.1 Morone saxatilis | reverse complement strand
AGTTTTGTATATAAGAAGACATTTCTTGTATAATGTGAGAATATAAACCTGCTGTCATCAGGATACCATTACCACTGTTCACTCAGCTATATGCCCCTCGATACTTCCCTAACCACAAATGTATTCCATTATTTTCTGTGGTCTACTTGACCTGATGAATAATTGATCATATTGATTGAGTGTGATGGCGTTTGCTCCACAGAGAGAGACAGGTAGAATTACAGTCAGTTTAATTAAATGAGGGCTCTTTGTCTTGGTTGAATAAATAAATACAAACGGATAGGAGTAAAAACAAGAGGCTAGAATTGGTACATATGCGTGTAGTACCTCTTGAATGTGGTTAGGACACTGAGATTCAGCAGACCCGCGATGTAGAGAGTCAGTGTGGAGACCCTCAGCAGGGATTGACAAATAACATTACCAGGAGTTCACACCAGACGTGAGGCATCAGTAAGCACTTTTGAAACGTCCATTTGTTCAATCCACACAAATTTCAGCCTCCGTAATGGCATTATTGTCCTCAAAACCAGCTGTCCTGTCAGCAGCAGGGGGTCATTAGACAAACTTGGGACAGATGTCAAACATACTTAAAATGCTGCCTCTAGTGTTTATTTCTCTTGAGAATACTCTAGGAGTGCCTCGATTTGAATATAGTTTAGGTATAAGTCTGACTTATATCCAACTAGCTGAAGCAGGGCCTATGCATCTTGCTTCTCAGTACAAGCACACTGATTGTTGATTGTGTGGCTAACATATTGTTTGGATACAGGCTGATCTCTGTGTTCACTTTGACTCATGCCGTGTTTAGCCTATCTTAGCACAGTAAATAGCTCGAATGCATAAGCTAATGTTAACCGCTCATAAACCACAATGTCTAATTTTTTTACTATTATAATATGTAAAAATATGACAAATCTGAAGTTGTCCAAAGTCACTTTTGGCAGAACTAGCTTAACTGTTTGGTACTGGTTCCAGTATTTGTGCTAACTGGTTAAGCATGTTTATACTGAACATAAATATATCAATCTTCTTATCTAATTCCTGGTATAAGACCAAACATGCATATTTGCATATATTCTTTAAACTGAAATAGAATAAATGATTCCTTTAACCAAAGTACCTATATTTTTTTTACTTTCCAAGGATATAAATGTTGGTTTGCGCCATAGATCAGTTCGTATGTTCATACTACTCTCCAGTTGGGTGTACTGTAAGCACTTCCAACACTTTCTCGGGCATCACTTTCAACACCTTTGTTACATTGACATTTTGCTCTGACATTTAAACATATGCAATTATGCAATCACTGTGGATATGACATGGCAACCTGAATTCTTTAGCAAAGACTCTTTGTCAGGTGTACAGCATATATTATACATAACATAGTATGTTGACTGCTGATAATGACCACGCACATAGGTGGCAAATGCATGTGACCAGTACAATTACTGTCAGACTCCTACAGGTTTTCCTCATGGTAAAAGTGTTGAAAGATACACATCTTTTATGAATACTTTGTATACTGTTGGTAACCGGTAGTTTAATGTACAGCAATGCATCATATTTTATAAGATCATCATATGTTTGTAGCATAGCTGAACCACCTAACTCTTTTTTAAAAATTGTTTATTTAGCTTAAGAAGTGGCAGAATGTCTGGAGAATTGTAATATTAAAGTTGCTATACAAATATAGTGTAGTAAAAAGTAAAGCAATATTTGCCTCTCAGATTTAGTGGAGTTAAAGTATAAAGTTGAATAAAATGGAGTACAGGTACAAGTCCCTCTTATTTGTACAGTACCTGAGTAAATGTACTTTGTATTACTGTTGGGTGGTAGAGGAGAGGCTTGATAAAGACCAAAAATACACTTTTATAGGAGCAGGCCTTTGTCCTTGTACTTTCTACTTTCAGGCCATGAAAACTGAAGGCGCAGACTTTCTTGTTCTTAATATCCAGCCCATCAGGAGTTTATTTATAACCCTGTGTGTTCCTTTGTAGCACGGACCTGCACCTTTATGTAAAGTAAATGAACACACTTTGAAAATGAATGACATGCTGACAGGAAATCAAAGGAAAATGTAGCAAGTAGAGGAAAAACATATGCTCTTAGGGAACCAATTTCAGATGTAGCATATGACACATGTGGTATAGAGATGACGCCTCATCACATTTATATTTGCTTTCTTTTGAAATAAAAATGTGCCTCATTAAATCATGATAGTGTGAGAGAGTAAAGGGCTTGGAAATACTCATTTGCAATTTTTTTTTTTGTATAGCACCAAATCAGGACACTTTTCAAATAGTCCGGACTGTACTTGTTATAAAACAAGACCCAACAAGTCTCACCATGAGCAAGCACTTGGTTACAGTGGCAAGGAAAAACGTCCTTTTAAGAGGCAGAAACCACGAGCCAACCCTGGCTCTAATTATTGGTTATATTTTGTGAAAGAGCTCCTGAAGGCCCCAGTCTGTCCTCTAGTCTGTATAGATTTTTTGAGAAATGTATTTCCTTTGATGAGGTGCTACTGATTCTGATAAAGCCAAGTTGCTTTCTCATTCCCTGTGGTAGGCTAACCGTTTATCAGGGCGCTCTCTCTATGCTTCCTCAATCCTAATAATGGCAATGGAGAGACTCAGCGGGTCAAAATTCTCTTAGTGGTTCTATCATTGCTCATAATTGAGTTAATAAATTGAGGACCATGATTCAAAAGTGGCTAAATAGGAAATTGGGGGAGAAAATTAGATATAAAATGAAAAAGAGAGGGAGAAGGAATCTCATGCATGGCGGCAAGGGCAATTTAGAGTTACTGTCAGTTTTCAAGGACACGTCAGCATTTTGTGGTATTAATGAAATGAGCACCGGCCCAAGTCCTGATAATAGATTGGTTTTATGAGTCCAACGGGGGTAGTGAAAAATGTAACACTGCATCCATGTAATGTGTGTCAGTAAAGTCTCGTGTACTCTGAAGTAGAAGGAAGTACACTCTAATGTACTGTAACTTCTGTAACTTGAAAATGATCTAAACAGTGAAAAATCTGTTAGATTGAGGTACCTGTGGCTGGTAACCTTGTCTTCTCTGTCCCCTACTTTGTGTTCTTTGAGAAATAACTAGAGGCACTTCAGTCATAATTGGCTCATCAGGCAGTATATGTGACATTTCTAGTCACGACTATCAGATGAAAAAGTGAGGTGCACTGCATTTAAACCACCATTTGAAGTACTTGCGAATGGATTTCAGAGAAAATCTGAGACAGACGTAAAGAGAGCTTCTTTGTGAAAGCAGAACTCTAATTGGCAATCATTTTGTTCCCCCTCCCCTCCAGCCAATCAAGGTGTAGTATTGGGTTGGTGGCCAGCAATCACTGTATTTCAGCTGCAGGGTTTTGTGGGTAATTGAGGCCAGGAGGAGCTGTGGTGAGAAGAAATGTATAGGAGGGGCGAGCTTAATTCGCCTTATCGGAGGCAGCAGATGTGGTGGAAGACCCAGTTTAAGACCCTCTAATACCAGGACTCAGAGATGGAGTTGCAGGCAAAAGCTTCACAAACTCTCCTGGACAGCTATTTCACTGTAGATGATATCACACACGGTGTACTCCGCGGTCACTCAGATTGCTCAATCCAAGCTTTTCTGCTGCCAGTTTGACCAACGGAGCCCTTGAATGCAAATACCTGCTGTATTCCTTATCTGCAAAAGATGTAGCAGCAGCTCCGTTTGAGGGTCATAACACACAACATCCAACTCAGCTGCAGAAATTGCGACTCCTGGCCCCGGCAGAAAGTATGTGTTTTTCACAGGTCATAAGGTGTGATTCAAATGAGAGGTTGCCCAAGCAATGATTGAACCATGCAAATACCTTCCCGATTTCCAGCACCGGAACACAATCAGAAACAGTGAGTTTCATTTTTCAGGTGTGACTCATGTAAAGCCCTTCATTGTAAATCCTTCACTGAGCAGGGGATTGGATTGAAAAACTCAAACAAAACCACTTACAAAAAGAGCATCCTGGGGGCTTAAATGGGAAATACCTGTTTTCTTGTTTGTTATGAATAGAGGTGGGTATTTTTGATGTATATGTATACATATTTTCTATGGAGGTTCTGTGCATGGTGTCTTCTCTTATTGTTAGTGTATACAGTAAATCCATGGGTTATGTATCTGGTTGCTGCAACAACAGAAGGTGATATATATCTTCTTATGACTTTTATATGATGATATGATATTACCTCTCTGAATGGGCAACCTATTGAGAGGGTCTCAGAATATTAATATCTTGTCATCTGGCTAGATCAAAAAGTTACATTCAGGTTTCACATTGATACACTTGTCATGGAGGACATTTTACTAAAAAGTACATCCTTTATGTTCTCTAAGACAGAACAGTAAAACAAAAAGTGAACCTCATTCTCAGTTTCACCTCAATCACAAAGTCTGTCCTCCTCTGGAGCAGCATTAAACCCACCAGTTTTAATGGTAATGTTCCTGAACTCAAGGGATCTTCATCTTTGGTTTAGGTTAAACTTTACATGAAGTGGATTTTTTTTTAGGCCGGCTTCTTGTCAGTTCTGGATTATGGTGATGTTGTCTATAGACACGCCTTTGCCTAAACTCTTAGACCCCTCGATTCAGTTTATCACTCTGCCCTAAGATTTACTTGTCACTTATCTGGTTGTTGCAAGAACCGAATATTATTTATTTTTATGAATTTCATTTTCTTATTTGTCTTGCTAACTTTTGTTGATGTTGTTTTGATGATCTGTATCAGCTGGTTGTTGATCACCGGCAGGTTCCTGGATCCTGTTTGTTTAATAGGGCTTCATACCCACAAATGTCTCAGAAAGGCTGAGGAAAGCCTAGGGCTAGAATTTCTCCTGTATATAAACGTGGTGTATACTTGTTTGTGAGTGCTGACGGCTTCATTTGCTCTTTTCTGATTGGACTGAAAATACAAAGCCTCAGTGTGACCCATGTTAATAGGTTGCAAGCAGCACGGTGTTCTGTGTGTACAGCTACATTTGGTGTCATTACTCATGATTTTCTGGCCTTAATGGTATTGTAGCAACAATCAGTTGGTAAACGTCACAAACCAAGCAACATGAAAGAGACAAAATCAACCTCAATATCTTTCTCTTTTACGCTCTAATCTCCATTTTCCCCTCTCTCTCTCTTTCTCTATAGGACCTGGGTGGGGTGAGCCCTCCTCAGAGGAACTGGAAAGGGATTGCCATCGCTTTGCTGGTCATCCTGGTGGTCTGCTCCCTCATCACCATGTCTGTTATCCTACTCACACCAGGTAACACTCAGCCGTGACTGTGCTCTGCTATCTTGCGATTTACTCAAGAATCCCTCTGTTACATCTGCTTTTACCCTTTCCTCTTGCTGGTTTTGCTGCGACTACTGACATTTGTGTGTGAAATTTTTCACACCAATTTTGTCAACCCTGCTAAATGTACAATATCATCATATGTTGTAAAAATAACTTTGCTTGACAATAAGTTGCACTGAGATTTCTTGCATTAAAATTGATATTTGACAATCCTACTAAGAATTATTTCTTCACTTCTGATGTTTGTTCAACTTAAAGCTACATTAATCAATATTTTATATATGAACATTAGTTTTGTTGATTATGTTATGTGAAATGGGTCATTCTTGCTAAGGGATGATCAACAAATCTAACAGAGCATTTTTTCATCTTTCAACTCATTGTTTTGCTTTTACTGTTTTAGTTTCAGTGAGGTTCAGTCTCACCCTTTCTTTGGTTTACTTTGATCAACACGTGCTGCCTGACCGGCACCAGACGCCAATAGTCTCTCCTTATCTCCTGGTGCTGTTTTGTATCCTACACCTATACCCAACTGGGGCTGTATGTAAACAGTATTCACCTTTTTTACACTGGCAGACAAAGTTGCAGCTAGCTTGTGAACACGGAGAAAGTGGAGAATGTAACAGCCAAAGAGGCCAATATTTCTCTCGGGACTTGGTGGAGACCAACAGAGGTAAAATGAGAGTGAATATTGGACTTACAGGTCAGGTTGCCAGAAACACGACTCTAAATGAATGCTAATTTTGTCTGTTGGATGTGCAAATAGGGAAATGTTTGCCCAGTAGTTATCTATATCAACTTTAAAAGTCATAATATGTAAAATGTGTGTGGTTTTTAGCTTATTCTTGAGTTCTGCCTTAAAGTATTCCAAAAAAACAAAACAAAATGCTGATGCTGATGCTGCTTTAAAAATATCAAAATATCATGACTCTGTCATCTATATTGAGTATTTTTGTACACCAGTGCTCGCCTTCCGTGTTGCCAGAGATACCCACACTGCTCAAAACTATTTAGGGAACTGTGAGACACATCAGACCACCAACCTGGTGTCTCTGTATGACACAGTAGTTTGATCCAGTTAGCTGATCAGTATTCTTTTGCTACTTGTACACTGTATACCTGCTTTCAGAATTAGGAAAGAAAAAACTCCAATGTTACTCAGATGTCACAATCCACTGCCCGTGCAGCCACACTCTCCCCTGAGGTATTCTACGCTTGGTTAGACTTTCATTGCCTCCATAAACAAACATGTTGTGTGGAGTTATCAAGGAAAGCCAATATGGCTGACATTCAAAATGACTTGGCCCTCCTATTCAGCTCACAATCAGCAGCTGTCCTATTCAGAAGGAGCTTACAATTGGAAAAAAAAAAAAATTCTGCTAAAGGCGTAACATTTCATAATTAAAAATGAAACATTTCCAGGGGCAACATTGGAACAGCTTGAGGATTTTCTAGCCCAGTAATGATCATGTTAATGAACATATGAAATGCTATTCTGACAAAAATATTGTCAGTGTGCATATTTTCCATGGATTTGTTTGTGTGTGCAAGTGCCTTTATGTAAATCTGGATAAAAAGGACACGCAACACACCTGTCTGCCAAGCAGATGTAAATATCTAGCTTTTTTTTTGTCTTGTAAAACAGAGAAACCTTGTGGCCACTGCGAACAGTCAATTTTAATTGTAGCTTTTAGCAGATTGCAGGGATAAAAGGATATCTTTAATAAGGCAGAAGTCCAATTTAAAACCTAAAGTTTAAAGCTACATGAATCAACTTTTAACCCTTAGCTGGCATTTAAGTTGCCACCTGACTAATGTAAGTTTCCAATCCATTATGCTCTGTTTTGGTCTCCATCAACTACTGTGAAAAATATCTTTAGCTTGCTAGATGTTAGCTAGTTGTTAACGTTGTCTGTCTTCTGTTTGGTACTCGGTGGGTTGAGTACAGTGTGTTTATAAGGGGTTGTTGATGTAAACAGCTGCCAAAAATTAACTGTACATACATTACATATGCAAGCAGTCAGACAAAAATCTAAAAGGAACTAAAACACTCTGTACAAGTGCAGAGCTGGCTGATGGTTCTCTATGGGTTTGTCTCTATAATGCAAATACGAATAGCCTATTAGACCAAATTAAACCACCATATTATCCAATCTTTGCATCATGTTATGCAATATCGTCTTATATTATGCCATGAACTAATCTTAACTTGCTAGTTAGCTGCAAAGATGACAAGCTGCGGATTATCCTGAAGCATATGTGCATATTTTTATTCACATGGCATCCCATTGGTTAGACTATTCCTCATTAATCATCTCACTTCAAAAGCCCCATCTGATCTGGAGTCCTCACACAACGGCACCCATACCAAGTTTGGATGCTACAGTGTCACATAACAGGGGGCACAGGGAATCGCTTTGCATCATGTTTTTATTGTACAGCTTTGGACCACCCCATCTCTGTGTCAAGCGGAGGCATGCCTCTTTTTGCAGGTTCGAGCAACAGCCCCTCAAAATGTGCACATCTCTGACCTGCACTAGCTTTGTTTTGAAAGCTTTCTCTCAAACACATGCACACACCGTAATGTATTCCTAGGATGCTTTCTAAGCCTAGTGTCTTTTCCGTCGTTTTAGGAGGTGACTTTGTGTTTTGGGTGTTTTGATGTCGGGAAAACATTTAAAAATGCCAGTGGTGGAAGTGACTCCCAAGGTCAGCTAATGCTGGAGATTGATTTCAAACTGCGTGCATGCTAGAAAGCTAATGGGCTTGCTACTGATGTTTGATAAGAGGAGAGAACTTGACACCCATGTGGTACCCATATTTGACTAAATGTTAGGCAGCTTAACAATTCATGGCTTGTTTTTGCAGTTGACACCCAAGCTGGAAGCGACACCAAACTGACTGTGGAGGATCTGTTTAAACCTGAGTTCAAGGCCCATGACCCGGAGGCCAAATGGATTAATGGTGAGTGACCACAATATTGACTGTATCTGCTGGAAATCAGAGCAGCCATGTTAATTGTTTCAGCAATGGATGAAAATGAGTGTAGCACTGACAAGGATGAAATATACATGAAAATGCAGGATGTATTTTTATACAATGAGCATTGGTCTTGAAGAGATTTCTGCTTTTATGAGCTATAATTTGAACTTTTATATTGAGGCTTGTTTCTTTCTCCTCACAGATAAAGCTGTCATAAGGTTTTATTGTTTGCTTGTTTCAAAGAATGACAAAATCAGCACAAATTTGGCATAGTGATCATTACTCTTGAATTATACAATTACTTGAGTGGCAGCCTCATAAACTGCCTACATTACTTGTTCCTACTTCATGCTGCTGTATGTACATTTGTACAAAACACACCTTGAATCTTACTTAACATGAATGACATTTCGATGAGTTCAACAACAGCGCTGCTTTTGTTCAGCAGCAGAAGGGTGACATCTCTCTCTGCTGTCTCTCCTGCTTTGTAATTGAGGCTCACTAAAACAGCAAGCAGACAGTTCAGTTTTAAACAAGGCTAGCATGTTTCACCCTAGCTTTACCTTGCATGTAGTTATGCAAATTCAGGTGTTTGGGTTTATTTTCCCTCTCCTTATTTACATTCTATTGATTCCTTATTTGCCAGAAGGGGATCATATGCTAAGCCTGGAAGGTTTGGATGGAAATAAACCACATCAAGTGAAGTGCAAGAGAATCTGATTATGGTTTGCTTATGGGGAAGGAGAAGATAACGATACCTCCGAGGGAAAGGATGGACGGGATTGTGACGTTCCCGCTCTCCGTCTGTCTCCTTTCCTGCAGATTAGTGTGTTTGTTTTGGCTTTCCTCCTCGTTGCCCATCAAGTGCGTGACTCTCACTCAACGCCCGAGGGCAAGGGAAAGAGGCAAGGCCTTTCTGTCCATCAATATTTCATTCCCGGGTGACATTTTTCCACTATCTTCACAACACCATCTCATTCCCTGAGCTGACCTCAGGCTAGACAGAGAGAGCACCGATGTTGTGCGATGAGGCAGTCAGAAAAGTCAGCTTTATAGGGTGGTTTGTGGATGGATGGGGCAAAATAGACCCCAGACAAATGGGAGAAGATAACAGACAGACGGGCGAGAGGAAAGATTGATCACTAGGATTTGGAGCAAAAATTAGATTTTTTTTCCTAAGTCAGAGGCTTTGGAGGTTTTGGCTGGAAAGTCTTTCATCTCTGTCTACATTAGAAATAATCTAAATGGGTGTATCATGTGATCTAATGAACAGTCCAGTACAAATGGGATGCAGTAACGTAGTTTATTTCAGAACTACCCAGAAACATTTTTAAAAAATCATACTTTTAAGATGACATTAGTTGAAGTAACATTCCAGGTGTCACACTGTTTGTGATTCTTGAATATATTACAGCTCTGCCAGTCTTTTCGTTAAATTATATAAAACTAAAGAATCAAGTGATTGCTAAACAGTAAGCAAGCAGTGGTGCGATACATTCACGCTTCAAGTTAAAAGGCAAATTTGCTGAAACACACTGTGTCTTGGTTTGTTAGTGTGAACAATTCTGAAAGGCAACAGTGTGTCATTTCATCCCTTGGTCCGCATCAAATGAACCATAGAACAATGATAAATATCCTCCATACTGGTGACTTTAATTTAGACCTCAGTTAAATGAGTGCCAATATAAAGTTACAGATGGATGGGTTACTACAATCTGACATTACAAACTTGATGATTAGTCAAATGGAGCGCATCATTACGGGTAAGATTTGCTGCTAATAGCACTGTGATTCATCAGGTACACCTCCATCTCTCTGGTAATGGAGCCAGTTTTTCACAGGAAATTGTTTCTTTGAAATGCCTCACCTCTTAAACACGGTGATGATGACAATGACTATAACCTCCAATTATCTGCAGTTTGGACTGTTGAATTAGCATCTGTTGATTGGATCATGCATCATTAAATCAATCACATCAGTTAACATTGCTATTAGATTATACAGTTATTCTACAGCCTTCTTTTAGGTCATTTCACGCAAATCTGCATATTTACTATCATTCTTAAAGGCCTTTATTCATAGAATGTCACTAGTCTGCAGTGGTGCCTGACATTTATGTGCTTCTGTGTTACATGAAATTCATTGTCATTCTGATGTGGGTATGTTATTGATGAAGATCTGTAGGGAAATTATAGGGAGACATCTGGTTAATGTCTGGCACATGTGTAGAAAAAATGACATGCATCGTCTTCTCCAGCTGTTGTGAGTGCATATCTGTGTCTGTGCGTTTGTTTTTCACACCAGTGCAAGTTATTGAGACACATTCAGCTGCCTCCCCACATGATTCAGTCAGCGTCACTCTCTATCAGTATTTGTCGCAGGCTTCTTGCACAGGCTGGGCACCCTTAGCCTGTCATTGACAATCTGGTGAGAGAAGGGCATCATATTGTGTTCACATTGGCCCAGCCCGGAGAAAATAACACAGCAGTTGGCTCACTTAAGCTCTCAAAGCCAAAAACTGTTCTCTCAATAGACAGTCAGTGAAGTGGAGTAACATTTTTCTGAACAACTAAAATAGAAGGAGCCTGTCTGTCTATGTCTGTTTTTTTATTTTCTTGACAACCGTTCATCTGATCGTTTTCACACTTGGCGGATGTATTGCTGAGGACACAAGGAAGTGGAGTGTTGAGTGTGAAGAAGGTTGGATTAGCAGTTCTTGAGAAAGCTGAGAAACATTGCCCTGCAGAGCTGAGAGCCCCAGGAGATCCCGACGCAGCAGTTGCAGATGACAGTTTCAGACTAAACAACAGTCGGATAGGGTTGGCAGTCTTTCTCTAACGAGGCAGCAGCTAATTTGGGTTTAATAGCCCATGTAGTGTTTAACTTAATGTTATTAAGCTAATGTTAGCTAGCTACCTTAAATGAATAATGTGAGCCTATCTTTTGTAATGCCCTGGGAACTACCTAGGCCTATAACTAGTTGGTTAGCTTCAGCATGAATTCATGAATTTTATCAGTGGTAATGATGCAGCCGCCAAGCAATCAGCCCATTCCCAACAGGCAAGTTTTGAACTGGCACTGCACCTTATTCCAAACACAAAATATCCAGCTGAGCAAGGTGTGCGCGGCTCCCAGCAGAGACAAGGATCTGTTCATAGTCATGTTGAAATTATACCACCAATATGTGCACCTTTCACTACAGTTTCAATGTGTTATGGACATTTTTTTTTCAGATTAAATTCACTCTTCTGTGCACTCTGACAAATACCATACAGTAAAAGCCTTGTTAACAAATGAGTGGACAAAGGCAAACTCAGTAGAGAAAGATAGGGCTAGCAGCAACAGTGCAGCAGCAAAAACGCTCTGTGTGGACACCACGGGCGTGCAGGCCGCAGTGGTTCAGTGAGTCAGCTGTCACACATGCTGTGTGGATAAAGGATACGAACATGCAACATACAGCATTCTTCCAACATTTGTACTGTTGATTGCCTAAAGGTGTTTTCTGACTCAAAATAAAGTGAATATCTGCTCAGTCGATTCTTCCCAGTTCAGTTTCTGAAATGTTCTCAATTTGTTGTTTGAAGCCATATAATTCAGTTTTTGCTTTAGAAAGATACATTATAGTATATCAACACGTATATAAATGCCTTTTGAGGACCAGGTTTAGGCAAACACAAGAGGTCAGACTTTGTGCACACGTGTATGCAGCTGTGCACGTATTCCTGCCTACTCATACTAATCATCGCTCACCTCAATAAATGGTCACTACCACAGTAATCTCTGTAAATCCATATTTGAGCCTTTAGCTATCAATACTGTTTACCTCATAATTACCATTCGACTTCACCCAATTACTAGTCAGCTGCATGGCCTGTCAATTCTCTTCGTTCACTGCAATCGAATTCATCTTATTTATTACATGAGAAGCAGGCTTGTTTCTGACAGATTAATAAATCCCTGCCGGACTGTTTGGGTGCATTAATTTTTCTGAGCAGCTCTCAGAAATAAACACATGTAATTATGTGAAAACGAAACTGGGTGCTGCTGAAAAGCTCTCCTTAAATTAAGTGTTAGGAAAAAAAATGCAGGGCATCAATGTAAGTTATTTATTTTCCTGTAATAGATTAAACAACTACAGTATCTCCATAACACATTTTTACATTACATTAATGAGTGTTAATGAAATGTGCCCTGTTTACTAATTGTAAAGTACAGTTGTATATTTGTTTTGTACCTTTCTGGGCTAAGCTGTTGCTTCCTTTGAGGACTTCTCCATAAATGCAAGACTTGGTTTTGCTTTTAAGCAACAGCATCTCCTTACACGTGTATGAATGTAATATCTATGTGACCACATAATTATTCAGCACACATTTATATACGTACATGTCAACTTTAGACATGACTCTCCTAAGAGGATGTGTGATTGCTTTAACAGGTAAAATTCCTGCAGTAACATTGAGTGGATAATGGCACTTAGAGGTGTAAATTCAGTAATGGACAGTGATATCTGCTGAAGAAAGTCATATCTTCGGTCGAGTGTATAAAGTCCTTGACGGTGATAAATGCTTTCCTGCTCTGGACTAATTACTGTCATGAGCCGACTAATGCCGTTTCAACTAATGGAAAATCCCAGTTTCAACACATCATCTGCTTCACTCCCACATTTGTGTAGCGCAACATCCCTGCTAATACTCTATATCATGTCTGAATACATGTCTGGTATTTGATATTTTTTCCTGCAAGTCTCCTAGTCTTCTGCAAATACTGGTAAATCCTGTGAGAGTAAATGTCAGAATCCTGTGCTGTTTGAAAGGTTTGTATAAAAAAAACATTATCTGTGTATGTGAATGTTATTTATTAACACATCATAATGAAATAATAGCTCATTTTGATTGGCAGTCCTGACTCTACTGGCTGACCTGAGACGGGCCAAAGGAAACCTGGTTGCTGAAACCAGCCCCCTATGACGGCACGCGCCTGTCACTCAAAGCGGCCGTGTCCTTAATTAAACATAACTTTAAGCTTTAATCTAATTTAAAGAAGTAAGTTAAGTAAAACTTCACCCATGTACAATTGTCATGAACAGAGAATTTAGCTATAGAGACCGAAAAACAATTTTTTTGTACCAGGCTGTAAACAAGTTTATTTCTGCTGTATCGTTATGTGGCCTTATGGAAATCGACTCACTTCGGTGGCACTTGGCGGTCAACATGCCCCCAGTTTGGACAAGCAGACAGAAGTACTGACACAGAAGCTAAGTGATGTACTGCTGTGAACGGGAGCTACAGCAAAATGTATTCTAGCTATCTAAAAAAAAGGCCCACCTAAAGCAAAATGGAGATCAGTTTTAGTGTACGCTATATTTTGAATATTCTCACCACTATACCTTGCTGTTAGACAGCCCTAACCCTGATCATGCCCTTGAACTTCACTCTGCAGGCCTGCTGCAGCACAGGAAATGAGTACCATGCTCTCTGATGCTCATTTGTTTGAAACAGATACGGCATATAACGTCAAGATGATCTTTGTCACCAGTGTTCCCCTCGGGTGAGCCACTTAACTTGGCAGTGACACATCCCATTACTCTCACTGTGGGCCCGTATTTGGTGAATCATTATTTTCCTTCCACACCTTTTATTCTAAATCAAGAATTTGGCGTGCGGTATGAAGCTCTTGGCTAGATTGCCACTGAATGGGCTGTGAACCAAGCTGCAGTTTGGTGGGGTGTGGATACACTGACACACTTGAACTGAAGTTGTGTCCTCGACTTGTGGGTATATTTCACTGGTGTCCGGGCTTAAGATAGTATGCACATTTTCTTAATAAGTGTAAAGCATACAATAATTGCACGTCGATGCCAGATTATGATCTGATTTCAAATAGATGTTTGCGTGCCAGCAGACTTTTTTTCTTTACTAGATGACTAATCACTCTGCCGTTCGGTTCAGTAGGACTTCTTATGCTGAACCATCAACCCACCTTGATTTTCTTTCATTTTCTTAATTAGCTACATGATCACGCCAATTAATCTCTATTCCCCTGCCACTCAGCATGGTGGCAAAAGGAATAAAAGATCAGCTATGCTGCTGTCAGCTGCCAATGATCTGCAAAGTGCTTTGCAACATATGGATCAGTAGCAGGGAAACAGGGACTTAAAGAAAGTAAATTGCATTCTTTTTAGACTGCTTTTCCACTTGCATGCCTTTGCAGCATCATTCTCAGGGGTTAATTAGGAATCGCATGCTCTGGTGCCTCCCATTAATTAACATTAGAGACTTCCCAAGCTGTGCTGGGAACTGCTGCTGAAGCATCGGTGTAGGGAAGACTGTGTTTGTGTGGACGTGCATGTGTGTTTTCTGGTCTCTGCTGAAATGCATGTAGCACATAGGCCTGCACACAACTGTTAGAGCGTGAAGGTTGTTAATGGCTGCATGTTTCCTGAGCTGAAAACAGGCGGTCAGCTGTGAACACACAGACAGATCAACGCAGACATGTAAACCCTCATTCTCTTCTCATAGACTAAATATCCTGGTTGGGAAAACTTCCTCATTAGTTGAGCCTTCCGTTAAGCCTTCCGTATCTCAAACTCTTCTCCATCTTCCATTAAGCTCCTGTTAGCACATCCTATTTTTGCTGCTCCTGGCATGCCCATTAGAACTGTTCTGAGCAGTGAGGGATGCTGATTAAAGGGAGAGATTGAATTCTCCACTGTTCTCCCAGTGCCCTTGCTCATTGCGTGCAGTGCTGAAGTTAGACATGAACACAGCCATTAGTGCATCAGAGGTCCGGTGATTCAGCACTGTTATCAGATTTCTCAATTCCATTCTGTAGGTTGGATCTTGCATGCTTTTTATCATTGCATAATAACCCAACAAAAAAAAAGTGGACAAATAGCTTCCAAAATAGAAAATTATAACGATGCCCAGCCATAAAAACAGGGCTGTTAGGAAACCGTTGTGTCACAGTGCATGATGTTTAGGCTGGAAAATACAGAGGGCAGGGAGTGTAAAACACTGTAGCAATAAATTGGAGAAATGAAATGTCTGTCTCTTCTTGTCCTCTGTGTGAGAGACAGAGAGAGAGAGAGTGCATGACAGCTGAAAAAATTGTTCTCGTCCATAGATTTCCCACTAACAGAACCATCAGTGTCAATTCGCTACATGAATCCTAACGTTTAGGGTGGGAGGCACACTCCCCAGATCCCTTTTTAAATATGCTGGTTTCTGAATTCTGTTCCAAGCCATTTAAGGTAAAAAAAAAGAAATCTGGAGGTATGTTAAGTTCTACCATTTAACCCTAAAATGACTTGGAATGTTTTATGGGTTTGATGATACAAAACAGTATTTTTTTTATAAATGGAGAGATATCTGGCCATAGTTCTTGAGATCTTTTCCCTCATTGAAATCTGGACATAGCTTCAAAGCATACTCTCAGTGTGAATGGGCAGTGACTGGTGGTTTTAACCCTCTGCAGGCCTGCTGTTGAGACATGTCAGCTCCTCACCTTCATTCAATACATCACTGTCTCCCCCCTACAGGAAGGTCAGAGCCAGCATGAATGATAAACTACAGAATAAATATAGGCTACCGAGGCACAAGGCAACTTTCAACAGCTGCTAATAAGTCTACCTCATTATTACCTGGCATTGAAATGTTAACAGTGTCTGCCCTTCTATCAGACCAGTGGTTACTAAGAATACAGCAAATGTGTTTGCTCACCTGCCAAGGCGTTAAATCATAATACAACACTTAACTTAATGTAAGAGTGACATTTATGAGTTTAAAGGAATGGTCTGTATGGGTCCAATGAATGTTACTTTAAAATTTTTTATTGGACAGATACTTAAGGTGACTTGTCCTGTTTTTTTATTTTGAGCAGAAAACCAATGTTGTGGGCAATAAATCTGCGTTACAATTCAATAATTATTATTAAATCTGACATGTTTTATTTCACTTCCCATAACTTTAAAGCAAAAACTAACGATTGTTTACTAAATATATAGGTTTGATGTGAGAGTATTAAAATCAGCTGATTTAAATCACATTAGGTTTTTAGTTACCACATAAATTCTTTAACCTTTCTTGTGTTGAATTTTCGGAGACATATGAAGTATTTTATAAGGAGGCACTGGTTTAGCCTGTAGCCAGATTTAAATGGAAATTATATTATGAACTCCCCATATTAAGGCTCTTCCCAGGGTTGTCTAAATTTAATTAGCAGAAATATATATTATCCAATGAAAGTATTAAGAAAATAAATAAGTCTCTATTTCTGTTTGGAGCACGTTGCTTAGTATTTCTTTCCACTATGACAAGAATCCCCTCCCAAACGGTAGCCCTTAAGTATTTTTTTGAAACCCAAACCAGAAATCTTTCCTGTAAACATAACAAGTAAGTTCCTGTATCAAAGCCTCCTGTTGGTAAGAATAGAAAGCGTCAGATTATAAAACCTTTATGTGTATCAAAACATTCAAAGTCATTTTTAGGGGTAAATGGTGTAGAACTTAACATAACCTCCAGCATTTCTTTTTTTGCCTTAAATGGCTTTGTGCCTCCAGGTTTGCTACCTCTCAGGTTAGTTTTCAACTAGCCTTTTGTTTGAGGGTGCAGAAAAGTACTGGATTTCTCTTCCCTCTATTCTGATTCCCATCCAGAACGTAGGCTTTTAAATTGCAGGTGCATCACAAATTAAAGTAAAACACAGTTTGCATCCAAATGCCAAATGATTTGGAAGGAAATAAATTACACTTAGATGAATAAAACTGTCTCAAAAAAAACACTTTCCATTCCCAATCACACAACACATTTAAAAATAATATGACTTCGTCTCCTGAATAGATGAGGAAGATCTAGGTGTCTCAGTAATAAATACATTAATACTTTCACGCCAAATTCTGCTATGTGATTACATGATTAATTAGGAAACATTCTCAAATGGGTAATCTATGTAAAGAAATGTTACTTGTTTGTTACTTGTTCTAACAGTATATTTCACATTCAAGTGAAACTCAATTCTGACAGACTCTGCTGTGTTGCAGTCTGGAGTTTTCTCAGAAAGTAAAGGCAGTTTGGCATTTCAGATTAGCAACCTTTTTGTAAGTGTGTTATGTGGATATAGATTTTTATAGCAGGGTGTTCTTATTGTGTCTTTTACTGTTGCCTTCAGTTGCTTAAAAAAGACCAAAAGACATAACAGGCAATGTTCAATGAGAAAGAGAGGGACATTCTGAAATTGACAATTAGTAAATGGCTGCATTTATATAACTTTTATGAAAAATGCATTACAATATACCTCTCATTCACCTATTCATAGACTGATGGCAGCCCTCAGAATAGTTAGAGAATACTGGTTTGTCAGAAACAAAAGAGCAACTGAATCCAGGGCGGGATTGGCAGACTCTGTCACCAACAATGAAAACTACTAGCATTACAGAATGTACATCCACTGAAAGGTTACTGCTTAAAAATACTTAACCATAATTAGTATCAAAATGGACATTGATTTAATGAAAATATTTAGGCTTATAACTTTAAGGTTATGGAAAGACAGTGGCAATAGAAAATAAAGATCGTGGGTACAGTTAATAAAAAGGCAAACATTTATCATCTGCGAACAAACTATAGTCACTGCTGAAAAGTCCGACATGCTACATGCCCATCCACCACTGCGACCTTCACAGTTTTATGCTACATAATCAATAGACTACTTCGTTCATTGGCATTGAAAGTTGACACTTGGATATAAATCATCAGGCGTGGAATCGTCGCATATTGGCATACTTCTAATGGATGCTGGGCTTAAACACATAAAAATTACTTTCTTTTACATTTCTCTTTTATTATTATTTGCTGTCTTCTTTTATATAGGTTTGTTTCACATTTTAATCCTGATCAGCACTTCAACTGTGTTTGTTTTAAATGTGCTATGTGAATAAATTTGACCTTGACATGTGATATGTGGTATAATCTCTGAACTGGAGCAGTTTCATCAAGTCTGAAGAAATAACCCTGTTGATGTCATAGTTATATAATTGGGGTTATCTCACCTTGAACTCTGAGATTTCATGACAAAATGTCTGCATTACAAACTGGGGGTAAGGATGTGGGCATTTATCAAGTGGGATGTAATGAAATATTTTATTCTGTTGAACTGCATTATGGGAAGTACACGTATCGTTTTTTAAGGAGAATGTGTGTGTTTGCAATATGTGTAGTGTATTTCCCTGTATTGTATGTTTACTTTGTAAATCACTAGAACAAATCTACCTTCTAACCTAACCTTTAAATTAACTGCCGTACCATCTTGCAGACATGCTAGATACGGCCTATTTGTTTGATTAATAGTCCTTTACAAAAAGGTTTTTTTTCCTGGTTTAAACTGGACAGTCAAGTCATTGACAGTGAGCTAATCCTCAAAGAATGCCTGCAATAAGACATCCTATGTTCAGACAATGGCATGCATGCTCTGTGCTGTTGCTGACCCTCCTGCAAAGTGTGAAATCTTTTTCCTGATCAAAGGTTTGTGTGTGGCGTTATAGATATGAGCCAACTCAACTCAGCCTCACTGACATAACAACAAAACAGAAGAACTTTTGCAAAGCCCAATTAAGGATTCATATTCATGATTTATTCTCTGGCTCAGGCAATTTTGAGGTCTGTGGAAGTTCATACTTTACAAAAATGAACAGCAGCAAATGCCTTCTCCAACTTAGAGGGCTGATATTAGGGACTTGTTCTTAGCATTATTCCTGTGACACAAACAAGCTTAAAAATAATTGTTCTAAAAAATGTAATGCAACACTTAAGATGGTTTCATGGAAAAGCAGTTGTGTCTTGCAGTATAATTCAAGTGCAGATCCACTTTGCACACAGACCTCGGTGCCACTGTCCCCTTGGGTCATAAGGGCCGATGCATTATGGAGTGACATTCATATCCCATCTATAACCTGAACAACCCTGCCATAGGGCTGTGACATTTCACTTCATTAAGTCCTCAGTACATTTGATGTTCCGTCTCAGATACAGGGCCAATGTGAAAGGACGATGGTTGACGATGAATTAAACATGCCAGGTTTAAATATAGACTTCT
>NW_023340095.1:3595757-3595963 GCF_004916995.1 Morone saxatilis | reverse complement strand
GGGACAAAGGAGGCAGTATAGTATCTCATTCCCCAACCTTCTCACACCCTCTGACATCATTGCCTGACTAACCATGGCAACGCATTTTAAATGTTTCACGTGGTTGAAAAGGCATCTGGAGATATTCTGTATTTCCCTCACTATCAACAAGACAGCAAAACAACAATGAACTGATCATACTCACAAGTACTGTGTGTGTATCCAAA
>NW_023340095.1:3595501-3595643 GCF_004916995.1 Morone saxatilis | reverse complement strand
GTTTGACTCAATCCCACACATGCTGCAAAAGATAGATTAGTGCACATAGAATTTTTTTTCAGCCATTATACCAATTATACCAAGTATTTCAAAAAAAAAACCCATTATTAATAGCATGCAATCAATCAATCAATCAAGTTTA
>NW_023340095.1:3566012-3595401 GCF_004916995.1 Morone saxatilis | reverse complement strand
GACACCTAAGAGACAGTATTGCCCTTGAGTGGAAAGGGTAGATTTATGCAGGAAATATCTACTTTCAACAAAGCACATTTTCTGTCTGTTAGAAGCATACAGAAAATGCTTTTGAACCTCATGTAATTAGTATAAATTTCTCCCAATGCACTGCAATCAAACAGCCAGGCAAGAGCCTAATCTGTCTCCATTTGCTTTCTGTTTCTCCAAATCTTCAATCCCTGAATTACTCCCAACTCCTGCTCTGTTCTGGTCGGTGAGCTCACCTCTCCAAACCTGTGCTGCTGCAGTGTTTTTTTTTTTTCATGGTTTTCAATGGCCTCCAGTGTGTGTTCTTGCTCACAGCACACAGCAGAGCCAAAGGGTTCGATGAGCAGAGGGAACTATACATTTCTCACGTTGCTAATATCTATGAATGTCCTATTTAGTGGAGTAGTAACCATAAGAACCTTATGGGATGGCAATGATTTTTCAAGGTATTAGTCAAACACTCGGGTATTACCAGAGAAACAGAGTTATGGCTTCTGAAAATGAAATTGATTTTGATTGCATAACACATGAAAACATAAATGTATGGTCTTCAGTTTTTTTAATTTGGCAAATGACCATGGTATAAGCCAGATAATGCCATTCGAGGTCCTGACAATGGACACCTGAAAGGGCATTATCCCTAACTTGTAGTACATTAATTAATTCAGGGTCACAACACCTTTCAAACAGCTGGTGTATTTATTCTTCCAGTGGCAACTATAGGGTTACCTGGGATATTGTACTGCAAAATAACATGGGTCTTATATTAGTAATGATGTAAAAAAAATTCCCTCCCCTCCTTCTATCCTTTTAAACATGTTTGTTTTTTTAATGAGTGTATGATTAACACATTCAATAATGTGCACCATGTCAGTGACACTTGTTTTGCAATGCAAATCAGATGTGTATCTTATCAGGCTTGCTTATAGAGCGGTCATTGAAGAGAAATTAATAAGAGGAGTCAATGAGCTGCAGTAACTCAGGTCCATCTTTCAAGCAGCTTTAAATTGCACTTCCTCAGAATATACAAGACTTAGGTTAGAGACAGCAACTCTGACTCATTATTCACTATACAGCACGCCTCAGAAACCTTTATGGACCACTCAGCCACTTTGGCAAATAAAAGGTAGCGCTTTAAGATACAGAGGATAGCAATTAAAGTGAGTCTCTGAAGCATGCCAGTGCCACCTGTCCATCTGCAGAAAGTGAATGTTGCATTCCTTGGATACAATTTAAGTATATATTTTGAGCCTCCCGACCACATCCAATCATCCACTTTACACAGCATGCTTTTCCAAATAGCAACGTAACTGCAAAGCCATGTGCAGAAGAGATTTGTAAGGTTACACAAGTTGAGCTTTTCTTACTCGTAGTACAGCTCAGTGAGAATTATTTTGATCCTAAGAAGGATGAAGCGGTATATTGATAATGTAACAAATACCACATGTTCACAGCATACTAATTAAAAACAAACCAGTAAAGACAGCTGGGTCTGAATTAAATTTAATCTGGGACTGTGTTTCGAAGGATACACAAGGTACACTGAAAAATATGAGTGCTGCTGTTCATTTAACTGTCTAACATTATGTATTTATCTTTGCAGGCTAAGCTTTTTCATTGTACAATTTGTTCAAAGTGTTATTTCTTAAAAATGTGGATTAAAGTTGATTGGTTGTAGATACAAAGTTGTTGGACTTAACCTACAATTAATAGTTTATATGTGTTAGGCTTGAAGACAAACCACCCAGCATGCACTGGGGCAGCAGACTCATGGACATAAATCTAATTTTATGTGTTCCTGCATTGTTCCCGGTGTAATTGTGCTTTACATTGTGTTCAACATCGTTTTCCTAGTTTCCACATTTCCATGGTTGCCGTAAGGGTTGGCCATCAATCTAAGGTCCCATTTATCTGATATCTGAGAGAAATTTAAGACAATTTCATTTACTGTACACTTTGCAACATATGTCTCTTTAATCTCATTACAATTCTGATTACGTCTGATAACATTGTCTTAGTTTTCTTTGGCTACATGCGAATGAAGGTTGGCATTATTCCAGTCCAGCGGCTGGCTGACTGTAACTCTTGTCGCTGTCTCACCCACACAGAACATTCAGTGGCTGAACTGATCAGGGACCAGATAAACGCTACACCAGCTCATGTGCCTTGTATTTGATTGTATGAGTAGAAATTACTAGAGCTGTTTTTCCTGACATTTTAATGACACAGGGAAAACATCAGATCATTTCAGTGTAATTTCAGCTGCTCTTATCACAGGGGACAGATGGGACAAGCTTTATAAGTGACTATTTAAACAGATCTCTTACTGACATAATTACAGTGGGGACCAGTACAGCTTACGTATACGTTTTGTAGAGACAGGTGCCTTTACACCTATTTAACATTGCGTCTGGATGCGCCAGTCAGACTCCAGTCTATCTTAAAATGCCTCTTGGATGCATTTACAGTGAGCTTATTTAAGATTAGATCTGGTCAAGGTCGGACTAAGTGCTTGAAAAGGAGGGTCTTGGTCCTCTTCCAACCCTGATGTGGTTGCAAATGAAGAAACCTTAGTAATTCTTTATTCTGGAGTTGTTGGTATTTTAGCAGGATTTCAAAATCCAAATTACTATTGAGCCTTTCAGGAAGCAATGTTATAATTGATCTGCATTAGCAATGTATATATAGTTTTGTCAAGTAATCGCATTACCACGAGAGATTTTCCCTGATCAAACCGACAATCAAAAGCAGTTAAAACTGTGAACCCGTGTGTGACAGCGACAGTAATATCTACAGAATATTGCTGTACAAGTTATGTCTTTTTCATCCTGTCTCTACCATTATTCATTCTGTAACATTACAGTCTGATTACATTAACAATGTGAAGAATCAGTTATTTGTTCATGAGCACATCGTGACACCAGAGAACATAAATTTAAGCACAAGAAACAATAAAGTGCCTGATGATACAGGATTACCATTATCTGTCAGTCTGTATGAATTATTACTCCTCTTGATTGAACCACTGTGGACATTCGTATTGATATTGATTAGCAGGTCAGAGCTTGCAAAGACAAGGATGGCAATGTTAAAGTATACTGCACATCTATATATACACAGTCTATGCAACAATAAATAAGTAAATTAAAAGGCCACTCGGAGAGAGCAGAGCTCTGCCAAGGTGTTTTGTTTCTACAGTGATGTTTGAGTTGGCTGGATCCTTGTTGTTTAGCCATGGCACACCATTCACTTTAATCACCACAGGTTAGTGCAGGCTTGACAAGTTCAGTTAATTTAGCCATTGACACCTATCCTTCTGGACATCAGTGCAGTGCAGTGTTAACAAAAGTGAAAAATTATTTGTTTATCTGCCCTGTACATTGCATCTGCTCGGGTTCCTTCTTGGCCCATGCTAGACCCTAACACTAACTAAACATGGAAACAAACAAGTACAATTTGCTTTGAAAAAGTAATTTTCACTGATACGAATGGAATTATATTGATTCAACTTGATAGTTGTGTTAAATTTTCTTTTAGTTCAGTTTACATTTCGTCCTGTTGAAACACCTTGCTGTTGTCATTTAGCATGCTTTTGCTGTACACATGATGTTACTGTATTTAGTCAGTGCCAGTAAGGTGACCTAGTGATGAAAGACCTTGAGATAATGGAAATGTTCCTGTTAGAGCCACAGGGGAAGTGCAGGTTACAGGCATAACTGCTGACTGCGCAGAACAGTGCAGCATCCAGGTGCAGGCTGGGAGGCTGGGGAGGCACCTTTAAAGAGGACTCTGCTGCTTCCCTTAGGTAGAAAAGCCTTGGCTTTAAAGGAATGACTCGTACCAGCTTAGCAACATTATTCTCAAGAGAAGCTTGTGTGATGTTCATTTTCTTTTGTCGCTGATATTGTTTTACGTGATGGTGACGATGAGGAGCAAGAGAACAATGTGATCTGGAGCTAAAGGAGAACTGATGCTGATGAAAAACAACATTGGAGATATTGCAGTTAAGGGTTCTCTCTCTGACACACACTCACAAAATAATTTCATGTTTCATAAGCCTATGTACTCTGGGCGGCAGTGCGTGCATAGCTAAATGGAAAGCAATTCCCACTGCATCTCATTCTTAGCTCGCATGTCCAGTGGTATAAGAGGCATGAACTTGATGTGGTTGGAGTAGGTGTTCAGCACACAGAGTAAGGAGGACCTGCACACCCATAAATTATTTGCAGTACTGATGAAAATGAAGTATATCGTCTTTAGCATGTTGCGTGGGTGGATGAATTAAAATCAGCAGAGATGAAATGGGAATGTAGGCTGTGATGGACAAGGCTAATACATGCCTGCACACAATCCAATGTGGGTCAAGAGTGTTGTGGTAATTCCCCTGTTTGTTTCAAACATTTCCCAAGCACTGTAACACAAGAACTGTGAAGAACTGTGTTAATACTGAAAATCTAAACCCACTGGCACATGGCCCTTGGACAATGTACACAACCCAACAAGTCAATTGATAGATTCAGAATGGCTTGTTAAATAAGGCTCAGTAATTAATTAAATCTCTTTATTGATGATGTCTAAAAGGTTTGTGTTGCAGAGGAGGTGTTGTGCTAATCTAACTCTTAATCTTCTAATCTAATCAGAGAATGTTACTCGTTTATTTCTCTGGTGGAAACGACATCGAGTCAGAGGCTAGAGGGAATGCAGGGGGTGAGTTCTAATTTAAGGTACTTGTCTGCTCTTATTTTGTCAATCACAGTGCACTGATAGATTCAGAGCAACAGGATACAACGTGTGCTGAGACACTTTCAGTGATCTGAGTTGATGCAGACATTATAGGTGATGAAATTTAAAATGATGGCATTCAGCCTTCATTGTACTGTAATGTAGAGGCACACACTTTATGGTGGATCCATCATAAAAGCAATTGTGTCGTGGGCTACTTGTAAATTTGATCTCTGAATTCAATATTGTCTGTAAATAAAAGTGCAAAAGATGCAAGGAAGAATCTTCTTTTTCAAGCAAAAGGTACTAAGGAGCTACAAAAACTGAAGTCATCAACTAAACAATATAGGACATATTTTGCACCTTCAACCCAGTCCCACTCCAAAGTTGTCAACTACTGCAGCTTAGTCAGTGGCCGTCCGCTTTACAATATGACATAACTCTTTTTAGACTAGTAGCATAGCTTACAACATACCTGTTTTATTTAAGTCAATAAACTTTACAAGAAATGTCCGTCCCTCATACTAGATTTTAGTGCCAACCTGTGCTCGCTTATACTGAAGTTGAAACTGAGTTTTGTGTTTGACCGGTGACTGACTAAGATAGTTCTTACAGGGTATCTGAAAGTACTCATTCAAAGCAGGGACTTTGAGTTCAGGAACTAAAGGTACACTCTGGTTCCTGCATGGGAAATGCAGGTGAAGTTCGGCAGTTCCTTAAAAAAGTGCTTGGGTTCCTGGAAGAGTCCCAGTGGTAGAAACAGGCTATTTGAGAATCTTCAAATCAAGACAATGAATTTGAGTATTTTCCTGGCCATTATCATCACTAAAATGCTCACCAGAGTACACATTACACTTTCTCCCTCTGTCAACAAAATACAGAGCAAAATATAAAGTATAATTAACGAATTTCATTGACTCAGTAGAGTCAGGAGAATAGGAACATTTTGCTCTTGCTTAGTTGAAAGCTAATCTTAAGTGTCTCCACATCCACATCAGTGTGTCGTACAAGCTAATGTCCGTAGTAATTCAAAACCCTCGGCTACAGAAATATCCCGAGGACAGGCCACAGTTAAGCAGTGCCGCCACATTTTGATTCTCTCACAGCCCCACTCCTCCTCAAATGGAAGCGTGTTTGCCACTCACTGGCACTCATTAACAACTATTGTTGAGTGGTTGCTGTATTCATAATGTTGTTGTCATGCAGCCCTAAATGAGCTCTTGTGTCATTAATCTTCTTTTGCTTTTTAGTCTTTCCCCCACAGGGTTTATTTATTCCATCAGTATTAGTACAAAATCCTCCTGCATCTAAACTATACCCCCTACCAAATGGTGTGATGAGACTGTATCTGGAAACAGTGGTCTAATCTGAATAAATCTATGGCTTTGCTAATTGATGTTATAATGGATCTCTGATTTTTTCTAATGTCTGTGTGAATTATGAATCAATAAATAAAGATCTGTCCAAGTCATAGTTCTGGTACTAATTGCACTGATGGTTCAATGTCCCATGGTACAGCATTAACTCGACATTAGACTGTCAGTATATTTGTCCTCGAACTGCAAGAGCAGATAAAAGTGATTCTGATTCTGCTTTTGTGTGTCTAAGCAGTGAACTACAGAGGCCATTTTTAATTAAACACTTTAGCAGTAGCAGTGGCTGGCCCTGAACCCTTACAGTCCTGCACATGCTACCATATTTACCCTCCGCATCTGCAGAACCAAGCCCTCGTGTTCTATCTTTAACAAGTTGGCTTTGAGCTTGACCAGCTGTGACATTTGGTGGAACCTTAGGGACTGCAGACACAGCATTTAAGCATTACGCAACCTTAGCTAAATAATTCAGTGTGTGCTATGCATATTACATTGTGCCCAGAGTTCCCACTTGGCCCCCAGACTCTGCACTTCATTGGTTGTGCATCCTCATCTTCCAGTAGAAGAGTTTTTCCGTGAAGCTAAAATTTGCTTCTCCCTATATCTGACCCCCCTCTCACTGTACTTATGAGACTGCGGCCAGTGTAGCTGTACCCGTGTGGCAAAGTCTGGAAAACATGTTCTGAGTGATTATGCAGCTAGCTGTGCATGTGTGGTATCTGATGCATTATATTATGTTTTCACTTTTTTGAAAGTGAACAAAGCAGGAGTAATAATACAAGAGAGAATCTCTTTTTGGAATAAACAGGACTTACTACAGCTTAATCTAAGGGCTAATGTGACATCACTCTGCTGCTTTCATTCAACAGAAAATGTTTCTCTTCTGGAAGAATTTAACAATTACAAGGACATTTTACTGGGAAATTTTAGTGAAGAGTATAACAATATTAAAAACATCCAGTAGCATGGAATCTCTGAAATGCTGTGGTGTTGTAATGTAGTAGGGCTCATTACTTTTGGTAACTTGTCAGTCAGGCTCAGGATAGTTTTACTTGGGCAAATGAAAATGACTGACGATGTCCTCACTGCAGAATATTGTCTAAAAACTCCCCTTTTATTTTCCTTTTTATCATTTGTCATTAGTCTGGAGGCAGTCTGGCTAATTTAAGTCAGATTTGGAATTTGATTTGGTGCAGTCCAGTATCCCTAGAAATCACATCCACATTGACCAGTTCCATACCTCACAATCTGCATCCAATGCCTAAGCCTTTTATGTTGTAAGGCAGAGAGGTTTGAATGGGTGACATTAATGTGCCTTTTTAATTAACCATAACCACATAACCACAATTGTCCCATAACATTAACCTGTTGGTGGTCCTATCATTACCATACCTTAATCATAAGGTTATTTGCCATAACCATGATCTAAATGCCATACCATAGTGGCCATGCACAGATATTGTAAAAAGTTAGGTTTTTTAAAATGCTGGCAATGGACAAAAAACAATGGCTAAACAAGGTTTTGCAGAATCATCCAACAATGATGTTCTAACAGTGATGTTCAGCCTCAAGGGGATTGATGTTGGTCAATAAGGTCTGGCTCACAGTTGGTGTTCTAGTTCATCCCACAGGTATTGGATGCGGTTGAGGTCAGAGCTCTGTGCAGGCTTGTCAAGGTCTCCCACACTGAACAAAAAAACCCATAACATCTTTTTATGGACCTGCTTTGAGAACTGGGAAACAGGAAATGATCTTCCTGAAACTGCTGCCAGAAACTTGGAAACATATTGTATGTCTAAAATCTGATTTGACTAGAAATCAGGAGAAATGGCCCCAAACCAAAAGTAAACAAGTATGTGTATGACAGGAGTTTCCTCACATATATATCTTAAACCTGTAAAGAATTACAGTAAATACTAGAAGATAGTTGAGACCTAAAAGAAAGTGCAAACAGACTTTACAAACAGTACAAAAGAATCACACTTTAGGCACAACACTATTTGTATCACTCCACATTATATGATATCTACTGTGTCATTAGCATTTCCTCAAATGATCAAAAATAGGCATTCGATTTAGAAATGTGACACATTATTACTGGCTGCTATAGTTAGCACTGAATGCTGCTTTTTTTTCTTATCTCTGCCTTCCGGCAGTGGGCAGAATTACTCTTTTATACCCTGACAGTTATGTGGGCAGCATACTTTGGAGCTGGACAGTTTAAACCCAAATAAATCTGCTGTTTTCAAAGGAAAATTACAATGTGTCTCGTGGCTCACTAAGTACAAACACTGGAAGGGAGATATCATTACCCAGGCCTCATTTATTTCTTCAAGGATTCCTGTGAGTGGCTGTTTACTGGTTGTATGCGAATAAATACTCACCTGGCAGAGAATTTCCAAGGACTATTAGTATTTGGAGTTGACAGTCTGGGTGAAATGTTTTTTTTTTTGTTTTTTTTAAGGCACACATATTTTTCTCACCTTTTGATATTCTGGTGACGTACTGTGAGCTTCTGTGTCAGTAGCAATCATGCTGTGGATTTTTTGTGTCAAAAGCTTAGCAACCCTTTTGTGCCAGCCTGGTGATATTTCTCCCTCAAGCAGGATATATTGTCATTATAACTACAGTATATCCACACGAAGCTGTCACGTGAATTCCTTTTAATGAATCCAAGGCTGTCACAATGTACTCTATGTGGTAATCAGGGGGGATTGTGTTGGGGGCTGCATGTTCTGTTATGAGCAGCTAAACTGTTCCTGCAGCTTACTACTGAAGGGAATATGGCCCTGTATCTTTCACGCAAATGTGACCGCTGGACCGGTTGTGTTCATTCGTCACAAACAGCCAATGCCCCGACTGTACATTAGCTAGCTAACCAGCTAGCAATGGTGCACTGACTAAACTCACGAGAAGTGTTTCCACCCAGTTGTCTTCTTATTCCTCTGGTTTTTGATGCAGATTCATATTCGGGATATGTATAATTTTATGAAGCTGAAAAGTGAATTGCATCACCTTGTGTATGTAATTTTGCTTATAATTGCAACTTTCTATTGACTTTTTAATTTAATTTTCTTTGGTTTTGTAAACATTTTCATTTTTTATCTTAAAGGACCAGTGTGGGGATTTAGTGGCATCTAGCGGTGAAGTTGCAGACTACAACCATTTGAATACAGCGCAGCTTTCCAAGTGTGTAGGGGGCCTGTAGGGGGAGCTTGAAAGACCCTATCTTAAGCCAGTGTTGGTCTGTTCTGGTCTATTGTAGAAACATAGTGATTCAACATGGCGGCTTATTCTAAGGTAATGAAAATACAACCATTCTGACTTTCAGGGAATTATACACTAATGAAAATGTGCAATACTTTATTCCATTTCTGCCATTAAATCCTCCTAAATGTTACACACTGGACCTTTAAGTGATTGTGCACCTCTCACACAAGGATACCACCTTCCCTTTCATGGTTCACTATTCTTCTCAACACAAAACTGTGAGAGGGTTGAGAGCAGTGATGCCACTCTCTACATGATCATGTATTATTTTTTAATTCAACCCTGCTTTAGCCACAAAAATGACATGTTCATCATTTATCTAACATCATAATGGCCAAGAAGAGAACATAATGACAGATATTGATGATAAGATTAAATTACCCTTATATAAATGCAGTAAATGTCAGTTTATGACTTAAACTAACTGCACTAAAGCTGCAGTGGTAGCATGTGGCAGGTACAGTGACCATTACTTAATCCACATGAGTCCACCTAAGTTGCAGAGTTAAAAAAACCAGGGCATTTCATTATTCATGGGGTTACCGACGTAGGATATTACTTATACATTAGAGTCTTAGCTTGTTCTTTTTCAGCTACGAACATTTCATTATTTAAGAAGACAAGTGCAGAGCAGTGCAGAGACCTATGGTAATGTTTTAAAGATCACAGGAATTAGTTAGTTTTTATCAGCTCTAAATATTAATTTCTCTCAGCATGCACTGATTTTAGGTTTAACACTGCTGGACATCAAAAGAAAATTATTTTGATACTTTAAAAACAACCTCCTCAGACACACACATTTTTGGAGGAATGGTTTTTGCTATTAGAGCAATACCACAGCACATCAAACAATTGTTTAGCACTCTATTAGTACCTCATATTTTGTTGTGATCAGGCCATTTAAGGAAACCAGTACAATCCATTAAGAGTCCAGTACACTGGTCTTAAAGGACTATATTGTTCTTCTTCATATCATAGATGAATCAATCTTTTGTTTTCTTATATCACTTGACAGTGCAGATGTCACTGTATTTGATAACGGCAGAAGAAACTTTGTGGAATCAGAGGAAACCTATTCCTCAGGGCGCAGAGTGCCATCCTAACACGGCATTGGCAGCTGTTTGGGATTAGCCAGAGGATTTCAGTAGACCCAGATATGACCCTTACAAACGCATGCACACACACACAGTATTACATACTTGTTTATACTGCCAGCCTGCCAGACCCAACTGTTTCTATGGACATTTTCAGAACATGCAATAAAGGCTGATAGAAGAAGATTATTCAAGAATTTCTTGACGTTGTGGGACTTGGCTTCTGTTTCTACTACAGACGAAACATTCATGTCTCGCTGCCACTAACTGTTAATGCCTTTGATCCACCAGAAAGTCTGAAAAACCAGAGTCTCCTCTCAGTCTCCTACAGATGATAAATCCACCACAGAGTACACTTGGGATCAGAGATGTATGTCTCTGCGAAATGGTATTTAAGGTACAAAGCAGTAATGGAATTTATTAATATATATCAGAGTTACTAGTGCTCGATTGTGAAATGGCAAGTTTCTTGAAAAATGTTCATTGAGAAAGTAATTCCATCTTTTGTTTTTAGCAAAAGAAGCCACCCTTGTAAACTGCAGATGTAACAATACAGTTTCTATAGGAAACCTCTGGGCCTTGTCTCTCACGCAGCACTTGCGTCTTTGTTACTTTGGACAAAAACATCCATTACTAAAATATTGGACAAAGTAAAATTTGGACCAGATGATGGTGCCAGATGAAAGGTCAGTGGATCACCAAAGTTATTACAATTTGTCCTGAGGGAGACATGAATGTCTGTACCCAATTTCGCAGCAATCCTTCTTATAGTTGCAGAGACATCTCACTCTAAAGCTCAAATGTCAACCCGCTGCGCTAGAAGAAAGTCAGGGGATCTCCAAAGTCATTAGGATTCATTGTCTGAGAACCATTAATATCTCTACGAAATTTCATTACAATCCATTCAGTAGCGATATGGAGATATTTGCCTGTGGACTAAAGTGATAGACGGACCATTTGACTTGACGTTGCCAAAATAACTGTGGGGTGAGGGAAGACTGAACTAAGCTGCAGGTCTGATTTAAAGGTTTACTTTGTTGTATCTGGTGGCTAACTGTACTGAAGCAGGCTATAGTGGTCGAGTTTTTCATATGATTATATACTTTATCACATGTCTACCACTGCAAGCAGAAGCAGCTCTTGTTGATAACATAACATGGTTAGTGATCTCCTGTGTCACAACCCGGCTCAAGGCTGAACGAAGAAGGGAAGAACACACATAAGTTGTAACTAAAAATTGGTTTATTTTACATAACTAAAAGAGAAATGAAGCTAAAACCAAACTAAATTCAACCCAACCAAACAGGGTGGAAGCCAAGGAAGAGAGGGAGAGAGGGAGGGGGAGATGCTGATGGTCCGACTCCACCCACCAGGCTCTTGGAGGGTCGTCACCAAACAATGCTGCACCACTTTCCCATTGTCAAGTTTTTTATGATGTTGCTTGCTTTGCTGTGTGGTTTTTACTCTACTGCTGGTCCACATTTGTCACTGCTTCATCCTGATTTTTGGTTTCTTTCCTGTCAAAAAAATGCTATGTTTACTCACCTAGAACACATCATATACACATTATGTATAATGTCAATCAGACTATGAACAGATCCTCTTGATGTTTATTTCTGCTGATAACCGTGTGTCACGTTGAAATAATTGTTGAGACCTTTACTCTCCAGTGACTCACTCACACAGGCAATGGGACTACTCTAACCTGTTAACATGGGCACATATATAAAACAAGAGGATCAGCAACGCACACACACTGTACTGTAAAAAGAAAAGAAAAGAGAAAACTTTCAAGCACCTAAATAATGAAAAGTATAATTTACTCTATAATTAAATGAATTAACATTTAAGTTTAGCAGGCAAAACAAATCTATTTCATATTTAAATATATATAATTTAATATTTTCAACTGCAACTATTTAATTTTCAAGCACCTAAATAATGAAAAAAACAGTAAGTTAAAAAGTAAAATACAGAATTTTCAGTTTTTCTAAAGAAGAAAAGTAAATTATTTCAACACAAGATTAGAGGTCAACAAAACTTTACTTAAAAAGTCTGACTTAAAAATTTAGTTTTCACTGATTCTTCATTTACAGTGTGCACCCATAGACAGTGTGTCCCGGCTGTAATGCTGACGGGTAAAACACAAATAAGGGAGACACTTAACTATTGTGTTAATTACTGGACTTGCTGTATTGGAGAGGTTGAAGATTAAGTGCTCAAAGTAATATTGTCAGTCGCTGGTGATGTCTCCATGATGTCTTTTTTTTTTACTATTTATCTGTTCAGATTCGTATTAATAGGAGAAAAACACATTTCCTGCGGTCACACTCATTAGTTGCTGTTTTGTATTCTATGTGCTTATACATGCGTGTAAGATTACGAGTATTTGTGCATGCTGTTGTGTTGACGCAAAGCTATTTGTGACAATCCCCCATACCATGACACTCAAGGTGGGCTACATTTCTGAATGCTTGGCTCTGACACAAAAACAAACAAAGCTGTCACGTCCAAGCAATTCAGCTCTGTACAAAAGATGTTTTCCTGGCGGTGCCACACAATGCTCCTCTCGTCAATACAGAACATGCTGTGTTACCTAGAAGATGAAAAATATAGGCCCTTCTCTTTGTGTCTGTCTGTACGTGAAATTTCTCTTTAAATTCTCACAGTTAATCACATTACATCAAAGTTGCACGCACTTGAGCCTGGTTGACTGTCTGCTGCATTGTTACCGTTATTTAATTTGAGTGAACAATTGGGCTTGGAAAGTATTGCAATTCTAAATAGAGTAGGGATGGCAGCTTCGGCGAGTTATTTTGCTTTGAAGTTTTTCCGCTTTCTAAAATAAATTTCCTCTTTGTTCCCTCTGTTTCCATACACAGACTCTGAAGTCATCTACAGAAACAGTGACGGCCATGTCATCAAGTTCAACATCCTTACAAATGAAACGGAGATTGTCCTGACAAACACAACATTTGTAAGTACAGTCTGCCATACTATAAATTAATGATTAGGATTCATCACAATATCAGTGTCATCATAATGATTGTCTTTACCTCTCTGTCTTTCTTTCTTTCTCATTTTCACTAGATAAATTTCAATGTGGCCAAGTATTCTGTCTCCCCTGATATGAAATATGTACTCTTCGCATATGATGTGAAACAGGTAAGTTTCCTAATAACACCAGTGCCATGAATGTGGTGTCATTCTGTGACTTAAACTATGCCTGTAAGACACTGTTGTATTGAGTATTGTAGTGTGAGCACACAGTGGGCTCGGTTTGCCACTGGTGGGAAAAAGCTCAGATCCTTTTCTTAAGTAAAAGCACAAAAGTACTACTACTCATGCAGAGTAATAAGCTAGCATATTATAATAAAAAAAAAAACAGAATGACTGACAGCTTCCAGTATGAGGAGATCAACATGAGGAGTTGTTTTGTGCCTTAAACAAACAAACACAAAAAATGAGTGCAAAATGTTCAATTACCCAAGGATTCCTCTCATAGTGCAAAATCCGCTATCAGCTCCAGCAACATAGCCAAAGCTACGGATAGTGCAAACTACTGTTGGTAGATAGATAGATTCTTTATTGTCCTTTTCAGGAAGTTTGTTGCCACAGTCTGTACATACACGTATACATACAACATTACCACAGAGGACATTTGAACACAGCACGGACATCTGAACACAACACAGGTAATTACACATAACGGCTATCGGGGAGTTTTGTTGAGTAATGCCTTGCAGGAGGGACAAAACTTCTGCCATAGCGAGCTTGTTGATGGATAGTTTTGCACAGAACCTGGTGAGGAAGAAACTCTCGTTTTAAGGTAAGACAGCTGACACTGTTAGGGGCCGATCACACAGAGACGCCCCGCAACAGGCGTGGCCGCTTCCAAAACGCCTTGGCAAAGAGCGGCTGGTGCGCCTGTGGAGCGGAGCTGCAGGCACAACTGGGCGATCACATATTATCACATAGAAAAGTGGATTCAAGAAGACCTATTTACTGGCATAGTAAACGGCATTAACACTGTAAAAAATAAAGTAAGACAAACTGAACCTTTTAAATTTTGCTTTTGAGTTTCAGTTTTAAGTTCCTTAAACTCCACTTCAAGTTGTAGTAACTTATAATTTCATATTGTGGCCACTAAGAATCCTTCCTTCTGTTAATTCAGCTCCAAATTTTTGTAACTTACTATTTCACATTGTAACAACTTTGAATTATAGTAGTTATATATATATGTATTAATAATTAATATCATTCCTGTCACTCACATCTTGCATTTACTTGGTTGTAAGAAATGGCACCCCTGGGTTATAAAGACAAACCCCTGCTTAAAAAAATTGTCAGGATTGAATAAACATCTACACCACAGTCCTCCAGTGCTTGATCAAATTTGACGAGGGCCCAGGTTAGGGGGCGATTAAAATTCCATTGTGGCCCCTGTGCAACTGGCAGGTCACATTCATTCACTAATAGAGAAGCGGGGTAAGCTTGAACCATAATTACCAGCTTTCCATCAGAAAAGAGTAGATGCAAAATGAGATATGCAAATTGCACCCTCCACTCTGGAAGGGATCAACTGTAAGGATTAGTGACAAGGCGATTAATCAGAACTGATTTGCATATTTTGCATGAAGCGTTAGGCTTACAATTTGGAACAATATGGCCAATAGCTACAAACCCAGTTTATTTTTAACACAAGTTTATATTGAAGGAAGAATTTAATAGAAATTTTTTAAAGCTTTAATAATGAAAAAATAAAGAATGTGTAAAATTACAATTACCTTACAGGCTTAAGATACAATCATTTGTAATTAGAGGAGATATTTTGAGTATAAATCAGTTTAATTGTTAGAAGAACAAAGAGCTTTAATCAGAGAAAGAGAAAACAAAAGAGCTGTAATATCGCCATCGCCCACCACCAGACTCCAGAGACAAAAAAACACTATCTTCACCTTGCAGATCATTGCAACATCATCACATAATTCAACGTGAACAGAGACAAAATAAAACTCACCAAGACCATCTTTGTTAGTCTTTCTAACAATTAATTTGGTTAAAATAAATCCTTAATTCACGACGCGGATGAGAACAGCAGTTTCAGTTGCTCTACCTAGCCTCTACAAAGCAGACCGGCTTGTAAACAAACCACAGAGAAGCTGTGATAGCAACACTGCTCAGGACACCATGACTCCACTATATCTTTACAAAGCTAAAGGTTGTTTGGTGCTATATTAATTTAGTTTAGTTAATATCTCATATGACCTTAATTCACCTTTTAAAACTGTGATTTTACTGACTCTTTCCATTATGTGATGGAAAGAGTCAGTCCTGTGTTTAAGACTCAAGGCTTAAGTTGGACTCAATCCAAAACAAAGCAGCTCGGGCTTCTACATTACATTAGTATATCGATTTCACTACAGTGGAATGCTACCCATTCTTTACTGTATGTATTTATGTAACTGTTGCTTTGCTGTCCACCTGGCAGCACGGTGTGAAACAACAGCCTTGAGCTTGACACCTCTGTGATTAAGAGTAATAACAGGAGTTCCTCCAAGAAAAATAAATTACTTTTCTAATAGGTTCATCTCTGGTGCACTGAATGAAATAAAACATTCATTAATGTTTTTTGCCCATTTCCAGCACCTTGGCAGAGATGTTACAGTGAGACAGAGTTACTTGTTTTTTTTACATTTAATAGTTTTGGTTCAGATGTTACAATATGTTTTGTTATATTTCTAACAAGTTATGAAGAAATAAGAGTGCAAAATGTTCTGGATTTGTGACCACAAAATAGTTTCCTTGTGCTTCAACTGCTCTACCAAAGATATAGAAATATAATGTCCATATACAGTATCTTTATTGTTCGTGTGCACATCCAAATCCACAGTGTATGTATGAAATTACAACACAATGTGGAAAACACTTGACCATGGGAAGAAACAGAGGAGTGGTACAGTGTGTCCAAGATAAAGAGACAGACTATCTTTGGCAGGCTCAGCTGATGGAGGAGAGGAGGCAGATAATCACCTGGAAGGCAGGAGGCTCGATCAGGCTCACAGGCCTCAGGTAGTGGGACATCAGTCAGGAGCAGGGACAGATCACTGCCTCTTTTTTGGTTGCGTCTTATGATGGTACATCTGTTTTTGTCTACCATAAAACACAAATATAAAGAAAAACGTCAGTGGCTTTTGTAAATAGAATTTCTTCTCACATTTCAAACGTACGTGGTTCAGATGAAAGCGAGGTGTTTAAAGAAAGAGACAGGCATTATTTTATATTTTTAGTACTGTTAAGAAATCACATAAAAAGACCTAACAATGTCTTTTCTCTCAATACTTTTTGACTACCCTGTCTGGCTGTGGCATAATTCCTGCTGAAGATGTAACTTTTAAAACTGGCCTCAAATATATATGATTTTATTTTTAGAAAAGGTGTGCTGAGCACTGTGGTTTTTAAGAAATGTTACTCAAACAGGAGTACACTGTGCATTACACATCTGGTGCTGTATTTACAGCAGCAGGACAGTGTATGAGGGTTGTGAGCTTATGGGGATGCACAGAAACTGGGCCAGTCTCACACAGACTTTAAACGTCACCTGTGACATCACTGTAAATGTGTGAGTGCAGGAAGGTGTGTGGGCACCTGACACTGTGAGATATGAGACCCGGACAAAGATATTCTGTAGACAGTGTGTGAAGTGTGAAGTTGATATTTCAGAGTAGATGCAGCATAATAAAGTGGAGTGATGTACACTTAAAATAAGGTCTGTTGTACCAAAAACCTAAATCGAAGTCACCGTCATAAGACAAACAAATACACACACAGTGGTGGTGAACAACATGTGTACTTTGCTGCTGCCTCCTACCTGTTTGGTTTGCTGCTATTTTTTTCAATGCACAATTCTACTGACATTAAACTACACAACGTTGTGTATCATTGGTTTTTCCCTTGAGCAAAGTCTATAAAGTTGTGTTCTGCAAAGTATGCAAAAAGGGCTCAAACCAGACACCAGACACTTGCTGATTTCATAGTGGGACAGACCCGTGGGTGTATTAATGGAGGTGGATATGGCAGTGGCACTCAACCTTGCTGCCAATTTCTCCCAGTGGCCAACAGCTATATTGCAACAAAAAAAATCCCCTGCGGCCCAAAATACATTTTCCCATAGAGCGCCATTATAAAAGAGACATCTGTAAAACTGCTGATAGGACACCTCAACCTCCAAGCAAGGTCCGTTATTACTCTATGTATTGTGAATTTTTACTCCATGAAAGTTTCCTATTTGTATCCCAGAGACCAGAGAAATGATTTTAAAATGCACAACATCCCAATCTAAATTTTATGGGTTGAGTGTCATATGCACGATGCTGAACAACACAGAAACCTTATGCTCTGAGAGTGTGGTATCGACCCAGCCAACATCTGTATTTGGGATCCATGTTGGTATTAAGTGGGATGAAATATGGCCCCATGTCAATTGTCCACTTTTGCTTTAGGTATGATTACACTGGGTGTTAGGTGGGACCCAACTAGACATTTGGCAACCCAGATGGGGCCCATTTGTGTTGCTTAGGCTCTCATTTCCAATAAGTGACCCAACTAGGACTCGCATAGAGAGCCCACATGGGTTCGCCCATCCATGAACAGCCCTGTGAGTACATATGGGACATTTGAACTGGGCCATTGACTCAGAATGAACTGAAGTGTGTGTGTGTTCATGGTGAAGAAGGAATATGTCACCCAGTGCAACAGGGTGTTTTTAATGGTTTTTGGACAACTATAGAGCTCCATGGCACAGAGATATAAGATATAGCAGGCTCTGGATACACACACAGACCTACCATTAGATAATATAAATACCTGTTTAGGGGCTTTCCCTGTTTAAACGCAATGCATATTGGGACACATTCCAGCTGAAAATAAGTTTACAATTTAAAGTTGTTGTGTTAACGAATCTCTAACTCTAACTAATGTTGACAGTTCAGCTATGAATATGCACAGTTGAGCTTCTCTGATGACACCTGTGACATGTGTGACATGTTCATGATGTCTTTGTAATTACGATGTTTCAGTACTGTCTGTACGGACGCTGCTGACAGCAGTGAAAATCGCTGACAACAGTATGTTACTTATGAATAAGGCTTAGCCAGAGATACAAAGGAGGGCAAAATGTGCTGAATGTTTAATCCCTCCAGAGCATCACAGGAGATGGACAAAAGCCTCCTGGTTGTGAAACAAGGGGTGAAACACAGCGACAGAACATAATCTTACAGGGCATGCTCTTAGCCTTGAGTTGTAATTTAATAGGTAGAGTCAATATTAAAAAAATATATATAATAATAATCTGCTAGTAGTCTTTAAAGGCATGTTTGCTTACATAGTATTTGCCACATGTCATAGTAATAAAGGTGACACCTTTATTGATGCGTGATTGTTTCTACACAATGGGGCTGTTTGAACACATCACATGCAAGAATTATATTTATGCCTTCCCATCAGGGACAGAGGCAGGTTTGAGCTGGGTCAAGATAATTTGGGGAGGCAGTTCTCAATGAACCAGGAAAAGATCGCATAGGAAGCATGTAAGAGATCACTGAAGGACATTGTGGTTGCATAAAACACACTTCAGTGCTGTGCATATTGATTTGAGTGAGCTTGAATAAACCAGGTTTAGACCATTTTATCAACAGTGGCAGTAATCTGGTTCTTTATATCCACTTTATTACAGACTGTCATACAGTATTAAGGACACACCTAGTGAAATCAGATTGGTCTTTACATATCTGAAATCAATATAACTAAGTAGCTGTCACAACACATCTTATACTATATGAAATGTGCATGTATCACTGAAAGTTTTTTTTGTGTATATCATTTTATTTAGATAAGAAAGTCAAATTGACATTTAAAGCCTATGTGAAACAGCTGTTGCCAGTCAGCCAATACAAACACTACTTCAGCGCTCTCCTTGAACTAATGCTCCACTTTTTTCTTAATTCCAGGAAGTAATTTACTACATAAGAACATGTGTCAGTGTGCAGCTTTGTCTGCTAAATATTATGTTCATATAACACTAATCTCAAGTTGTAAATCCAGTTTGTAGGATACGTAATGCTGCCCTGATTATTTTTTTTAGTCAACAGAGTAATGGATAAAAATATGTACAATGACCAAATGTTCATTGTGAATATATTTCATGACTTTTCTTCCAATACCTGCTCCTGGCATCTAAAACATGATTAGCACTTGTAAGAGTAGGTTTAAGCAACTCAAAGCACTTGTTTATGGTCTGAGAATCACCATGGTTTTGGTCTTTGCTGACATGAAATATGAGAATGTATATATATATATATTTCTTTAAATCTTCAACCAAGACCAGAAGATTTCCTTTAACTTAAAAGCAGCCATTATCAATATTTATGTGTGTTAAATGTGTTAAAGGACTGTGAAAACAATGTGACAGTGTGAAATGGGTTGCTGGTCGTGATGACACTACAAAGAAATATCACCTGAATCTGCAGCTCCCCTCGGCTTTATGGAGCTTTATAGTGAGTTTCAGCTCATTGCTTAACTTGCTTTGGTTCACTCTTGGCGCTCATTTTCAGTAGGCAGCTGTTTTCAGTGAAAAGGCTCTACAAATCTAATGTGCACTACCTGCTCTGCACCAAACAACAGACAGACACAGTTAGAGACTGGCTGGTGAACATAGTGGAGCATTTAGTAGCTAAAGAGCCATATTTCCCTCAGGAATTGGTGGAGACCAAAAACAGAGCTAAAAGGAAGTGAAGTATTAGACTTCATTCAGCAGGTGGCCAGAAACACGACTCCAAATGAATGCCAATGCTGCTTTGTAACTGCTGGATGTGTAAATAAGCAGCTGTTTGCTAACAAGTTCACCATATCAACTAAAAAAGTGATGATATGTCACTGCTGTGTTTACAAGTTGTTTCTGCAGCTCCCAAGTGGCCAGCAACGCAGTTATTGCAGGTTTTATTAAATGATTCCTGTATATGTAACAACAAATGAGATGCAAGACATGAACCCTGGCCTCTGGTGTTAAAGTCTGGTGTGCTTTGTACATATGAGCCATTTGATTTGTCCTTCTGGCATGTGACGAATTCTGGATTGGCAAAAATGTTGCCACTGAAATGATGGCAGTATGGCGTAGTGCTACATTTAGGCTACTACATTATACTGTATTGTTAAATAGCTGTTTTCCAAAGCCATTTCTGCCTCCAATAGGATATATGTCTTCATTCTAAAGAATGTATGACTCACAAGTATGCAGATGCCATAAATTCAGAACACATCAACAAGTACAGTGTGCACCAGTCATTACAACACAACTAGCCTGCTTTTAAATAACACATCTCTCTATTCCACCTTGCTTCTTACTTCTTCTGGCTTGATTGGAAATCTGTATTCTTTTGTTGTTTCTTACATTGTTGTCACCATTTAATGGGCATGAGATCAGATAATTATTATTATAGAAATGTGAATCCTTTTGTCAGTCTGATGCGAAAACATATTCACACAATGCACAAAAATGGCTGTCAGGGACATGAGGTCATGTGGAGTAATTGTGTATTACAGGAGTTTGCGTAGTATCTGGTGTGTTTTGTTTAATTTAACCTTTTTTTTCATTAGATGTACTTTTTTGCAATGTTTGCTCTTTAAAATATTTTTTTCAGACCTGAAGCAGAGCTTTAATGTGGGTTTGTTGTAATCCCAGGCTTTGATCTATGAATTGTACCATGAAATCTGTGCTTGCAGTTAATCGTAACCTGTAATGAATGATGAAAAGAATAACAAAGGACCTGGATCTGCTCTAAAATGAGTAAACGAGTCTCCTCCTAATCATACACTTTGATCCCATGCAGGCTTTGAACTGAGAAGTTGTTCTATATACCACAGTCTTTGTTCTTGGGGTTCATAAGATATTCTGGTTATAGCTGGTTATAGCTGGTTATATGGATCTGGACAAGAGAAAAGGAGCCTCTTGTTACAAGGTTTTGGAGAAAGCTCTTTTAGCTCTTTTCGCCTATCTGTAGGATTACATCTGTACCTGGGAGTGATTAAGCTTGATAAAAGCTCCTAATCTCTAGGATTCTTGTTTGTCACTGCTGACAACAGCCTTGTGTTTTTAAGTCTTGTAGACATCTTGTAATGTTCTTGTCAGTGCAAATCCTCACAGCCTAGTGACTTTTCTCATGCATTTTATTAGTCTTTATGTCACATAATGACATCTTGGTGGACTTGTGGTTTCAGCCATGTGTAACTGCATTTGAATCTGGTTGGGGACATTTGTTACATGTTCTCTCTCTCTTAATAAGCACACTTTGTGATCCTTTTTCACTGAAGCTGAAAAAACATTTAAAAAGAAAAGAAAATAGCATATTAGCTTTAAGCTACAGACATGTGTGGGTTTGAAGTTGACTGATTTCTCACTGGTTCTGAGTGACAGCCTCCGTTGTTTTGCATGTCAAGGCAAGTAAATGGATTGCATGCTTGCATTCGTTCTGTATTTTTCCACAATATCGGTAGAAGATTTGTTTGTTTCTGGCTGTCAATGCAAAATTTTAAAAGCCATTTTCCCACAGCTTTGTCTTGAGAGAGTTCTGAATAATGCAGATGAAGTAAAAACTCTTAAAAATATTTTTTTCATACATACACCTCAAACCTCAATTGCTGATGAAAGAACAAATGAACTAAGTGGTGGGTGCGAGTGGGAAGTCACATACCTAATTCAAAAACAAAGAGAAAAGGGAAAAGAGAAGACAGAAACTATGTGCACTGTCTCAGTTGATCCCACCTGGTGTTTTAGAAAAAGATCCAAATGTCCCACTGATGTATAATTTTATGGTGGGAAAACAGCACCTGTGTCCTGAAACAGCATATCTGAGTCTGTTTGAATGGTGGCTGCTGCAGTGAATGGTGATACCGACTATTATATATCAACATTTCTCCAATCATGCCAACAAAATCCAAGCGGTACATCTTTGTGATTTTGCTGTTATAGTATAACACCTGCGTTCCTTTCTGTGTCTCTAAAAGCCTCTGGATGCTGTTGGACATGTTTAATGTACTCTGACTGTAAATATATGCAGAATATTACGAAGCATATAAACAAAGGGAGTAGGGAGAGCAACACAGTCAACACAGCAGATGAAATTCAAAATCACACGGCAATAAAACACAGAGCTACCGTATGTGGGTTTGAGCAATGTGACAAAATATACTGCGAGATGATAGAAATGTATCTGTCAGAAATTATTCACACAGAGGTTTCCATCCCTTTAATGTCTGTGGATGTATTAGGCCGCTGCGGGCAATGTTGCAACTGAGTGAGCAGGACAGCCTTATTTGAATGTGGGATTTAGAGGATTTTGCATCAATATGATGGAGTACCATGAATTGTCTGACATTTTAACATGTTTAGCTAAAAACTGTGAATCAATATTGTCTTATATAATTGCATAAATGATATGAAACATGGATTTATCCATTATATACACCCCCTAGAGCTTTGACACTTTGACTGTTCACAGACTGTTGAAAAAGATAAGGCATAGAATCTGTGATTTAAGCCACAAGTTACTGAAAGTAAATTATTTTTAAGTTTGAGTTGGCCCTTACAGAAAATCTCAGCTTGGGTAAACAGTAAAAAACCTAGGTTTAGATGAGATGAAATCATCAAGAGGCTCTTTTCATTAGTTTATAATCACCTGAAAATAAGAACTGTTGTGTTTTTCTTACCTTACAAATAAACCGTTTTTATCCACAGAGGGAGTGGGTCATATTCAGAGCCTGCCACGTTGAACCGCCAGGTTTCTACAGCAGCCCAGGATGTACAAACCAAACAATGAACGTAGTTTGTCCTACACTGTGGTCCCGGGACCAACAGGGGTCCTTCAGTGGGTTGTTTCAGAATCCTTTCAAATTGGGGGTCTGTGGCCTAATGTTCACCAACTGTTGTTTGGGAACCCCTGTCCTACACCCTTGGAACCGGTGGGTGAGACGAGGGCATTGCAGCCAGCAACTACACTCCTAGATAGCATCCTTCTAGATCCTACAGGCTGGACCTTTAAGGACAGTTATGAGAAATTTGTAAAAGTCTGGTCATTGTTGATTTCTTAGACAGCAGGGACATCACTAAAACTTTATCCAACTGGGCAAAAACATGAGCCGATTAGTGGAGGTTGTGCCAGAGGAGGAGTCAGTTAGCGCTTAATTTGGAGGTAAGACATTTAAAGTTGGTAAAAGTCTCTCGTTATACAGACCAACTGAGTGTGCAAAACAAGATATGTCAGTCTGTAAACTGTCAGGGATGTTTAGAACAGAAACACAGCTTTATAGTTCGCCTTTGAAAATTGGGCTAACCAGGTTTGTTTACGACATGTCTGATCGTCTGAATGCTTGTGTTTCTTGGCCCTATGGGTCTGTTTCTAGTGATGTTGCCGCGTTCTGAGATCTCAGCAGTTACTTTATTGAGACACAATGTGATCATAACCATATTGGCTGGAGCTACAAAAATAAAACCCCAGTTGTAATAAACCATAGTTTATTTTTTTAAAGATTGCAGCCAATTAGTGATTTTTTTCATGTAAAACAAAATGCCAGCCATGTCAAAATTGGTCTTGTCTGAGATATCCTATTTAATTAGAGTTAGAGAAAACAATCTTTGGAGTGTTTTTTTCTTTGTTTTTTCCGGTCCGTAGAGTTTTTTTCCTTTGTTCTAGTTTTGACCGAGTCAAAAGCAAGGGGTGAAGCAGTTTCAGCCTTTTGAAGTTTGAAATGTTGATCTTGGAGTATAACCCAGAACCTTAGAGTGAAGATGAAATATTTCTTCAAGTTATCCCAGAGCTCGACTAATGGTGTGTTTCTGTGCAAAGTGGGCCTGTTATAATGGGAAGCTAGTGCATTGTCACAAACACGAAGGTGCAAAAGTTCAAAGCCAGAAGCTTCATACTTGTATCTAGAGACAACATTACCATGACAACCAGATGGTTTCAGGGCGCTGTACAATGTCAGCTGCACATATCCTATAGTCTAAAGCTTTGTTATTCTTTCGTAGCCATTTGGCACAACATGTTTTCCACTGCACAGATCCATCCTGGGAGCTGCTCGCGGCTATCGATTTTCTCGTTGCTTATAAGTGAGCTGATGCCAGGGGGAGGAGGAGACTCAGTTACACTTCTTCTGTGGTGACACTCCCAAGAGACACTCCTTAAGTGTCTATTTTTTTTTCTCTTTACTCACATGTTGTAGTTTCATGTCATATAATATCTCTGGGGAGACTACATACTGTGAAGCCCCTGTCTTTAGTGAGGGTTCTGTTCTTGAAGACATTTTTAATTACAGAAATTACACCATCTGTATGTTAAAAGAGTTATCAATCATCAATCGTGTGCAGTCATTCATCCTGTCCATCCAGTGAAGCAATCCCTTTAGCTAGATGTAAGAAATGGCAATTTTGGCTATTACAGACTGCTGAAGTCTCAAATTAGATTCAGCTGAAATTCAGTTTTTTTTTTTTTTTTTTACACACATAGGGTACTGTGAATTTGGTCCGCCATCTTGTACGTAATTTTTACTATTTCCCACAAGCCCGAGAATGTTGGCAACTTGACAGACTGAAGGCAGGAAAGTGACCACGGCTATGAAAATTGACATGTCAATCTTTTTGTGGCTGTAATAAAAGCACACTCAAAGCCAATCCCAAAGGAGAGAGAGGCAAAGATAAGGAAGAGAAGGTAGAGGAACAGTTACAGTATATTTGTTTAACTTTGTTAAAGTGATCAACTAATTTATAATAACAAGTGCTGTAGTATATACTCATTTATAATAGCACATGTACAAGGACATGTTTTACCCTTAATGAGTGATTAAATTAGAGACTGAGCATTGGATTGCAGAAGCTAGCAGCAAGTCCAGACTTGATTTCAGGCGTTTGGCATGACAAATACAACTGACAAAGTGTAAACTTAACTTAATTTATATAACATTTCAAATAAAAGTTATCCAGCCAATGTAGGTGGTAATAAATAAGCTAACTTGCTTGCTAGCTCTGCAACTGGACTGCCCAAAACCAAGGACCCCAGATTACAAGTCTGAGTGAAAATTTTAGACAATTAGGGAAAAACGTCTTGAGACTGGACTTATGATTTACCACAACCATGATGTGAATCACTGGATGAAGTTACCGTAAATAATGAGGAGAAATGGGAAGAAGTGCAGTCAAATATTATAACAATAATTTATACAGCACATTTAAAAGCAACAGGTATTTAGCCTGGATTTAAAAGTGGCCATAGATGTGGAAGATCTGACAGTTCACCTTTGGATTTTAAATGATTAGAGGATCTAAAGGGTATGGATTTAGAATATGGGTTGAGGAGATCGGAGATAAAGGCGGGTGCCAATCCATGCAAAGCTTTACAAACAAATAAAATAATCTTAAAATTAATAAATCATGTGACGTTTAATATTAAGGTAACCACTAACGAGGATAGTAACTAAAAGAAAGTTAACATTCGGGTTAGGTCAGCTGATTCTACCTTGTAATAGCCAGTCTTCTCGCTGATGGTCTTGTGTGTTTATGTAGGTCATATAGAGGCATCATTACTCAATTGAGATGGTTTCATAACCAGTTCAACTACTCCTTGTAGTTGGTTTAAGCATGCAGATGTTAAAAGATAAAATTCTGCAAGGAATTCAAAAGGTTTTGGATTTAATAAAATGCAATCAAACCCTAAGCCTGGTTGTCATATTGTCAGGGGTGGTCAATATGTGCTCTCAAAGATCAGCCTTGTAATATTAATAACTTTTTCTTATATTGGCACTCATACTTTTGGTTTTGAACATTATATTCATCTTCACAGCCACTGTTGTATTTGAGTGTTGAAAATGTCACAACCTTTATTGTTTTATCATCGAGCTGGCAATAAAGGTCACCATACCCATGTGAGCTCTACACTCCATTTAATGGAGTATTGTTGAAAAGTTCATTTGAGGGCTCATCTGTGGAGGATTTTTCTCTTTCATGGCAGAAAATGAGGAAGTTTCAGCTTGTCAGAGTTTGAGAAATGTGTCTGAGCACCTTGGATGATCAGTTTTTTGCACTCTCAGGCACAGTTCTCCACAACACAGAGAGATTTTTGTAATAACGCCGGCAAATTTATATCGAGAACACTCAACCCCTGTGTCAACCACAGTACATTCAGTATGCCCTGAGAAGTTACACTCTGCATAAAGTCGATATGAGTCGCTTGGAGTTCGGTGAATCCACTTCTCTCTAAACAGTAATTTACTTTCGTTATGAACAAGAGTCTTTATTATTGATGTTCCAGCTTATTGTTATGGGCCGCTCATGGGTGCTTAGGCTGGGATCCAAAGCCTTATTGTTGTCTTTGTATAATGTCTTTGTAACTGCCATAAGCCTCATTAACATCTGTTTAGTTTCTTAGATGTGTACTTTAGAGAAAAACATGATAATATACTCTGTTCTCTGTAGAGGTTAGATACCATTTAACTGGACCATAAACCTAAATCATATGTAATATTTCACATTTATAGAAGGTGCAGCATACTCTCAGTAAGTTACTGCAATAACACTTACACCTGCAGTTGGCCTCCTGGTGGCAGCAGAAACAAACAGCACTGTGAGATTAGGATCTTTGAAGCTGATATGGTGAACTTGTTAGCAAACATTCTTGTTCACCTGGCAATCTAATATTCACTCTCATTCAAGCTCTGTTTTGGTCTCCACCATCTCCTGAGAAAATTGTCTGGCTTATCACAAAATAAATATATATATAGCTTATAGCTGCTTTAAGTAATGTCTGCATTTCTAAAGTTGCTGAACCCTACCAACTGAGGTCCTGCAGTGACTTTGCCAAATAGTGCCAAGTGTGATATTGAAGGCCTGTTACCAACAATGGCTAATTCATTATTTTTCTGGGAATGTTATTATATTACAGTTTTCAATTCTCTGACTAATTGTCTCACAGACAGTGGTTAAATAAGGCACTTTGCAGTCACTGCTGAGGTGTTGACATGTCTAAAAATAATAGAATGCATCCACACTCAACCTCAGCTTGACATTTGGATGTATACCTGGTGAACAGTCCCTCTTGCTGAGGAAATGGAAAAAATAAATAATAAAAATGAAATCTAATCTTTGGGTTCAGGTTCATGTCATGCAGTGAGCCCCGTCTGGTTCCTTTTTAGCTAATGCGACCATCCTGCTGCTGGCTTTATATGAACACAGCATGGCAACCACACTAGTCAAACGTGCTCCTCAGCAGAGATACACTTGAATACGAAGCCGTGTGTGAAATAAACCTATTATGTTTAGCCCACCTATGAACCAATGTAGCTTCTCAAACAGTGTCTACAGCCAAACTATTAAAATAACCATTAATAATATCATTACTACAAAGTTTTGTGAACTCTGGGATTTAAGTTTAACCACAATAATGGTCCCTTCTTTGTAGTTTTTAATCCTTGCTATGGTGCTTTTAGTAGCAGGTATCCATAAATCTCATCTTTAAAGAACTTGAGTCAGGCAAGGTGGAAAATAAGTTTGATAAGATGTGCGATAAGTTTTTTTAAGATGTATGGCAGTAACCAAGCCCTACTAGTTATTCAGGAAGTCGAGTCATGTTCTTGCAGATGTGTGCTGGGGAGGCAGCGTCAAGCTGCCAGCAGGCATAACGCACTTGTGAGGAGAAAAGGGAAAAAAAAAAAACATAAAGGCTTAGCCACTGTTGGGTTGGACAGCCTGAAGGAATGGTCCAAAATTAACTCCACCTTGGACAACACCTTCCAAGATGATGTGGAGCACTCATAGCCTCTGGCTCATCCCTCGAGGTGTACCAGGAAGCACGTAAAGCTCTCGTTTGTGCCATTGGGTTGCACAATACTTTTTGCCAGCCAACAGCCTCAGCGAAATGAAAGGGGGTGATAGCTTTTTCTTTGGACTGATTTTCTTTTTGTTTATGCCTGCCTAGCTAGAACAGATTGTATAAGAGCATGCTTACAGGTTTTATCTATTTCTGTGCTTATCTTTGTAAAAGCACAGGTACATAATTCAATAATATGTAGCTCGCACTTTTGTTTTTCCTCTCTAAATGAGATAAGCAGTGATAGCTGCTTGTATTTCTATGTCTGTATTTCCTCTGTGATACTGTCTTTATTTATTCACATTGTTAATATTAAAAGTTATACTCTTTCTTCCTTGCTGATTGACCTGTCTTGTTTAATGGACTCCAAAGATGTCAACTGTCAACATTTATCCTTGGATTTCAACAAAACTAGTACAGAAAAATGCTTCTCCACCTGTGGAAATCCTCATTCTACCAATTTAAATGTCTTAATTTAAATTCTTAATTCTTAATTGCCTGTGCCTATAATTCATTTATATCCAGTTGGTACATGGCTTACTGTACTGTTGGTACATGGCTTACTGTAACAAGCATTTGCCAGGGTCATCAGAGTTAGATCATCTTCTGTCCAAGCTTGAGAGATCACTGATATTGGCTTGCCATTTTTATTTTGGTAATAGCCTCAGTCATTCATCAATCTGTGTTTCCTACCTGACTGAAAAAAGGTCTTTCATTTTATGGTCACAGCCCCTTGGTGCTACAGCATACATCCATACGCTTTTGTGTGTCTAATCTTTGTAGCAACAGTCTGGTGGTGCGTTATTTCTTGTTTCAACATGGCAATGCAACCTGTACAGAGAGCAAGGCCCACAAAGAAAGTATTTTGGTGTGGAAGAGCTTGTCTGATCTGCACAGACAGCCCAGCATCCCTTGGAATTACATTAATACTGGATAATTCTGCAGCTCACCATTAATGTCCAGAGCCAACGTTCAGTGCCAATGCAGGAAG
>NW_023340095.1:3542967-3565913 GCF_004916995.1 Morone saxatilis | reverse complement strand
ATCTATCTATCTATCTATGACAGTAAAAGGGACATTTTGCCCTTCATACGTAGTTACCGCAGCAATATACAAATTTACCTCACATGACACAATTTATTTACAGTTACTTTGATGACAGAAATAGAATTAAACCCCATTTTACACCCATTGTCAATCAAGTGTATCTCTGAGTTTTTACATTACCAGTACAATTTTTTCCGCCATAGTTGCCTCTTGTAATAAATTCCTCTGCTTTGTATCAGAGCTGAACACATGAGTGTCATTTTCATGATGAAATGCAAAAATATGGCCTCTTTTTGTGACCGATCACCAGCCTCGGTCAGAGGTCTATTATCATGTCAGCCACAGCTTCTCCGGTGGGGGTTTCAGACAGCTTTACATGCACCCCTCTGTCACTTTGAATGTCTCTCTCTCGCTCTTTCTCTCCCTCCGTCTCTCCGTCTCTCCCGGGCTTCCAGCACACAGGCACTCGGCGATGATGGGTTTCTCAGATGGAATTAAAATGTCTCGTCCCACAGCTGTCACCCATGCAAATTGCATTGTCTACAGATTCTATCACTGAGAGCAGCCAGCAGTCTGTTTTGTTTGACTCCTTCTTCCTTTTCATTTTTTGTCATGAAGTCATTATCTGTGGCACTGCTGCTTCTCTCGTTAATGTTTCAGACAGTCATCTTTTAATCTGCCTCTCTCTGTCTTTATTTTGATGCAGGTTTACCGCCACTCCTACATGGCCTCCTACAGCATCTACAATATTCACACACGGTAAGTGTTTTTGTTCTCCGAGGCCTTTGCTCCGAGGCAACCTGTGTTGTAAAAAATACTTTTCATCAGGGAAAAACACAACTGTGAGCCACGCTGGTTTGCAAAATATTACAACACAGATACTATCAGTAAAATGCAGTGAAAGTATTGTTATTACCTATTTACATGTTGCAACTTGCATAAGGAAAAGTTGGGTGTTTCTTAATTTACCCAGGGGCCCCGGACTGGCTAGAACATATTGTATTGAACATATTGTGGATGACTTCGCCATTTGGTAGTGTCCCATATCTGTTGATGTTCTGAGCAGAGGTTTCCAAAGTCTGACAACCCCACTGCACTCCTCCCCACCCCCAATGTACATTTTAGTAAACTGGCACCACCGGACATATACTGATTCTCAGGCAAGTTCTGGAAATATATTGACCTTATTCAAAACAGATAGATATCCTCAGAAAGTGTAAGTCACACCGACTAAAAAGTATCTGTATCATGTCTGTGTGTTCAGGTTTGACCAAGTTATGACTATTTGGCTCTCACTGTTCAACCTGAGTACAGCTTTGCAGACAGATAAACTCCTCGACGAGTGACAGGTGTATTGTCTTCCTAATTGAGACATTTCCTTCAAAATGTCTGTCCGATTTCTGTCCCTGTCTGCCGTAACTGAACATGTGAGACTTCCTGGCTGATCTAAGGTACTCCTATTGACTACTGTAACACTTTTAACGCCAGTAACTAACCTGGGATCCAGACAAATCTGCCAAGCTCATTTGCTCTGGGAGATACGTCAGGCCACATTCAAACGGAATTCCACCAGCCTTTGGTCCGGTTGGGCCAATTTCAGCCATTTATTTAATATGGGTTGGGTTTTATTTAATGATTGACAGAGGCCTGTCTGATTTAAGAAGTAACGTTTCACTGCTATGATAGGTCTGTCCAATTGTGTCCAGTCTGCAGGTCTGTCTAGGGAAACCACAGGTTCACAAAACTTAAATTAAACAAGGCAATGATACAGAACCAAGATTCTGTTACTGCACTGCTTATTTATCGTCTCAAATGTTTTCAAAAACACAGTTTGGTGCACTGTTTAGCTTTAATTTTGAGAGAGTTTGTAACCAGGCAGCCATTTTTTTTCCAGCTTAAGCATCCAATTGTGTCCAGAGCCTTTTCGGTCTGCGCCCTTTCATAAAGCCCTTTGAAAATGAACTGCATTTGCGAATCAGTGTGGTGATGCCAGTCTATTAATAACCTCCGTGATCTGTGTGTCACAGCAGCTGCTGCTCCACCTGCTGACTGTCGGCAGCCAAAACTACAGTAACAAACTTTTTAGTTGCTTTTAGAACACCAGCACGCTCCTGTAACTTTCACCTCATGCAGTATCTTTGATTCATGTCGCTCCCTCCTGCCTGCGTGGAGAAACGAGCCTCACAGTTTTAAAACCTTTGCTTTAGGAAAATCATTTTAAAATCAAACCCATTTAAATTTTTAAATTTGTTTATCTAAAAACTGGAAGTCGAACTTTAATAGCTCTCAAGATTTACCTCTAGTTGCCTTTCAGACTAGCATATATTGAATGCCTGACGCTTTTATACAGAAACAATATAAAACAAAGAACTCTTAAAACACAGTAAAATTAATCTTCTTGAACAGAGTTGTGCTTTTCTCAAGATGGCTCACTTACTCTCTCTATTGCATTTATATTCTACAGACTAGCTTGACTGTGTGACTGCACAGTTCTGGATTATAACACAGATGAACTGAAAACATCACCACTGTAAAATAACAGTGAAATAATGTTCACCTATATTACAATAAATGTTGCAGACTATCAGTAAATCAGCCTATAGTCTGTAGCATCATGCTGCTTTACAGGTGGACCTTCAGAACATCCTGCACAATCGTGTCCAAAGTACTGATCCCAGGCGCGCTGGGATGCGCACATCCTGCCAATCACGGTGACGGGCAAGATTCCCAAAACTAATCAGAGAGGATTAAAACTTTATATTATACTTTATATTGGGTGATGGGATTTGCCTATTCAAACATGTGTGTCGTTTGATGAAGCTTTGTGATGAATTCTGCAGATATTGTGCCATTTTGGGGCACCACTCTGGGACTTTATTTTAATCTCGGTCAGGCTGATATCAGGCTTTGTTGCTTTATTGTCTACTGGACCAAGAGAAAGGGACACATAACAGGAAAAAACTGGCCCATCATGAACCTTAGCTTGCACTAAAGTAATTGCTGTGTTCATATTACCAGCCATAGTTGTATGTGTGTTTTAGATTTGCAACTAATTACTGTATTTTTACTATTGATTTCACTGCTGATTACTTTCTCAATTAATTGTTTGGTCGATGAACATAAAAAAACTGTCAAAAATGCTCATAACAATATCCTAGCCCCCAAGGTAACATCATTAAATGTCTGACTAACAGTTCAAAACCCCAAAACACAATTTACTATAATGGGAAACCAAGAAGAGAAGCTGGAACCATCAAATTGTGAACATTAGTTTGCAATTTTTCATTTTGCTTACGATCAACACTAGATGTAAGGGATGACATTGCTTGTTGTCTGTTTTTTTTTTTCAGGGAGGTTTGGGAACTGGACCCTCCTGAGGTGGTAAACTCAGTCCTGCAGTACGCTGCCTGGGGAGTGCAAGGGCAACAACTGGTGAGAACACCTACCATAGCTTCAACCTACCTTTCAGCAACGCTTTACTCTGCCTACAATTACATTACATTTTTGATTTAGTGAAGATTAAATTAGTACTTTCTTTTTTGTCCATTTAGTTATTTGTATCTGCTGAAGCTTACAGTAAATAAGTTATTATAAAAGCTTTTTTTTTCAAGGATTTACTGAGAGTTACTGTAATAAAAACCACAACAAACCGCAACACTCTGTAAACGGCATCAGAATTTATACAGAAAGAAATCATATTTCAAAAGCTTTGTGATCATGGACCTTCGGCTCCAGGCCTGTGGATGGCATATAAACAGAGATACAAAGGGCCATGGCACTTTTCAACATGCTTGTAGATGTGTTTGTGTGTGTGTGTGTGTTACTGCTTTTACCGCATGTGTATTTGAACCCTAAACTGTGGTTATATGGTGCCCAATACGCATCTAATTCAGAATTCTCTGCTTTACTCATAACGCACTCATGTTCAGTTTTTTTTGAGGGAACCTAATTAGATGCTAATTTTCTCCCATCATACCTTTTTTATTTATCTACACCGAGCAGATGGGGAGGCTTTTTTTGTTGACAGCTAAAACGCTAAAGCATAGTAGAGCTGCTCTGTCCATATTTGCAAATTTCACCGTGTAATATTTGAGCATAAATCAAACACAACTCCATTAGCAAGCCATTATGGTGATAAGGAGGTGAGAGCTAGACTGATGTGAAGGCTTTCCAGCTCTCGAGGTGGCCAAACCAGCATTATGTAGCACCAGAAGCATGCATCTGATGGAAACAATGCAATGATGCTGTGTTTTTTGTGAAAGTGAGAGAGAGTGAAGAGCCCTCACGGCAACTCTTTGGGAATGTGTGTATTCTCATTAGGAAGATGCCAGTGAGTTAAATTTAGAATATGAATTAGGGGTTCATCATGTCTCAAACAAGACATTGCTCACACACCAAACAGGACGAGGTGAGCAGCATGATCTTCCAGTTTTCTAATCAGCTGTTTGAATGTCTTTGATCATTTATAAATGTGTATTAGAGGTTTGAGATTGAGAAACAAATTATAATGTTGCCATGCATCTAGTGTGGGCTACAACTGGAGCCCTATTTTTGGCCCATATTTTTGTACATTTTGGAAAATTGACACCATTAAAAGTTTGCAGAATCAGTTATTAGCATATCCTGTTTGCAGTGTACCCCTGGATTAGCAGATAACTATCACTGGACTACTTTGATACTAAAACAATTTTTAAAGTATGATGATTCTCAGGCAAGTTCTGGAGTCATAAGATTTGTCAATTTTCTGTGACTTCTAAGCAAATTCATGAATATTTACTCATGATGAAGATAATAATATCATATATTTTGGACAGTGCAAATCACATTGACTGTAAGAATATGTGTCTGATGTCTGTGTGTTCAAACATGACTGAGTTATGAGTCAGAGAAACAGTGCCATTATTTTCTTTACATAAATTGTAGCAATGGGAGCTAAGGATTGCAAAATATCTTAATTGGCTCCCTGGGGAAGTGTGTCTCACTGTTTCAAAATATCTCATATTAATTAAGAATTTTGCTCATGGTGAATATTCTGCCCTATTTCTAGAGTTATTACTCTTATTACTACAATAAGTTGTAATTAGAGGTATTTTACAGACGTCCAACATTATCCAAATTTTGGAATTGTTAAGCAATTTTCCTTTTTATACTTTTAACTAGAGTAACTTAGGTATTATTGTAAAGATCAGCATGTTTGTTTTCTTTTTTTTTTGTTTTGTCAGTGTACACATCCAACAGACATAGAGCAACATTAGTATTCACTGGGAGTCACCTGACAAAAGGAAGTCCAATATTCACTATCCTTTCTTGGTCTCCACCAACCCCTGAGGGAAATATCTGGCTCTTTAGCTGCTAGATGCTCCTCTATGTTCAACAGCATGTTGCTGTCTGCTGTTTAGTGATGGGCAAATTCGAGTGGGTGTTTTCTAAAGACACGGCAGTACAAACAAGTGTTTTTAGTACAAAATTCCCTTTTTGTTTTAGTAAAAGTCACACTGTAGGAAAGTTGGGAAATATTTGAGCGATTGACTCATACATGGTTGGTTTCGGTCTAGAGGTAAATCTCAATTTGTGCCGGTAACATATAGGGAAAAAAACAGCACTATCTGAATTTCCTATTTCCCAGGGCCAGATCTCTAAGCTCCCTAAAACAGCTTCTAAAACGTTATCTAACCTACAGCATTAAAACCTCAAATAGCTGATTATTCTCACTCTACAGTTATAGTAATGAGTCCCCCATTTTAGAGCAGAACTTCGTTCCTGCAGAGTCTGCTATTAAATAATCATTTCTGTGAACTTTTTAGCACATGCATAGACTGCCTTCTGGACTGATGATATCTTGATGCCTTCCAGCCAGTCAGCACAGGGCTTTGCAGACAGTGAGGTTATGTCAGTGCAGAGAGAGAGAGGCCCTTTGCTAATTAATTTTTATGGAACATCACATAAGGCCACAGACTTCTGGCTTTTTGGAAAGGCCAAGGAAAGATTCCATCTGAGACAGACATTGGTCTGTGTGATGTTGAGAGATGGACTCTCTGGTGTTTGTTGGACAAGTTGGATTTTTGTACTTTGTGAAATGTGTCAGCTAAGGTCAACACTGTTTTGTTCTGCAGGGAAATGTAGGTTGCACTCTTTGTATGGTGGATAGTACTGCTAATGCAGAAGGTATTGTTCTAAACAGCTAAGGGCTTAGATGTGATCTCCAGAACTTGCCTAAGAATAATCAAGTTTTTTTTCATTATCACTGTAATCCAGTGATAGTTGGACATTAGTGGGTGACATGGGAGTGGATTTTCACTCCTGTCCCTTCCCAATCCCATGACAAAGTAGAAAAAACAACCTGTCTTGTCCCAACCCTGAAAGAATGACCCATCTCTGTTCTCTCTCCAACCAGCAGACGGAACAGACAGGACAGGAACAACTAGCTGTATGTTCAAAATAAAGAAAATTGTTTATTTGTATTAAAACTGCATATTTATGAGTATAAAACAACCTACTGTTACTGTGATTCCTGTCCGTCCGTTCTGCTCCTGTTGACTTTTTTTTCTGTCCCATCCCAGTCCTGTGATGAATAATGAAACTGACCCGATCCTGCAGAAATCCCACAAGAATCCTGTGACCCACAGGAGTCCTGAAAAAATGTCTCTCTACTGGACATCCATGGGTACACTGCAAACAGGAACTGGGCTAAAAACCTGCAGTGTTATATTCTCTAATGGCAACATTATACCTCCTCTTTACATTCCTTCCATTATGGGGAACTGTAGTTACAACATTTTTCAGCAAAAATCCTTTTTATATGTTGCATTGTGAATATTTGTTTTCTTTACTAAAAATGTCCAGTCAACATGTTTTTTAATGGGTTCCCAATCTTATACAGATATTTGTATCTGTGATGAAAACCTGCTGACATACAGGCAAAAACACAAAACAGTTTTGAGTTAGAGAGTTTGGGTGCGTTGGCAGGTTGCAGTTGTCTATGTCTTGTCTGCTACAGTGTCAGACAGAGCAGTGCAATTAAAATCTCAAGGCCTTTGGAGGAGTAACAGGTTTGTTTCTAGTACATTAGAGTTATTTGCTTGATTGCTTTCCGACACCGCTTTGCACCTTTAATCCTAAAAGAATAGTTTGGATGCTTGAGCAGATAATGTGTGTATTTAATATTGTTATTTAATTGTTAATCTAGTGGATGTGTGCTACAGTTGTGAAGCCTGAAATCTGACACATACTTGAACATTTAACAGCCATGCAATAGTATTCCTCTCCTGCAGCATTTCTAAAGTCGTGACTGTGTGTGCTTCATTTCTACAGATCTACATATTTGAAAATAACATCTACTACCAATCCGATGTCAAGAGTAACTCCCTTAGGCTGACGTCCTCAGGAAAGGAAGGGGTCATCTTCAATGGGATTGCTGACTGGCTTTATGAAGGTACGTATCAGCTCTCATTCTTCCACAAAGCACACAGTTTAGTCCTATTCCTGGTAGCTGTTTGAAGAATCTGTGCCAGAGAATTTCAGTGAGCTTTATGTCAGATAATGATGTGTTGAGAAACTGCGTATAGAGATGAGAATATCTATAATCATTTTTGAAGTGTTGACAGACTGTCTCATTAAACTGTAAAGGCATGTGTTGAAAAACATTACGTTTATAAAAGACAAGGGTTGAATATTCATAATGTTTGTTCTAGTGCAGATATCTCGCCACTGGGTGTGAGCAGTCGCTTTATGTGCTTTACCTTAACTCACACTGCATGCACTTAGTGACGTTGGGCATTCTCTCAGGAGAAAAGAAGATTATGTAAATCTTATAAAAAGGCAAGCGACCACGGTAACTGCACTGCTGTCCTGTTTTTTTTCCCTTTTATTCTTAATTATATTCATGAAGTATAATAATGTAGCAATTGGTGATGGTTGACCCCAAAATTAGAGCTTCATTTAATGCCTCTTTTATTATATTAGATCTTTTTTCCACTTCAGTATGTTTAGTTTGCTGCCTGTATTTGAAGAGCGTGTTTGTTTATTACTATTAACGGCGAGATAAGGCTGCATTTTCTACAACATTTATCATCACTTATGGGATATTAACAGTGACCAAAAATATTATCAGTGATCAGCTGAATATTAGCGAAGAGTTAAAGACGTTAAAGCAAATTCAGAAAATTTACCTTTCTGAGCATGAGTGTGAGCACGGTTAAAAAATATATTCTACCAAGTTTCATACTTAATTTATCATCTTTGAACCACTTAACCTGTTCCTTTGTTACTTCACGTCATCTTAATGGAATGTAAATAATAGATAGAAATGTTCACACAGGGTAACGCATTTCCATCTAACTGAATACTGTACTGTAATTTAAAGCTGCTATAAGTGTAAGTTGTAAATGTTTAACACTGTTGCCCCAGTGGTAGTATCACAAAAGGCAAAAAGGCTATAATCACATCAAAATCCTACGTATATTTAAGATAGTTTAAAGTGTCTATTGGCAGATCATATGTTGTGATATTTTGTGTTATGAGATGGTAAAAATGAATTTACTTTTTGATCCTTAAATTGCGATTCAATAAAAGAATGTAGCTCATCCTGTTTTTTCTCCTTCCAAACAGAGGAGATCCTTCAGACCCATGTGGCACACTGGTGGTCACCTGACGGGGAGAGGTTGGCCTTCCTGATGCTTAATGACAGTCTGGTGCCCAACATGGCTTTACCTCGTTTCACCGGCATGACATACCCCAAAGGAAAGCAATATCCATATCCCAAGGTAAATTTAGAAGTCACACCATTAACCGTCAGCTTTCAGGCAAATATGAAGATATTGGGTGTCACAAATGCTTGTTTGCTTCTTTTCAAGAGGGAGATGAGAAGATCGATATCATTTTATATTGTATGTGCTACTCTCTCCTCTAACGGGCTTCGCTATTGGTTTATCACATCAAGACTCCTGCTTTGTCCCCCTGAGACAGGTCTTTTTACGCACTGTCCAATCAGGAGGTAGCAACAACACACTGTAAAGCACTAGCGCACCTGCTGTTCATCTCCCTTTTGCACTCAGACACCTTAAAACACAAATCTACACTGGGAATCTCCAGCCACCCTCCGGTGTCGCTGAGTAATGTCCTCTAACACCAGCAAGCTTTTAGTCGTCTGTCTCTTTTCCACTGCCTCGGCCTGCTGCCGCCAGCCAAGGCAGCGGAAGCAGGTGTTGTTACCATCTGAGGCTGACTTCTGACCTGCCTGCATCTTGTCCCCCCTGGGAGGAGTTTGAAAGACGCCAGCAGTTTACTGTATCAGTCAGCTCCCTCTCCCCCCACCAGAAGTGTAGTGCTGTTGGTTTAGTTAAGTACCAGAGAGCACGTATGACACACTTGCATATTGTGGCTTGTTTTGAAGGTTATGTAACCATGTTCCTGCAGTGGCAAGTTTACATACATTAGTCAACTATACCTAACCAAACAATCTAATAGGCTATGCTATACAATCGGAGCTAAGCAAGCCTTTACTTCCCGCAGGCATTGTGGATGCAGCACAGTGCTGGCCAAGTTTAACAGGATGGCTTTGTGTTTCTTTGCAAATGCATCATGAATAAATAAACCATCAGGAGAGTGAAAGATGAATGACACTATATAACACTAATGTGAAGTATTCTTTTAATAAAACTGTGCTTTGTTAAATGTGTTGTACATGCAAGCTAAGGTATTTTTAGGTAACTACTTTTGTTTACCCAGTAATACCAACATAATATGTCCATAGCATAATCCTAAAGCCAACTGTATTTGTGCTATGATATTCTGGTGATTATTTCTCCCATAATGTATTGTAACAATGTGATATCACAGTTTTATATTTTCAACCAGTGACCAAAATTGCATTGCATTTGTTATTTTCTTTCACATGAACTATTATGAAAAAAGAGGATTTAAATGAATAGTACCTAATGTTAAAAAACACAGGTTTTGTATCTCAGTGTGTGTGTGAGCTGACACTATCCAAGAGGGAGGGAACAGTTTCCCCCACTGACAGCAGCCTCACTTGAACAGAATGCAACGCACCGCAGTGATAATACACAGAACCCAGTTTTCACAAAGTAGTTGGCTGGCTGCAATAGCTTTGCCCGTATTTGATTGAAAGCGGCACCTGTTGTTCCCTCAGTGGATCTGTCTATAGGGCCCTCTCTGCGCATCAATAGAAGTCATTTTAGGAATCACAGGAAATCAAAGTAGAGCGAGTAGTTGGTGGAGTGAAAAAGAAAATTAGACTACAAAGAATCACAAATTAAGTCGTAGAATTTATTAACATCAAACAACACTGATCTCAACAGTGTTATACTGTGTGAGGGAAGATTTCTTGTGGATTTTTAGGCAGTACAAAGTTCAGAAGAGAACAAATACCCAGTATTTATGATTGGAATTTACAGTTGCTTTAGTCAAGTATTTCAGTGCATCTTCAATCAACAGTCTTTTTCATGTCTGCTGTTTAGTTTTTAAGACAAAACTCATTAATAATGTTTGCATAACAACACATGCATCACTGCATGTGCATTTTAAAGACTTTAAAGGGTCTTTTAAAGGGGTGTTCTCAATGAATTATTCATTACAAATCACTTCATCCTTCTGCAGCACTTTATGCAACACCATCCAAAATGGCAATGACACTGCAATGACTTTTCATCTAAACTCTGGACTGTTTGTTCTGCGTGCAGGCTGGCCAACCCAACCCGGCGGTGAGGCTCTATGTAGTCAATCTTTACGGGCCAACGCACACGCTGGAGCTCATGCCTCCCGAGACTCTCAAACTACGGTGAGAAGAGCTGCATTTTGTTTGTCAAACTTTTGCATCAGCTGATGTGCCACTTAAAGGGATACTTTTGACATTTTAAACTTTGGATGATCATTTTTCCTCACTAGACAGTCTGCAGCTTTAATTGGGGAATCTTTTACACTGCAGCTCGCTGTGCCCCTGCATTGCAGTTATACTAGCTGTAACTTTTACTTTCAATGAAGTAGCTAACAAACTGAAGGACAAACAGTGACCAACAAATCCCAGCCTGCATAGGTCTGGTGAGGCAAAAGACCATTTTTTAAAATAATTTCACATTGAATGGAACTGAATTTGTCATTTGAACATATTTAAAGAGACCTCATTATAAGTATGAGATTTTACAAGATTGCATCACTGTATGGCAGAAGTCAATGTTATGGCTGTTAATGATTTTCTTGTGACTTTATTTATTTAAATCTACTGTATCTACTGTACATCTGGTTGCATTTTTTGTACTGGACTCTTACTGGAGTCTTGGAGCACTCTGACTCACAGCATTTTGAGAAATGTTAACCCAATCTTAAAGGTCCAGTGTGTAGAATTCAGCTGTATCTAGCAGTGTAGTTGCAGATCGCCACTGACTCTCTTCACCCTCCCCTTCCAAGCGTCTTTTCTGGGCTACTGTAGAAACATGGTGGTTCAACAACAATTTGGCCCTTGTAAAAGTTGCTCAAATCCTTATGCTACCCGTTTTTCCTGTTTCCATGATAACAAGATAGTAGAAGTGGTCATAATGTTATGGCGGATCGGTATGTATTCCATTTCTGCCAACAGCACCTCATAAATGTTATACACTGGACCTTTAACACAGAAATGATGTTCTCCGTGCACAAAAAGTCAGAAAGTCAAAAGGTCATGTCTTGTAACACCATGAAAAGACCGTGTAGAAGAGGCATAACAAAAGAAGAGCAGAAGTTTCAGTGATTTGGTAGAGTTGTAAGGACCAGGAAGCATTAACCTGCATCCTTGACCTAGTTGCCAACTGCAAAAAAAAATTCTATTTTGACTTTTATCCTCAGTAATTCTATTTCTTATTTTAACCATGCCCAGAGACTATAGGAAACTGCTCATTAAAATATTCAATGTACATGGAAATAGTGACCTATGGTCACATAATCCTTTCATGATAACGTAACCTTCACATTAAATCTGTGCACAATATATAATCTCCATATGTGCACATTTTATTTTACCATTTAAAAATGCATATGTATATAATTAATCTGCATTTCCTTCTATATTGAACAATCCATTATATTTAACAGTGATCTGATAATTGCAGCACTTTAAATAACCAGTGTACTGATAATGTTTGTTACAGGGAACATTATGTGACCATGGTGAAGTGGATCAGCAAGACCAAGACATCTGTCAGGTGGTTGAACCGGGCCCAGAACATCTCCATCCTGACTGTGTGCGACACCACCACCGGAGCCTGCGTCACGGTGTGTGTATATGTGTGTGTGTGTGTGTGTGTGTGTGTGTGTGAGAGAGAGAAAGATAGAAAGAGATTAAAAAGTGTGTCCATGAGTTGATCCAAGGTGAGATGCTTTGAAAATGTTTAAAGTTTCTAATCTATCGTCTGCAAAATAAATATGTTGAAAATGGAAATTTCATTGCCTGTGCAATACAAGCTAATGCTCAATATCAAACTATATCAAAAGGCTAAGTAGTGCTTGTCAAACTTTAGAGGAGTGCTATTTGCAATTGTGTATATTTGATCGAGCTTAGTAAGTTCTTGCGTATTAGTTCTTGAGTTATGATACCTGATTTTATTTCCAAGGTAAGGATGTCTGTCCGGTGTTCATCCCCTGCACTCCTTTTCTTCAACTTTCTTTTCATGAGCTTATGCCATTTTAAATCTTTTCCTCTTTATATCCATTAAGTGATTTCTACCTGCTCTGTTGTTGTGAGTTGAATATGTTTTAAGAAAGAATGACACAAATGGTGGCATCTATTATTCATGTTAGACAGTTAGAAAGTACAGGTGCCCTTGCATATGTTTATGAGACTCATTAACCTATTCAGCAGTCATGCAGACAAGCATTATCTGCATCGCACTGGCACAGAACTATTTTATATTCTAGGTGAGATTCGAAAGTTTTCAGAGATAACAAATGCATCATGCACCAAACCATAGAAATGTGTAAGATGCAAATACATCTGAAATGCCTTTATTTCATGTAATGCTGTGTTGACGTCATATCCAGAAGAATGTTATTTCAAGCAGTCGAGTTCATGTTAGCTTCTGACTTGTTATTATGAGCTGGAGATAGCAGGGATTTCTATAAGCTACAAAATGTCCCATTTCAGTGTAAACAAACACCTAGCAGCATGGATTAAAAGTCACATTTAAATCTTTAGAAAAAGAAAAGCACAATGTAAAGCTGTACATGCTTTTAATTATTTATTGAAAAGGGACACATAGGTTTGGATGATATAGCTCTTGCTCTTACATGGGTTGAATGTACTTACTGTATAGAATAGAATCAATTCAGCTAAATTATTACGAGTTTCACCTTAGTTTTTAATGAACAGGTACAAATATGTAACACAACAAAGAAGCTAATTTAGGATATTTATCTGGTGTGACTAGTAGCAGCAGTCAAGGCTAAAAGTGCCATCTTGGACGAATGCATAACCACTCCCAAGTCAGAATAATGGGAGGTTTTCGATATTGTTCAGTATAAGGGATGTTACAGGTATGAATATTTCACAAATCAGAATCTCTACAGTTGCTTCAGTGAAATGATGGGACAGCTCTAAATTAAATCACAAAATATCCAAGATCTCCTCCAAATTTTAACATTTTGTTCATTTCTAAAGTTTTCTTGCTGAACACAAGATGTCTCCTATTTCCCTGTGAAGTCTATTCTCAGTGTCGGTGCACTTGTGGCTTCAAGTTTCTACATCACACTTGTATAAGTAGCATACTTGTGATGTCACAAATCATGTTCATAGGCCCCGCCCCTTAAAAATCTGATTTTCAGTGAGCCCAGAGACACGTTCCACTTTCAGCAGATGAATGTGAAAACATCCTTCTAGTGTCAGACTCTCCACAGACATTATTCTGCACAGTGAAGATCAGACATCCAACTGTAGGAACAAGAAGAAAAAAAAAATATTTTTTGAGTCAAGGGAGACTTTAAAATTAGTCACACAAAGTGCTTAAACTGTTTACCAGTTAGCTTGCTTGGAAAGTTTTTTTCCCAATTAAATAACTTTAGAATCCTGAGATCAAAATACCAGAAAGGAATAAATAGTACAGTAGAGAGAAAGTAGAAAGAAGCAAGGGGAGATATTGTGTGTAGTTCTAAGTCTGTTAGTCATTAACTGGCTGAACTACAGTAGTACACCACAACTTTTCTGAAATCATAGCACATCTGCTGAAGTAAACTCCTTTCATATTCTCTCAATATTTGGATGACACACAGCAGTGTTAACCCTGCAGTTGAACTGTGGGACTCAACAGGCCGCTTTCCAGTTCCGTGCTCCCTGATTCGGTGTGATTTGCACGAACAAACATGCCGCCCAGCCAAGAGGCAGCTTAGCCCAGGCCTGGACACAGCCCCTGCCAAAACTCTGGCTCTTGCTCATGCATATTGGTTTGGAATGAGGGCTCAGACTGGGAATGGTGTCCCCAGTGGCGTGTTAAAATAAACAACAAAATAAGGGGTCCATTATGTGACAGATGATTCTGTTTGGAAAATATGCCACTGAAGTGTTGTTCCAAAATAACTTTTACAAAATATGAAAAATATAACACTTTTGAAAATGTTTTGCTGACTGTCATAAAAGAAAAATCATTTGGGGAAAGAATATGATTACATTGCAACTACAATATTGTTCTCCATTTTACAATCTCTGTGTATCGAGTCAAAGTGTAACGCAGTGCCAAGAAAGAAAGGCTGTAAAGATGAGAGTGTTCTGATGATCTGAGTGAATTAACAGCAGTCTGACATTTTGCTCTGACATCTTTTTCAGAGACATGAAGAAAGCTCTGAGCTCTGGCTTTCCAAGCAGGTAAAGTACCACTGTTACTGTATTTACTTGTAGGCATGTGCTCCAATGCTGTATGTGACATGAGGGCCAACTTCACCAATTTTCCACCTCATATGCACACTCTTCTCAGTACTCTGTATCTCAATATCCTGATGATGTGTCGGCCCCTTAAATCATTTTCTTCAGCAAATGAAACTGCGAGGCTCTGAAAGCAGTGAACTTAATTATCACATGTAGGATTTAGGAGCAAAGAACAGAGCCTCCCTTGGAGATACAGATAATATTGAAGTGCATTGGGTGCATTTGACAAGTTGAAAGAAGCCATTTAAATCAGTGTTTTCATTCAATAGTTCATCCAAGGAATTTTCAAAATTGTAGCACATGAGCTTTTTTAGAAAAATATTTAGATAACCTTTCCCTGTAAAGATGGACAAAGCATGGCTGTGCTGTAGAATTTACTTATTTGATCCCCATCCCTTTGCTTGTGTAGTTATGTCAATGGAGCCAAGGACGTTCAGTAGCCTGGTTTCAAATAAAAGCCAGCAAGGCCAAAGCATGAGACTGTAGCAGTTCAATTTAGATATGGTGGAAAAAATATCCAAACTATTATTTCTCAGAGTTCAGATTGAAACACGTTTGGATTTATTTCTCAAAGGAGAGAGTGCAGTCGACTCAACATTCGTTTTTTTTTATTTTTTATTTACTCAGATAGTTGGGATTGCAGTGAGGGAGGCAGAGTAGAGAAAGATTCTGGCAGGATTTGATCATATCGCCCTGCAGTCATACATGTTTGGCTGTAGCGGCGGGTAATTTCACCACTTGACAGTTTTGGCACGCAGAGCTACTTGTCTTTGTTAAGGTGCTAATCTGTGAGATGCTCATTTACTGACTATGGGGTTGTGTCGGTGCAGAGAGAGGCCCTTTGCTAACAGATTTTTATGTAGGATTGTCTCATAAGACCTCCGAGATCTACAGCACTTTCTTCGAAATGCCAAATGCTCATACAAGGTAAACTCTCTCCATCTGAGGCAGAATGTGTTTGTGTTACTGAGTGAGATGTTTATTCAGTGTGGGTTTGATGAATTCACTCAGTCATGATTTGCCACAATAGTAAGCAACAATATGTGCTTACCTGGCTGGAGTTGAACTATTTTATGTAAGGCTATCTAAAATGTATTCGCATGACCAGGACTATGATTTTCTGTTGGCAAAGTTCAATGGTGTTAGAAGTATTCATATATCTTAAGAGTAGCAATACCACAATGTCAAAGAAAAAATTCAAGTAAAATTTGTAATTGAATCAATAGAATTAAAACTATGTATTATGTAGTTAGGTAGGCCCTTGACATTGCTATATTATATATTTCATATAAGTGGATTATTTTTATTCATATATTAACATGCAACCAACATTTCAGTCTTATATCTGGTTAAGGTGGAGCTACTAAGTGTTTTGTCTTTGCCAAAAAATGTATTTGCAAAGGAACTATGCTGAAACTTTTGCTCTCAAATGTGATTGTGTAAAAGATACAATATTTGCCTGTGAAATGCTGGGGATCGGAAGTAAAAAGTACTGGAGTACTATAGGAAAGTACAGAGCCGTACTTAAAGGGCCACTCCAGGGATTTAGCATTATGCTTCCATTAATACTAAAAAAAACAATAATCAAAGTTGATAAATCCTGACTTTTAGTAGTCGAGCTCCCAAAACACTTGATAGACACTAGGTACATTCCCGATAATGCATCTTTTTGTTTAAACCTCCCAGCCTGGTAATAGCCAGTCCAACTTTATGTCACAGAAGGCATTACATAAATAGGTTGTTGTACTCCTCATAAGTAAATTGATGTTGGTGTAAAATCAGTGCCGTTAAGTATGATACAGTGCTTGTATAAATGTGTACTTTGTTCCTTTTAAGTACTGTTTTAGTTTCATGGTGCACTATTCTCTCTGCTGATCATGCTAACTACCCATTTCCCTACCTGGAGAAGGGTTCTCTCACTTAGTGTTACATCAATCGACAGTAGCAAAGCAAACATTTATTCAAATGATTGTTGCCGATTACTACTCTATGATGAGAGTTATGTGAAATGGCCTCTCAGTCAACCCCTTTTTCAGCCTCAGAGTAGTCAATCGGCAACAATCATTTGAATAAATGTTTGCTTTGCGTACTGGTCGATTGAATGGTAGCCCTAAGTGAGAGAACCCTTCTCCAGGGTTAGGGGAAATGGGTAGTTCGCATGATCAGCAGGAGAGAATTGTTGCACATGAAGACTGAAAACAGTTACTTAAAAGGAACAAGGTACACTTGTGAATACAGACACTGTAATCATACTTATCAACTGACTTTCAAAAATCAATTAGTTACTCGATAAAAATATGTGATGTATTTTGTAATAATATTATATTTACAGCTGAGTTTAAAAGAAAAAGTGCGTTATCGGGGTAGCCTAGGTGTCTATCAAGCTGTTTTTAGGGAGCGTCGATACAAAGTCAGGATTTTTTATTTCTGCGCCCAACGTTGTTTTGATTTTGTTTTTAGTATTTAATGGAAGCATGTAATGTAAAGCCTAGTTGGCGTTAATCCTTTATTGGTATATACGTGGCTTTACTTTCCCCGTAATTACAGAATATTGTAGTTTAAATCAATTTAAAAATTTCAATTTTTTCAATACATTTATTTAAGAAAAAATAGTTATATCATTGACAGAGGAAATGATTGTATCATGTTCTACATTAATATGAAAAAATTAAGATATAACACTCACATGTACACATTCAAGCTTATAATGTATATTAATAATCATGTTACCTGTATCAGATGACAATTTTATTTAGTTTTTTTGCATGGGGTATGCGTACTCTTAAATTATAATCTACTACCCATTGAGCCTATTAACAGAAAATACTGTATCGCTTCATCACCTAGCCATTTTAAATATTAGATAAACAACGGAAAAAAACGCAAAAACGAAACAAAAAAAAACATCCCCACGTCACAAGACTACCGAACAAAGAAGAAAAAAAAAAAAACACAATTAACACAAAATACAGTAAGCCCGACACTGAATAACAATAACGAACTACTACTCACCCACACAAGCTAAGAATCATCAACCACAAAACAACACAAACAGCCCATGTTCTTACCGGCAAACATTCATCAGAGAATCACCCCACACCGCAAAAACCCAAACACCAAGTCCTAATACAAATCTACCCCGAACCCCCTTGTCAATGAAAGCGCTTCCCCCTTACCAGAAAGATCAACGGCTGTGCTCAGATCTCGGAACCTGTCTAATTGAGCCGAGTTCCAATCCAGAGAAAAAATACTGTAGCAGAAGGCCTCGTCTGTACGTGCACCGACACAAACTCCGAAGTCAGTACGCGCGAAGTGAGCATACTCACCGCAGTATCAGCCTTAACTGCAAAGACAATGTAGCTTGGCGTCGCGCCGATGGCCACCACACTGTGTCAAAGCTGTTGAAAATTCCCGGCCCGCTTACAGCCCACACAAGGATCATGTAATGGACTGCAGGGGGCAATAATGATCAATGCCTGGTCAGGATCTTTGTCTGTGTGCGGTACCGCTCCGCTGCGCCCCCTCAGGCCTTGCGATCCCACACGCTATGTGGAGTAAATGTAAAAAAAACGAAACGAAAAACAGAACATGTTGAGTCGATGACGTCTTGTCCTTGTTGGCGAACCAGGATAAATCCAAGGACGTGGGTTTCAATCTGGAACTCTGAGGAACTAATAGTGTTGGATATGTTATTTTACCAATGACGGTCGTAGAATTGAAGCTGTACGAGTCTCGCGATGCTTTGGGCGCTTGGCTGGCTTTTTAGTGTGCAAACCACGGCTACTGAGTGCTTGGCTCCATTGAGCATAAGTACTCAAAGCAAAGGGATGGGGATCAAATAAGGTAAGCGTCTACGGCAGTCCTGCTTTGAGTCGCATCTTGGTGTACAGGGGGAAGGTTAAATCTTGAAATTTTTTGCTAAAAAGTCCATGTTTTGCATACATTTTGAAAATCCTGATGCTATTGAATGGAAGCGCATCTGATTTTTAATATGGCTTCTTTCAACTGTGGTCAGAATGCACCCGAAGTGCACTTGCCGAAGATATGGTATGCTGGTTTCTGCAGAGGGATGGCTCTCGTGTCTTTGGCTCGTCTGATCCTACTGATCGTGAACTAGCAATTGTAACGTCTCACTGCTCTGTAAGAGCCTCGCTAACGTCTATGCATCAAATTTAGCTTGGCAAGCAACAATGATTTACAATGGAGGGCACGCCCACCTTCAGGTATATGAGGATTACGAGCATTAAACTGAGAGGAGTGTGAATAATGAGGTGTCAAGTTGGTGAACTGTTGGCCCTCATATCACAATAAAGCATGGGCAGCAAACTCGCCTCACAACCAGATAACCAAATAAACTAAAGTTTAACAGTGGTGAGTAAATACCTAGCTGCAGGCTAGAGTTCTTTGATGTCTCCCTGAAAAAACCAGAATAGTCCAGGAAGAAAGAAACAACCATAGCTCCGAAACTAGACTGTTAATCTACACTCAGATCATCAGACAAACTATCAATCTTTTTACAGCCTAATTGCATCATATCATTGGACAACATATAGCGTTTAGCCCAACTAATTGAGACACTCCATAGACAAACCACAACAAAATACCAACCAACAACAGGAACTGAAACAAATTGTAAACATTATGACAAGGAGAACACTAAAATACTACTCGTAAGTTGCGAGAAATCGACATAAAACAAATAAAACTCTATTGCATACGTCCACCTACACAACAGAATACCAAACCCACATAAGACTTTTCTCTTTTCAACGTGACACGTCAGGGCAAAAAAGTATCACAAAGTGTCTATATATGTACTTCATATTTATTATTGGTAAGAACGTTATTTTGGCACCACACTTCAGTGGAGCATTATATCTTACAAAACATGCAAAGTACATCTGGTCCATAATGGACCCCTTATTATATGTTAGTTTAATTTCTAACCGACCCATGGGGACACCTTCCCACGTCATGAAGCCTCTTATCCACCAACCAAAAAATATAGCTGAGACAAAGAGGCCAGAGTTTTGGCACGGGGCTGATGTACCACCGACCTAGGCTAAAAGCTAGACCTCTTGGGAACTGGGCGGCAATGTTTGTTCGTGCAAATACAAACCGAAATGGAGAAACGGAAAAAAATGGAAGACGCAGGCCATGTATTTAAGATACCAACAAGTTAAGCTGCAAAGAGAGATATAACACATAGCTGTGATGTCTACCAAAATATGAGACAAGGAAGTTAATGAAACGCTATTATTCACGAACAGATGTGCTTAATGAGTTTCGAAAGTTAGATCGCGTGTACTTACTGATGGTTCAGCCAGTTAAATATGCACTAACAGACTTGACCTAACAAAAAAACAATTAATGTCCCCATCTGCACTTCACTTTCAACCCATACTTGCGTCTCTTGTATCTGATCACAAAACATAATATATTTACCTTTTCTGGTGTATATAATCTGTTCAAGATGTCTTAAAAGTAACTTTTAGCATTGAACGTGGGAGCATGCCAACTATTGGGGAACTGGACACGTGAAACTTAAATAGACACATTATTTTCACACACAAGCAAAAAAACTTGATATCAATTAAACTAAAAAAAAATTTGGTGATTTGGTAGTATAAAGAATTATTGCTAGGGTAGCAGATGTTATTACATCGATATCAGCAGAGGAGAGTTTGGAACTGAGAAGCTTTCTCGTGTTGTTAGTATCAATAAAACTTCGAAAATCTTTCAATGTTAAACAGCTGGGTTGAAACTGGAAATACGGTCTTAATTTCGCGCTATTTTTTAAGCAGTTTTTAACTGACCCTAATTGTGATTTTTTTGCCACTGAAATAAACTGAATGAAGCCAGTGATGTTGCAATGGCCTTCAGGTCAACCACTTTTTCAGCGCTCAGAGTAGTCATCGGCAACAATCAATTGAATAAATGTTTGCTTTGCTACTGGTCGATTGAGTGGTAGCCTAAGTGAGAGAACCCTTCTTCCAGGGTTAGCGGCGAAGGCATGGGTAGTTCGCATGATCAGCAGAGAGAATAGTGCACATGAAGATGAAAACAGGTACTTAAAAGGAACAAGGTACACTTTATACAAGCACTGTGATCATACTTAACGGGCCTGTTTCTGACACCAACATCAAATTTACTATGATTGCAGTTACACCACCATATTAATATGTATGCCTTCTCGTGACATAAAGTTGGGACTGGCTTTACCAGGCTGGGAGGTTTAAAAACAAAAAGATCGCAGCATGTATCGGCAATTGGTACCTAGGGTGGTGTCGGTATCAGGTGTTTTGGGGAGCCTCGACTACCTAAAAGTCAACAAGGATTATCAACATCTTGATTATTAGTTTTTTTATATTAATGGAAGCCGGTAATCTAAATCCTGATGGCCCTTTATACCTCTGTATTTTATAGTACTCAGTATTTACTCATCCCCATTTCCAGCAAATATTTATTTTTTCCATCACATTTAAGCAAAAGTTTCCTATTCCTTTGCAATACATTTTTGCAAAACAAAACCGTTAGTACTCCTTAACAATATAAGATGAATGGTTTGCCCAACCGCCAAGTCCCTCAACCAAACGGAAAGCCGTACGTTGCATGTTACATATATGAAAAAATAATCCGATCTTATATGAAATAATATACATATAGCAATTCACGGGCCACCGAGCCTACAACGCGTACCTCGACTTTTGTTTCTTTATTTTGTTTTGACTTTTTGGTGGTTTATTGTTTTTAGCTGTTGATTTTTTTCTTTTGGGTGGTGAGCGGAGTGGGTGGTGTATTGTTTCTTTTTTGTTATTTATGATAGGTTCAAGAACACTTTTTTTTTTCTGTTGTTCCATTTCTGATATTTTTATTCGCTGTTATGTAGCTCTAATAGTATTGAGCGGCGGTACGGGCCACCTCATGTCTCCTTACCTATTGTGAAATCATGGACTGCAGTGAGGTGGGTCGCGCTCACACCGCACACGCTGACACGGATAACATCTCCACTCAGTAGAGCACCGCGGGGATGCGGTTCGTGGCCCTCAGATGGAGAGAGTTGTCCTTGTATAGCATTGGCATTGTTGGACGAGAAATGCTGTGGAGATCTCGAGCGGGTCTGTGATGAGACAATCCTACATAAAATCTGTTCAGCAAAGGCCTCTCTCTCGCACCGACACACGCGCCGCGGTTGTAGTCAGGTGAATGAGCAGTCTGCACAGATTAGCCCGTTACCACTCGGTGGTCTCGTGCGTGGCCTACACGTGTCAAGTGGTGAGACTGTACCCGCCGTACAGCCAACATATGACTGCAGCGATATGATCAATCCTGCAGAATCTTTCTCTTAGTCTGCCCCCTACACTGCAATCCCAGTATATCTGAGTAATAAAAAATAAAAAAAAGACCGGAATGTTGGGTCGAGCCGTGCCTTCTCCTGTTTGGTAAATCCAGCGCTGTTGGCATTAACTGCGCTGATGAACATATTAGTTTGCGATATTTTTTCCACCATATCCGCGCTGAAGGAGGTTGACACCTGGTCAGCAGTCTCGATGCCTGTGTGGCCCTGCTGCGTGGGCGTTTTTTTGAAACGGCTAGCTGAGACCCTGTCCTTGGTCAGATTGACCTATACACAAGCGAAAGAGTGATGTTGGGGATTCAAATAAGCAGTAATCTCTTAACACGCCATGGCTTTGTCCATCTTTACGGAAAGGTTGATCTAATATTTTTAAAAAGCTCATTTCTACCATTTTGAAAATTCCCCCTTGGTGCTACTGAAACTAAACACCCTGTTAATTGCTTACCTTACGTCACAATGACCACATGCACTGTGCCTATTATCTGTATTCCGCAAGAGGCTCTGATCTATTCTGCACTAAAGATCCCCTAATGGTGCGTAATTATCCATGTTCAGAGCTGGCATTTGCCATTTGCCCTGAAGAAATGAGTAACGGCGGGCACAATCCATCGGAGTACTTGAGTATGACCGGTACTGGAAGAAAAGAAAAGAGCTGTGCACTAAATGGAGGTGGAAAAATTTGGT
>NW_023340095.1:3540090-3542942 GCF_004916995.1 Morone saxatilis | reverse complement strand
TTTAGACCCAGACTGGTGTGGATTGATTGATTTATTGGGTGATAAGTGCTGTAGAGTTGATGCATCCTTGCTTTCTGCAGAACCAAGAACCCGTTTTCTCCAAAGATGGCAGCAGATTCTTCCTGACTGTCCCAGTGAAACAAGGAGGGCGTGGAGAGTTTCACCACATCGCCATGTTCACTACACAGGTAAAGGTTTCTAAGTTTATACAGCGTATAGCCACAGTTTTCATACCCAAGGGATCTAGAAAATTCCTTTATTCTAACAGGATTGGTGCTGAGTGCCGCCACAACTTTAATAGAGCTGTTTAATGTGCAGCCAAGTGTATGCTCTCATATAGTTTAACCGAAAATGGAGGAAATTACTCACAGCAGCCCTTATTTGTCATGCTGTTGTCGAACCGTTAATTGAAGTCTTGCCATAATCAAGAAAGTTCTTGCAACTGATTTATGATACTTTCCTCCTCAGCAGTATAGGCACAAAATCCAATAAAAGGAGCATGTTCTCATTAACACAGATACTAAAACTTCTCCATCTGTATCAAAAGAAATACACAAGTTTCATGTTGGATTTTAGTTGAGTTATTTAAATGCAGGTTTTATGAGCCATTGATTGTTTTTCTGCCGTTTTTGTACCACAGAGGTTCCTCTGATTTTATTCCAATTAAGGGAGCAGTTTCCCCCTGATAAAAGCGAAAGTATTAGTTTTTGGATTAATACATCACTGGGTGAGCATGTATAGCTTATAATGAATTTGTCAGACCTGGTACATTTTTCTACAGTTAAAAGAAGCTGTATCAAGGAAATACTAATATACAAACAAGTTTTAATATTTAAATGATAATATTGTGTTTGTGAATGTCATCTAAAACGACCCATATGACTAGCAGAAATAATTGATTTCTGATCTGCCACCCGTGGTTATATGTTTAGGTTTGGTTAACTACTCAGTTAAGGTAAGGTAACGTCACCTCAAAGTGAAAAGAAGTCAAAAGACGTGGTGGGAACTGGGGTCCTCAAGGCCAAGATTTTCAAGATTTAAAGTAGCTCCACTGTATATAACTTTATTAACCAGGAGAAGTGCCTCGCTTAAATTAACAATGCCTTAAAAGGATTTCCTTTGTTCTGCGTATGTTTCTCCAAATCTCCAGTTGATTTGGTCCGACAGTGTCCCCATTGGCCACAACAACCTCTGAAATAACCTGGGCCAATTCACATTGCTTATGTCACACAAGATGTATGTATTTACTTAAACTGTTACTTAAGCTAATGCCTTGGTATGCGTTGGTGTGCTACCAGCCTGATAAAAATGCATTGTTTTATCATCAAACAACCTCGGGGGAGGAACCTGAATCTGGTTAAAATACAAAAGTGGAGGCAGGTATAAAGAGAGAGAGTTAGAGCAGCGAGGGGAGAGCATCTAAAGTAGCTTCCCCAATGCTCCTCACTCTCGGCAGTGCTGCAAGCAGTGTTAGACGACCGGTCTTGTGTTTAAGACTGTTCTCTTGTCATGTAGTGAGATCCTCCTGCGAGCTTACCAAGTTCAAACAAATAACCTATACTCTTCTTCTTTTGTTTGTCTCAGTTCAGAGCAGATCAAAATGAAGTCCGACATCTGACATCAGGAAACTGGGAGGTGACCAGGATCATTTCCTATGATGAGAACACTGACAACCTGTAAGTCTGACCAATTCTAGACATACTTTAAAAACCCCAACATAATGCATATGCTGTATTCTCTTAATTGATCAGCATCTGGTCTGTCCACTGGTGAGTCACATTTGAGACACTGAACTGAATATTGTACACAAAAGAGAGTGTGGTTGGCTAAGCATGTATGTGATATGTATGTATGTTTTCTCTTCACAGTTATTTTCTCAGCACGGAGGGTTCACCACGAAGGCGGCAACTTTTCAGGTTTGTTTTGCACTTGGTAATTATATAGCAACCCCTGCTGACAGCTATTGCGCTTACAGTGCTTCAAATGTGCTATCACAAAGTTATTTTAATTAAGATTGTCATAACAAAATCTTTTCAAGACACTTTTATTAATCTGATATTATTTTCTTTCTACTGTGCATATTAACGGATAACGCTGCTCTTTTGATGATCAACAATGAATTTCTCCTGCTAACAAATGTTGTCTGTGTATCCAGTGCATGTAATATATATAATATAATTCATTCTCCTGCAGACACTTCCAATGTTGCCACCTCTAAAAATATTAAAAATAGATCACACACAGTATTGTTGCACTTGGTGACATTGTAATAATCACAGCCAGGAATTTCAGAAATTATTCTGAAACAATTAGCCAAGTGAATTATCAGTCTATAGATAGTGACAGTATCAGTCAGACATCACTGAGCATGCTCGGGAACTTTGTTTCTAGTTTACACTGCTTAAGGGCTGCAGCTAATTATCATTTTCCGCAGTCATCAGCTAATAATGTTCTTGATTGTTGGTTAATTGCTGTGTCTATACAATGTCAGAAAACAGTGAAAAAGCCGCAAATATGAAATCGTCAGATTGGATAAACTGGAATCAGGGGATGTAAAAAAAATATTTTTAACAATTAATTGAATACATTTTTTTTATGTTAGTTGACTAATTGATTAACCAACTAATTGTTGCAGCTCAGAGAGATAAACTAAAATCACTGATATTATTGTTNNTGTGTGTGTGTGTGTGTTAACTAAAGGATATAGAACAAGAGTGAAGGAGACCAGGAAGAAACATCTGTAGGAAGAGTTTGACCTCGATGTTAACTCGTGTTAAAGTGTCACACTGCTGTCGTAGCTCGTAGTCCAATGTATGTTTTACTATTAATAGTAATAATAATAATCTTTATTT
>NW_023340095.1:3539777-3539903 GCF_004916995.1 Morone saxatilis | reverse complement strand
CTGATTTAATCCCAAACAATATTTTCTTGGACGAGCCCCCAAAATTACGATATTTGAACCTAAAAACGTGTTATTGTGGCACATTAATGAAGAATTAAAGATAAATATCTAAAGGTGGTTTTAGAA
>NW_023340095.1:3536780-3539697 GCF_004916995.1 Morone saxatilis | reverse complement strand
CTGTACATCTGTCTGTCTCTCTGTGTTTCTCTCTCTCTCTGTGTCTCCAGCTGTTGAACCTCTTCCTGGCTCTGCTCCTCAGCAGTTTCAGCTCTGACAACCTGTCTGCTCCGGACGACGACGGGGAGATGAACAACCTGCATATCGCCATCCACAGGATCACCAGAGGCCTGGCTTGGTGCCGCAGACAGGTACCTGTCTGTCTGTTAGCTGCACAGACTGTCTGACAGACACCCTGTGAGTTCTACATCTCACGCTGTCTTTGCTCTGCAGGTGGTGGATTTCTTCAACGGGAACCTGAAGCGTCGCCGTCAGAAGCGAAAAGAGGCCAAAGCCATGATGAAGCTCAAACGGCTGAGTACCATCCACACTGAGGCCAACGGGGCGGTCATAGGTACCACACACACACACAAACACACACACACACTTTCAAAGTCGGGGGCATTCAAGGACGCTGGGAGATCTGAGATTTGTTTCTATGATCTTTACTTCCCTCTCTGTGTCTCAGGCCGCCACGTGGAGAAGTACGTGGTGCCGGAGGACGACAGCTACATGACGAACCCGAACCTGACCATCAGCGTCCCCATCGCCCCCGGGGAGTCCGACGTGGAGTTCCCAGAGGAGGAGGAGGACGAGGAGGAGGAGGGGGAGGATGAGCAGAGCGAGGCCTCTGAGGAAGAGGAGGAGGAGAGGGAGGAGGTAGGGAGGAGATCTGACTGTCTGCTAGTTCACACACACACACACACACGCAATCTCACACACACACATGCACCTGCGTCTGACGTAAACAAGCTCAGGTGTGTGTGAGTCAGCTGTTGTTCCCCCCTGAGGTTACGGTCTAACATTCGCCTGTTTGTCAGCTGGTGTGTGTGTGTGTGTGTGTGTATGGTCTATGGTTGGGTACTTTTAAGGGTACCAACCGAATTATTTAATTAGTTAAATCAGGACACACTGACTTTGTAAACCCGAGGAGACACCTGGTCTGGCAGTGTCAGGCCTGGCAGCCAGGTTAACAGATCAGAGCAGTCGCACTATTATTTCCGTGAGCGAGCAAAAATAGGGTCAGTTCCAAGTTCTATCGACAATATACCATCAACACACACACCTCTCACTACAGTCTATATCTGTAGAATACGTACAGACATGAACAGAAATATTAATGTATTATATAAACACTTCCTGTGTCTGTTTCAGATTAAAAGCTCTCTTGTGTCTGTGCACAGAATCTTATGTTACTCAGTATAGAGAGATACAGCTGGCAGCAGCAGAAACGCTCTCCGTGCGGTCGCCTCACCCCAAGTTCCACCGCTGCAGATCGCCGGAGCTGCTCGCACACCCCCGTTCTGGGCGACGCTCTAAAGTCCACCAGAAGCGCTGCGGCGTGTCTCAGAAGCGTCCCTCAGCTCTGCTCCTCCTAGAATACGTGCCCAGTCTATTTCTGACGGAAGCCACTACCCACTTGCGTCAAGCAGCACAGAGCAGATGGCACTGGCAGGAAGTCACACACAGAAACAGGATAGAGCAGCCAGTCAAATTTCAAAATAAAATACACAGAATTTCAAGCTACATCAACATTATGGCACCAGGCCAGGAGTCAGTCAGAGGAGATTTTAAGCAGAAGAAAAGAAAAAGACACAATTCTGGACAACGTCGAGGAGCCAACGCGCCCTGAAGATGCTTCTGACGACAGCGTCACAAACATAGCGTTATAAAAACGTGCCTGGTGGAATTATTATTATTGTTGTTATGGAGTGGGACTACAGGTCTATGGAAATATTTTACTTTACATTTGAGAACTTCTCTGAAAAACGACTTAAAGAGACTGGAACTGTAATGCAGCTCGTTTACAATTGTATTTATTTATTATTATCTTGTGTTTTAAGTTACTTTATCATCACACAGAGGACATATTGGTTGTGATGGATTCAAAGAAACAACCCGATTCACACATCGTTATTGTTTTTGTCTTCATGGAGTCTCAGATGTCTGAGCTTCCTTGAACGTACCACATTGAGGAGGCTGTGAAGCTGAAGCAGCAAAAACAAAAAGCTCATGAAGCTGAATTAATATTGACACTGAACCACGATTCAAACATTTATTGATATTCTTCATCTGGTTAATATGATCTGAATCTCTTTCAGTCTCTTTCTCTCTCTCTCTCTCTCCTCTTCTCTCTCTCTCTCTCTCACACACACATACACACACACACACACACACACATAGAATTGGAGGCCTCAGGCAGTGCATTATGGTCCGGCATTTTTCTCACTCTGTAACGCTGCATCTGTGATGTGTTTGTGCTAAAAGGGTGTATATTGGTGTATGTGTGTGTGTGTGTGTGTGTGTGTGTGTGTGTGTGTCTCCTGTCTCTCTTCATCTATTCACCAGACAAAAGTCCAACTGAGCCACAGACACCTTGTGTGTGTGTCACATTTTTCAAGTACTCTAATATCCCCTAAAAACTCAAAACAGCTCAAATGTCATACTGCAAGTGTGTGTGTGCGTGTGTGTGTGTGTGTGTGTGTGATGTGTTGTGTGTGTGTGTCGTGTGTGAGTGTGTGTGTGTGTGTGTGGTGTGGTGCGTTGCGTGTGCGTGTGTGTGTGTGTGTGTGTGTGTGTTGGCGTGTGTGATGTGTCGTCGGTGAGTGTGGTTGTGTATGTGGTGGTGTGTGTCGCGCGGGGCGTGACGTTTGAGTGTGTGTGTGTGTGTTGAGGCAGCAGGAGGAGAAGAGATGTTTAGTTGTTTCCTCTCTCTGCTCTTTGTATCTAACATGAAATGACAGATTTGTGTCGTGCTGTGTGTGTGTGTGTGCATGTGTGTGTGTGCGTGTGTGTGTGTACACACCTGTGCTGACTCAGTTCATCATCCCCTCTCCTCTTTAATCATGTTGTGCACCTGTTCTCTCTCTCTCTCTCT
>NW_023340095.1:3536086-3536755 GCF_004916995.1 Morone saxatilis | reverse complement strand
CTCTCTCTCTCTCTCTCTCTTCTCTCTCTCTCTCTCTTTCCTCTATGTCCCTCATCGCAGTGGTTCCCAACCTGGGGTGTCGGACCTCCAAAGGTGCCATTGAATAACTCTAAAGTGTTTCCTCAGGAGGGGATTCTGGGCAGAGAAAACCAAAATTGATTGGTAAAAATATGGGAATTTATAAACGGGTGTTGACGTGGTGCGTTCTGTGATGCTGTTGCCATAGCAACGGTTTTGTCCTGAGATTGATCAGGACTGTTCTGTTCAGTTTTTGTTGTTTTTTCAATCGGGCCAAGCCAAGTGGATGCTCAATTTCAAGGCCAAACACACTGGTACTCCGATTCCTAAAACCAAAATGATTGTAAAATATGAATTATTAAACGTGTGTGAAGGATTCAGCAACTATCACTCCATCATCCATATTTGTGCACAATGTTTTACATTGAATTTTATTTTATTTAACACTTAATCATTAAGTGAAGTAATGAATAACACATTAATATTACAGTTTAAGCATTTATAATTTATTTATAATGCTTTATAAATCTATTAAAAAAATATGATATTATATTATAATCGTGCATAACAGCTTATAACAAGGCTCATAAAGTATTATAAGTGACACAGTAAAGGCAACTGTCTTAAATAAACTTTTAAGTTTTGAAATAA
>NW_023340095.1:3534820-3535997 GCF_004916995.1 Morone saxatilis | reverse complement strand
GTTCATTTAACTCAAAACATTGTTGAATATTACAAGTTTTTCTTTATTAAGCAGCTTTTACTTATAATTTTAATTGATTTTAAGTTTTGAAAGTTACAGAAACATTCCTGATTGATTACTTATTACTGGGTATTTTATTTTCACAGTACAAATAAAAAATAACAAAATTAAGTAATTCTCACTTAAAATTACTAAAGCTACTTTTAAAAGCTACAAAATGATGTTAGTTTTACTTCAAAAGTTAAATAAACTTATCTGATTTTACAGTGAAAAACTTAAAGATTAACATTTTTGTAAAGAAGAAAAGTTAATTATACTCAGATTACTTAAATTTGCAACGTCACCCTGTTTGACAGCAGGAAGTCCGCCCGCAGCTAATGTTAGCACAACTGCAGCCAGTTGAACCATCTGCATAGGTGGAAGTTAAAGTCAGGCATTGATAAACGTTTAGCATTAATAATGTTTTATATTCTTCTCTTCTCTAAGTGACAGCAGTGTTTGAAAGAAGAATCTTTAGCCAGTTCTACAAACACAGAGAGAACTGCGCTAATGTATCAATAATAAGATATAACATGACGAGTACAGTGACATACAAACATATATATTCATAAAGAGCTTTATAAAGCCTTCCAAATGCATTATAGACATGAACTTCAGAGAAAGTGTTGATTCATGCACACAGGACTCCACAAACAAACCTTTAGCAGTACCGTATTGTACATGTACATATTACTGTACAATAACCAGTAAAAGTATACAGAGAAAACCATCTGTGCTGTACTCCAGCTGCAGCTCTGTGTGTGTGTGTGTGTGCTGCAGTGGCCAGCCATGAGGTGAAACATGCTAATGCAATGAGAGCTGCAGAACACACACACACACACACACACACACACACACACACACGGTGACCTTGAATGAAGCCACTCTAACCACTTTGTTTAAAGTGGTTATTTTTTCACTAGCAGAATAACTCTAGATTACATTGTCACTTTTAAATTACTCTGGCAGAACTTTCTCATTCAAAAGCTGCCCAAGGCCATCCTTTAAACAAAAGCCAAATTAGAAAGCTGACCTATTCCATTATGTACAAAGCTAGTTTATTTAATCAAGTTACTTACCCCGAGACTGGATGCCAGGCATCGTTTGACCTTTCTGACATCCTTTTTTAAATAGATTT
>NW_023340095.1:3517871-3534795 GCF_004916995.1 Morone saxatilis | reverse complement strand
CAGTCAGACATCCACTGAGGCATGCCTCTTTGGGAACTTTGGTTTTCTAGTTTACACTGCTTAAGGGTGCAGCTAATTATTCATTTTTCGCCAGTCGTCAGCTAATAATGTTCTTGATTGTTGGTTAATTTGCTGTGGTCCTATACCATGGTCAGAAAACAGTTTGAAAAAAGCCGCAAATATATATATTATATATATATATATAAAAATTAATATATTATGAAATCGTCAGATTGGGATAAACTGGAATCAGGGGATGTAAAAAAAATATTTTTAACAATTAATTGAATACTTTTTTTATGTTAGTTGACTAATTGATTAACCAACTAATTGTTGCAGCTCAGAGACAGTAAAAACTAAAATCACTGATATTATTGTTCGTTATTATATTATATATTATTAGTATTATTATTGCTATAGTTATGGTTGTTACTGTTTGTCCCACTGCTCGCTGGGTCCCCCATCGTTGCTGCTGTCCATGGTCATCGTCTTATTTCATGATCGGTCATCGGTCACCTAATTTAATGTTAGTTATTGGCTACTTTTGTTCCTGTACATCTGTTGTCTCTCTGTGTTTCTCTCTCTCTCTCTCTCTCTCTTCTCTCTGTTTCTCTCTTCTATCTCTCTTCTCATCTCTTTCTCTTTCTCTGTCTTTCCCCCCAACTGGGTCAAAAAAACAAATTCATAGGCAGGATGACCATCCCCTAGGAGCCGAAGGGTCTGTCCTAGCTTTCTGCCTGTTAAAAGGCGGTTTTTCCTTTTCCCCCGTCCCAATGCTTGCTCACGGTGGTACTGTTGGGGTCTCTGTAATGTCCTGAGATCTTTGTTATGAATAGTACAAATAAAATTGAAGTGAATTCAATTGAATAAACAGTTTTCTTCTTAACGGGATAGTTCAGGTTTTCCAATTGGGTTGTATGAGGTTCTTTTCCATAGTCAGTGTATTACCTATAGTACATGGCAGTCGACGCGACCCCAGTTTGGAGGGGCAGACTAGAGTACCAGTACAGAAGCAGAGCTGTGGACGGGGGCTGCAGAAAAATGAATTTTAGCCACATAAAAAGGCCCACTTCAGAAAAATCAATATTGGTCTAAGATTACCTTTATATTGCCTTTATATTTTCACCGCTTTGCCCTGACGTCAGACGTTCCTTTCTGGTGGGAAACTGAAGCTGTTATGCTCTCTTCAAAGCCACCAGACTGCTTTGACATCAGTTTCAGACTGACAGCAAGGCAAATTGGGGAAACTAGTCTGAATATAGCGTACATGTAAACCAATATAATTTTTTTTTAGCTAAAATAAATGTTTCCATCCACAACAATACATTGCTTGGTTTCCATGCTAGTACTATTGGTTGCTTCTCCAAACTGAGGGCATACGGATAAGTACCTCATACAACCCCACTTAAAAAAAATCCAACTATCCCTTTAAGTTTTCTATATCAGGTTGTCTACACAGGTAATACTTTTTAGCTGGACATGTTTTATTTTTGTCTGTGGTCTCTTCAGTGTATTTTTAGTAGCTAAAAGTAATGCCACCATTACCCTCGATGTGCTCCTTGTCTTACTTTCCTAATTCATCGTCTTCCCTCCTCAGTGTTAAAACTGTAGGTCTGTTCCCACGACGGTGTTTGACATGTGAGCTAAATAAAGCGCACTGTCTGTACTTCGATGCTGACATCAGCCCCACAAACCAGCACATCATCCTCCACTGTAAAGGTAGGCCATCAAATATCCTGATTTAAGGCTCCTCCAGTGTCTACTTTTACATTTCTAGTGAAGTGGCAGTTAAGAGCTGCATTTCAGCTGCCATAATAACACATATTTCCAGGAAAAATTGACTATGAGGGTGCAGGTATAATTACAAGAATGATTTTGCGAAATTGTTCACTGACTTGTTCAAAAGTGTGCATGACTTAGAAAACACCGCAGTATGAAGGAAGTTACCAACCACTATAAAATTGTAGCAGTCTTCACCCAAGAGCCTTCCTCAGTAGAGTGAGAATAACAGGCACCTATGATATCTTTCTGCTAACTGTTACAACCTACATGCTAACAAAGTCATATGCAGTTTGGCATGAATTGCCAATATTGTGGGGAGTACCAGAATTAGCTAGTAGTGTAAATAATTACTGTTGGCAGGGAGAATTAAGTCAAGTAATAATATTGCTTTTGAAAAGAGTGATGAATAATATATTAAATGTTTTGAGTAACTAGCCCAACACCGCATACAAACTCTACAATCTGGCAGTGTGTAAATGGGCCTGTATATATTCTGCAATGAGGGAAATGGGGTCGAGGTGAGCAGGTGGGCGGGGAGACGGTGAGGTGATGGCAGGAAAGAGGTGACTGCAGGGCAGGAGGGAGTGGCTGGATCTGAAATGACAGTATGTGACAGGGACAGTGGAGCAGACAGCACAATGAATACTAGGAGCTGGCAATCGTTACAGCAATCCTATTTTCCAACTTGTTTTGGATCATAATAATGTATTAGATTAAAGCAGACTCACAGTAGTCACGGTTACTTCTTCCCAGAAAGTAAAATAATATGAATTCCAACTGAGGTTACATTTCGGCATACAGCTTTTCTTTGTGAGATCCATAAAGATATAAATGTGTTCATCTAAACACACTGGAGTGCATTAAACTTTGCACTAAAGCTTTTACCTTTGAGTTAAAGTTCTCTGTACTATAAAAGACACACAACTGCAGATAGTTGCAGGTAGCGTATTAAAAAACTCTTAGAATCTGGGGATTATAAAGTTTTTTATGTGTTTTAATTGATTCATCTGGTAGATGTCAGGGTTTCCCATTGTAATATGTCACCCTCCAACTATTCAGTTTTAAATGAATCTCTCATCAATTCCAAATGAGAGGCATAAAATTAAAATAATTAGCCACAGTATTTTGTATAATTACCTTTAGGTAGCGTTATTGGGAAACAAATAGCTTATTTAATAGAGGGCAACTCTTTATATTGTTTGTGGTTTCAATTTATTTCGAGCAGATGAAAACACTTCATGCTCTTGGCATTTGGTGGGGTGATTTATTGGACAATAACACTGTTCCCTTTCCCAAAAGCAATAAAAATAATGGAGAAAGCTTGTTGTCTTTAGAGGGCCAAGTTCACATAACCTCAGCAAGTTTGTCCTGACACCTGATTTCATCAGGAGCAACACAAGCCTTTTAATTCTACTCATAAAATGCTTTTGATTAGTTTAGTGTTTTCAAGCAGGTACATGCACATAATGAAACCATTTTTCTGTGTGATATGAGCAAGTGTAGTGAAGAATGCAAAGGTCAAAGCTTATACAGCTTATACCAACAGTAAGTGCAAGTGTAGAAATAAAGTAAGAGCTATGGTTTGTGTTTTAGAGCAAAGAAAGTAGAGCAGGAGGAATGTGGTTGTGGTGTAGTGTGTTTTGCAGCTGCCGAGGGAGCATTTCAGCCGCAGCTGAGCCATTGAGCAAACCTGCCATCCTATTAACCTCTGACTAAGTATTTTGCAAAAGGACATTGAAAAGAACTGACTTAATTTGACAGTCTGAGGCTATTAGGGAGCCAGTGTGAGTGACCTTTAACCCCTAATTGATACAGGTAAGGAAGGGAAGGTGAGAAGCAAAATAGAGAAAACAAGACAGCTGCCTGCATTTGATTTTGTGTAGCTGCTTTAGTGGAGCATGTAGAAAATACCATTTACGATGTCATGTTATTATGTTGGTTTGAAGAATACCAAAGTTTTTACTTGGAAATGTAAAATTGTCCGTCAATATCTATGCAAAGCACACTTAACTCTTGCGTGAGGATTATAGAGTGACAGGATAATGTTTAAATTGCACTCACAAGTGTTTTTTTCCTTTTAGGTCCTGGAGCACCAACTGTGATCTTACACAGCCTCAATAATTCAAGTAAGGAATTCCTTTAGTCTTATGGGAATTTCGTTTTTTTTTTTCAACCTTGCGAATTTTCCATCAATTTGGCTATTGTCGCTTTATGTTTTATGATAACTTTGCACTCGCCACCTCCAGTGTGTGAACGATGCCATGGCTTTTGGGGGACCTCACTTTTTTTGAACTGTAAGAGGGCTGATACACTATTGAATAAAAAATGGACACAGATCAAAGAGACAGTCAAATGGCAAAAGATGTGGAGCAATACATCAAAAACAGACCACGGTTAGACGGTTAAAGTTTGCCATCAAGATATCAAATGCAAGGAGAAACACAGAAGTTTATAATATTGTCTCGACTGCCACACTCGGTAATGGCAAGAATATGAATTCTGGAATCTTTATTAAAGTGAATTAGTGATCACTAATAAATCCCCCTGATTCATGAATTACACATCAATAATAGCCAAATTTTATGCATGAACGATGGTGATAAAGATAGAGAAAAGAAATGCATGGCAAAAATAGTATATCATCAATCTTTTAGAGACCACCCAAAATTTCACAGATTGTCAGGGGAGCTCATATCTTACTGAGAGGAGCTCCCCCCTGTCTCCCCAGTAGTTCCCACCCATTATTCAGTGATTTCACGCTGAGCAGCTAACTATAATTATCTAATTTCATCCAATTGTCCGATTCTCACATTGTTTAGTTTTTTATTCTTTGGTGACTTTTTTACTTAGTTTGCGTCTTGTTCATCATTGAAACAATTAACACTGTGAGGGAGACCAGACAAGAGACCACTGCGATACTCCACTCTGCTGGAGACAAGGGGATAAGAGAGTTTCTCTCAGTCTTGTCTGCACACAAAACCTCTAATTCTCAGTTTTCGAGTATAAATGGATGATTTAGTGATTGCCTTAATGGGGTTGCAGAAGCCAAGGTTTGAGTCTATTGAAAAGTACTCAAGGCAAAACTTGAATGGTGGTTGATGAGTTTTCCTTTTTGAAGCTGTCTTGCTATCAGAGCCAACAGCATGAGAAGAAAAGACCGCATGAGCTTCATCTCGTTTTCAGTTGATTCTGGTCAACAGGGGGTCTTACAAATCTAGATTTCTTCCCTTTACAACTTTCTTTCTTCTTCCTTTCCCACAGGCGTGGATCAAGACACAGGCTATACACACATACACACACATTATTGCATTCACTCTCAGCACACACACTCACACACACACCTACTGTACACACATGCTTCTTCTTGTTATCCGTGCCCTGTATGTCTATCAGTATTTTTTTTCCCCCGAAAAAAGTTAACAGCTGTGCTGCAGAAAAGCAAGCAATTTGCCCAGGGTTATTTGGATAGGCCCTCCATCCACAGCTGGGAACTTGAGGCCTCTGGCGGTTTCATAATGAGACGTCTATTGATTCTGGGTTTTCCATTAGAAATGCTGGATGAATTCCATTTCATTTAGCTGCTTCTCAGATGGCTTGAATGAAAAATGGCCAAACCAGAGAGTCATTGTTTATTACATGTGGAGAAAATAGCGGGGCTCTTGTTTTTGAGACCAGGACGAGCAAGCTGCCGTTCAGAAATTGAACCTTTTTTTTAAAGTTTTTTGTGCTCATCAAATTTAACTGTAGTACTGAATTGTTATGGTTTGAATTGAGGTCAGAGGGAAATTATTTGTTTCCTTTCCCAAATAACAAACTGTATCCAGCTTTTGAGATTTTTTTTTGTCAGTGACATGATTCACAAACTCTTCTTTTTGATTTAAAAGCTGGAAACACGTGTACCTTTTGTCATATTAATCAATCTCATAATTTAAAACTGCCTCCATTATTTGCAACAGATAAGCCCAACATAGATGAAATCCTGGAATGTGTTTAGCTTCCCGAACCCTTTTACGTTTACCACAAAATCAAACAATGTCACAAACGATCCATGATATTCAGATCTTATCCGTCTTACCTACACTTCCCATCTCATCTCCTTATATCACTGGCTCGAAAGACAAATCCTGACGTCATTAGGGGTCTTTTGTATGCAGCAGCACTTCGATTATTGGCAGCAATTTTTGGACTCATCCTTTAAACACAATCCTCTCATCCTTACAGATTACTACATCCTTGAGAACAACTCTTTGCTAAAGGCAGCCTTGAAGTACAAAAGGATCCAGCTGATGGACTTCAGGACTGTACCGATGGAACATTTTGGTGAGAATCAAGTACTGGTTTCTATACTGTACTGTGAACCACAAATGAATTGGTGTTACAGTTGCTTTTGTTGTTCTTGTTGTTGTTGTTTTCACAGATTTACCTTTGAAGATCTCCTACCCACCAGACTTCTCTGATTCCCGTCACTATGGACTACTGCTGCTGGTGTATGTACCATACCGCAGGATGTGTCAGAAATGTATACTGCATGATAAACTGACTGATACACCCTGTGGTCCACCCTTTTATCCAAGCAGCAATACAGAGCAGAAAATATATGTGTGTTTAATGTTTGAGGCCGCAGTTGTAATCAAACTCCTGACAATAGTGACATTTGCATACAGACTAGGCCATGTTATGTAAATCACATGGTACCTTTGCAGCACCCTGTGATTGAATAATAAACCAGTAAAAAGAAAATTCCAAACTGAAAGAAAGCTGTTTTAGAAGAACAAGAGTTTAATACAGCAGTTTAATTTTGCGAATTGGGATTCCCTAAGTGTTCCTTATTTTTATATGTCTGTGCAGTGACAGTGCCCCTGGTGGTCAGGCTGTGAGTGACCGCTTCTCTCTCAGCTGGGACTCTGTGCTGGTCAGCTCAGACAGCGTCATCGTTGCTCGTCTAGACGGCCGGGGCAGCGGCTTCCAGGGTCAGAGGATCCTGCACGAGGTTCACCAGAGACTGGGAACTGTTGATGTTCAGGACCAGATTGCAGCAGTAGAGTACGTTGTCAGATTCACTTTATTCCATTTCAAACTTTTTTGTGCTTTCAATTGACAAATTTAATGAAATCCTCTTCGTACAAGTAAATCCCCTGCAGAGATTCATAACTGTCACATACATGCTGACTCTTTCGTCTAATTAAAGTCTGGTAAAACCGTTTGTTCCAAAGTTAAAGATAAAAGTACAAAATCCTTCCCTTTTACCCTTAAACTTATAATATAAGTTCATTATCATTTTCCTTTTGACAAAAGAATACATTTTAGAGCTCGAGAGGTTTCTTAAGTTCCTAAGTAAGGGCCCACATGTACAGACACAGAGGACAAGACATCTTTTGGAAAGAGCTTTTGAATATATCACCTGATCTACATCAGCAGATTTGAGTTTTCTCATTTGTCATGGGATTGTAGATGTTGATGAAGTACATGTGTTAGGGATAGAAGCTCCAGAAAAGCTACTTGAGGTGAAATTGTTTTGTCAACTGCTGCTTTAACATCATGTTTTGGAGAATCTACAGGATAAACAATATGTTTTCTGAAGCAATATAATAATGGAGGTTTTATGGCTTGCAGCTGATGCTTTCTTATTTCCAAACAAAGATTTTACTGAAAGTTACACAGCTGCTTCTTCATTCTCTGGAGATGCATACAAGAGGAATAAAGCTGGCATTGATTTTGATTGCAGTTTCTTTCCATTGTCTGCACTTGTCAATGTGGCACTAGATTCCCCTTATTATATGTTCTCTCTGCTATGATGTTCCTCATCTACCAGCAGGAAAGTGTTTCTCCCTGCTCCCGTTTGTTGTTTTTTTTTTAATTTCCAGACAATTTTCAGCCAGTTTCCTTTTATTTCACAGATTAAGTATTGTTCATTTCACTCGTTAATTGCTACTCCACAAAATGATTCCACACGGATAAAAGTTAATTTAAACATATCAAATTTATACAGGCTTTTGCAAAATACTGCATAACTGAAATGTGAGGATTTCACAGAATGAACAGATGTGTGGCAGGAGTAGAAGCAGATGTAGGTTAAACCTTGTGTGCTATTAGCTGGATGTAAATGTGAGAGCTGCTCTTAAAGGTCAAGTTGGCTCTTCAGGGAATTCTGGGGAGAAATCCTCAAACCAAGGTTTACTGGTTTACTGGTAATGCTTAACCTCAAGCTTGTTGTCGGAAGGATTACATCGACCTCATGAAACTACTTGTGTTTATTACTTTGCATTCATTAGCAAATATTACTGATATGACCACAACAATCTTTGGTATTGATTTTTTTTCAACCAGATGATTGGCACACAAGCAGTTCTTCACTTATCCTCCATTATTCCACCAGATGTGACTGGGAAAATATTTGTGACACAACTTCTCTACTTTAAGGTCAAATATACAGTAAATAATTAGATATGAAAATAATAAAACAAGTATAATGACATTGATAGATAAAAGTAAAAGTATCAATATTAGCTCCTGTGAAAATCAATCATGCCTGATCTATAACATTCTGCTCTTCTGAAGTTTCAGATTATATTAACATAAATATGAACCATAGCTCATATGGTATGTGTTTTCTTTTCCAGATACATGATGAAATTTCCATATATTGATCGGACACGGATAGCGGTGTTTGGAAAGGTGAGCCCATGTTCTCGTCTATAATTAGATATATATATATTCAATCTCTGAGCTATTTTTACCATATGCATATTGCATGTTGCTGCTGCTGAGAAAATCCATGTTGAGTATACTGTATGAATCAATAGGCTTTTCAAAAATATATACTTGTTTACTCATTGCCAAAATTATGTATTATTTTTTTTAGTTTCACAAAAGTAGGTCATTTTTATAATTATAATTTTGTTTTAAAGGACCAGTGTGTAGGATTAAGTGGCAATTGGCAAATAACTGAATACCGCTTGCATCTGTATTTGACGGCCTGGGATTGAGAAGTGAAGGCTGTGAACTGTGTAGGAGAAACTACAATACAATACTTGTGAAAGGCCCAATCTACAGCCAGTCTTTGGTTTGTCCACTGTAGATAAATACCGGCTAATTCTGAAGTAACGAAACACAACAATTCCTATATTCAAGTGATTATTTACTAATAGAAATATGAATATTTCTGCCAATGGATCCTCCTAAATGTTACACACTGGACCTTCAATAGGCTATTTTCTTACATTTCTAGTGAATGACTCTTATGATTTAATTTGAGTTTATTTTTTTATGGTTTTTTATCTTTAAGTATTTAACCATTGAAGTTGCATGAATGTCTATGTTTGTCTGTTCAGGGTTATGGAGCGTACATTACGTTAATGATGCTTAAGTCTACTGACAGCCTCTTCAAATGTGCTTGTGCAATGTCACCAGTGACAGACTGGAAACTCTATGGTGAGTACAAAAACCCCTCCGTAAATCCTGCATCATGGTGAATTTAAACTTCAAACAAAGCCTTCCCTCTTCATAGCTGCCATCTGGCAAGTCAAGTATAAGTACAACTTTCAAGTATAAAAATTGATACAACATTTGTGTGGAGGCAGAGAGTATAATATGGAATTTCTTTGTGCAAAGCCTTTGCCCATAAAGAACCTGTTTACCACTGACCAAAAAGTGAGATGAATTTGATCCTACAGCACTATAGCTAAAGACCAGAGTAAAGAGTCCTTTACAGTCTTAAGCTGACACAGAGGATCCTTTCACCTACACAAGGTGTCATTACCTCCGCACTGACAGCATGTCATTTGGGCACAGGAGGACAGGAACTCCACTTTGTTTAAGTACTTAGCTGCAGCTGAAGCACTGTGTACCGGCGGCACTGCTAAGAATTTATCACTTCTCATTTGCACAGCATCAGCGTTCTCTGAGAGATACCTTGGCATGCCATTACGGGATGACAGCAGATATCAGGTGCGTGTTTACTACCTCCCCTCACTTGTTTGCCGTTGATCTTTGAAAGCAGCTTGCCGTAACATCACTGACACACCTACAGTTAAGCTCCTACAGTTGCTGAATGCGGCTATCAAAGGCAAAGGCAGCGATGCTTTGCCTTTTCTTGTGTCTTTTCATGCTCTGTAGGATTTTGTCACTCATCTCTCTTTGGTAACTGTGTGCACCAGTGTGTCAGATCACATACCGGAGGTTTTTTATAAGCTGCTGCAAAATGGGTTGCCTGGCTCTCTCAGGCCTCCCGCACAGACAAGATGTTGAGCTATCAGAGGTGTTTTCCACAATGATAAAAAAGAGGGAGTGGGGGAGAACAAAACTCGTTTTTGCAAGCACATTGTAAACAACCAAACAACAAATCTGTCCCAAAGAAGTAATTCACTGCTTTCAGTATTCTGCAGCTTTGCATTTCCTGTATGCAGACTTGATTTTACATCTTTTTCCTCACAATTGGTTCAAATGGTTATATTCCAAGCATAGAAAATAGTGTCAATGGGAGATACTTTATCACTAGATCTCTAATTGGATTAAATGAATGTGTCTGCGTGTGTGTCTGTGTGTGTGCATGTAATCAGGATATAATGTAATTTACCACAGTGCCTTTCATTCCATCATACTTTGTATGTTTTTATTGCCTTCCTCAATGCCACTTAGCACATCTATCAACCTATTATCTCATCACATTTCTGATTTCCTCGCAGTTTTCCAGTGTGCTGCAGAACGTTCAAGCACTTAGGGAGCAGACACTGATGCTGGTGCACGGCACAGCGGATGGTAAGAGAAAATAAATTGTGACAGAATGAAAATACTGTATCTGTGGTGCATCACTGCTAAGCACAAAGAAGCATGCAATCCTGGGAGGTAATGAGGCAAATGGTTTTTAATCAAAAGATAAAAGAAAACTGGGTTATCTTAATGGATGCTGGGATTTCCAGAGGAAAACATTCGCTGCTGAATCATGCATGTCGAATTTGTTGAGATATTTCCATCCTTCTAGAATCTGATTGTCTCTTCTTTTTCCCAGTTAGGTTTCAGGCTGAAACTTGCTGACATGTTTCGTTTTCTTTATTCCCAGCCAACATCCACTTTCAGCATACTGCTGAGCTCGTCAAGAACCTTGTGAAAGTTGGAGCAAACTACTCAATGCAGGTGTGTATCGCAGAGATAGCAACACCAAGGCACATTCTTTATACTGCATTTGTAAAAACAGTGATGAAATGCACATTTTGTATAATGCCACGGCAACACATACAAAATCATGTAAATAATACATTTAGATTTGAAGTGTTTACAGATTCCAGAGCCAGACCTGCCAAATAATATGTGCACTGCTCCTGTGGTGTCAGATTTTACCTTATAGCTCAGGACAATTACCACAGTCGCCAGACTGTAAAGAAACATGGATATTTGTATTAGTGTTACACGTCTCTCTCTTATAAACTAAACTACACTAACCACTAAATGTCCACTGTCCAAGTATTATATTAAGGTTTTTTGAGCCAGCATCTCTTGTTGATTAAAACAAATATTAGATTTAACCTGTGTTAAACCTTTTTGCTTACCTTTTCTGGTCTCCGTCAGCTCTTAAGGGAAATATCTATTTCTGTAGCTTCTAAATGCTAGTTTGTCTTTTTGCTGTGCAGGTCGTGTACAGTTTATAGAGCTTTTAAGCTGGAAACGAGGCTATGAGAGTGGTAAGAGTGAACAAAGACATCAAGGTTGCGGGCTGTGAAACCAAAACAATGAGCTGAAAGACGCTACAACACTAGATGTCAAAGTTGAAGGGAACTCCAGATTTGGGTCATAATTCTCCTCGTCAGTACGAGCAATACCTTTTACATTACTCATACTCATTAGTCATTTAATCTTTTGTCATTATAAAGATAATGATCAGAGCAGCTTTAAAGAAACAATCTGTAGAATTTCAGCACCCCCCAGTGGTAGTATCTAAAAAGACACTGCCCAGACAGCAGCAGTGCACATCCCTTACCAACACCATTCCCCTTTTCGCCCCCTGAGTTATTCAGTTAGTGTTAGATACAAAAGACTTCAAAGTCCTGTGGAGGTTATTTGTACAGAGGCCGACCCTGTATGTCTACAAACCTCCGTCCATTAATTTACTTACCGTTTACCCACCAGATCTACCCAGACGAGGGCCATTTCCTGTCTCAACAGAGTCGCCAGCACCTCTATGCCACACTGACCAGCTTCTACAGGGAGTGTCTGAAGGAGGAATTACTACCGCTGCCTGATGAGGAAGAGGAGGAGGAGGAGTAGGCAGGAGGCTTCGAGGGTCAGACCTTTGGCAGAGCTTGAAGAATTTAGCTAAAATCCGTCAAGGCCTTTCGTGTTTTGGACCAAGTGTTTCGCCGGACATGGAGACTGGGTTAGAGCTGTCAAAGCTCTAAAAGTGTGTGTGTGTGTGCCTGTGTGTGTGTGTATGTGAGCACTCCAGTGTTTGACTGTGTATGCCGGTGTATAAATGTGTTGAAAAGATAACTGAAGGACACGACAGTGACACTTGCATTGCTGGGACTTGAGACGGGAACTGCCCTCTAGCATAAAGTCATTTCAGTTTCGGGACGCTCCGTTTCTCGTCAAAGCGCACGGAAGACTGCCTCCATCTTTTGCAGGCTCTCTGGGCTGTAGTCATCCACACTTACCAAGTGCATGGTTCTTTTTGTCCTCTCGGCTTCACTCATTTTGCCATGTTAGTCTCCTTTGTGGTAGCACTTGGGAAGAAAAGAACACAGATGTACACTTTTGATCTCACCTCTCCTTTGGTTGTTGTATTGTTGCACAAGGAAATGCTCCAGCCATCTGCGAAATGTTAAGTCACGCAACTTCACCACAACAGAGCCGATCCTGAATAAGTGCTATTTCCTGCTGAAAACCCTCCGCCATTGCCCACCCTAAATGAAAACAGTCTTTATAGGTCACACTTTATTGTACAGGGGTCTTGTGTAGACATGTACAATGCCTTATAAGGTTCAACATACTGTAATATTACTTGCTGGCAGTGGTAGTCATCCTTTAGCAGTGTCATGTTAACCTATGTCAACTCAGGTCCTCGAGACACAGCATTGCAGTCAGTTTAGTATCTGAAACACTTACAACACTATGTCAGCTGTATGGTCATGAATAAGTTATGAATTATATGTTAAGATAATGGATAATGACCATGCAGTAATTTCAGTTTCAGGCCACGCTGCTAAAGTTCTCCATCTTAATATGTCATTTGTTTTCTTAAAATCGTACTTTTCTTAAAACAAGTGGTGCGCACGTCTCCACCCGATTCAAGAACCTTGTTGAAGTCAAGAGACATTTTCCCTATTCCTGGATATTCTCTTATTTCAAGAAATGAATAATTAACTACAGTGGATATTAATGAAAATGGGTGTACTAAGATGGACAATTTTACAGTGTCAGTAAGGTGTTTGCATGTCTACAGGGAATGTGTCAAGTGTTGCCACATTTTGTACAGTACAATACAGCAGAGTGTGTACATAAATATATTTTTGAGATGTCAGATCTCATAGATAGTTTAGTCTATGGGGATGGATTGATTTGACCTGGATGTCTTGTACTTCTTTTTTATTTGATTGTTTTTCTGTTTTTCTTTCAGCTGTTGATTTTCTTCTTAGGATGGATTTTGTAATGCTTGTTCTTGTTCTTTTTGCTGTTTTAAAAGGGAAAGGGCAGGGTTGAGGTTTAGGGGTTATTGTGATTGTCCTCTAGTGATGATTATAAATAAAGAAAGACTATGAAAAACAACAAGTTGTGCAGGTACATAGAACATTCATTACAGCAGAGAACAAAATCAGCCACATTTGTTTGCAGGATTGATTATTGGAGAGGATTGGTAACCCAATCATCTAAACACTTCATGGCCTTGGGACACGCACATTAATGTCTTAGCAGGCAAGATCTGCTTGTTTAGAGTGAAGTTGCCTCAACACTGCATGTCTGTGTGCATTAATCAGTGCCTGCACTCACAAGCCTCAGTGGCCGAACAGATGGTAACTCTGCTGAAGGACAGAAACTCTTAAATCTGCAGGATCTGAAGCACCAGAGTTAATGTAGGTGTTTTTCATCAGTGCCAATGAGCCTCCTATCCACACTTTGGGTTTTGAAAGAAACAAATTATTCAAGTTCAGTCAAAACTCATCAAAGGAAAAACAGTATTGTCAAGGTTTTCATGAAGGCCAAAGTTTTATTACAGTCAACGTGCAACCTGTAGTGAAATGCTTTTCAGTGTACTCCACTTATGACTATGCAAAGAAATGTGACACGCAGCAACTTGTGTACAGGGATGTGAGATAAGAATAGAGGTAGAACAAGATGTAGTGGAGCAAACTAGGATAGACAATAAACAAACCAGTGACAAATTACACGACATAATGGGGTGGAGTATATACAACATTATCCTAAGGACAAAGAAAAGTGTCATGCTGTGTGCTAAGGGTATTAAATAGCCCAGTCTAAAGCAGATATTAGCAGCAGTAGACATTAGATTCATTGTTAAATGAATGGTTCAGCATTTTGGGAAAATGCACTTATTTGGTCTTTTGCTGAGAGATGTCTGTATGACATGTATTAAGCTGCAGCCAGCAGCTGGTTAGCTTAGCTGAGCATAAAGACAGGAAACAGGGGGGAATCAGCTTGGGCTATAACCAATAGTTAGGAGCTTTGTTCAGAAAAGCTGTTTGACAGAAAATATGTCAAACATTTTAGCCTGGCTCTGTCTGAAGGGAACAAAATCTGCTGAACAGCATCTCCAAACTCACAAATCAACATGTTATATCTCATTTGTTAATCTGTATAAAAAACAAAAACAGGGAGTTATATGCATCAAACTATATATTGGATGGGAGCAGTTACCTTAAAGTTGCTATGCAACCAGTGGAGGCTCCAGTACATCACTTTGCCCTGCCAAGAAGTAATTCTGCACATGATAGCCTTCTGTGTTCTGAACCAGCAACTATTTAAGTGAATAACTAATTATTATGCACTTCATACTGTACTCAAATGGTAGTTACAGTAATCATGCAATTACAAATCAAGATTATGAGCTGCCTTTGCTTGCACACATGAGGAATTTGACTCCAGTTCAGTTTACCTGATGCCACCAAGACAGTACACCAAGAACAACAATCATATAGTAACTACAGTATACAGGCAGAATAGTTGTGTGTAAAGTGTACAGTCTACCCTGATTCTAAAGGGGTTTTAAATGTTTTATTTGAATTATTTTGGCTGATCAGACCTCTCCTCTATGGTTGTATACAGATAATGCTTGATTGACATTGGAGTCTTATTTCCTTGAGAAGGAAGTCCAATCAGCCTGTATAACTCATATCTATTTTGATGTGCTGGGCTGATAAAATATTCTTTATCACCTTCTGTCATGGCACAACATTACACTTCTATTTGATTGCTATGAGAATTGTGAGAAGGCAATCTGCTCATCAGCAGCACTGTCTGTCAGTGTCTCTGACATATTAATTCTTTGCAGACATCTTGAAGTTTGAGAAAAAAATATCACCACACTGTCCAATTAGTCTGTTCCGAAGCTTCCAATCAAATCACACAGTCTTCATCAGCAGAATGAGTTTGCTTAGTTGTCATAGAATTGTAGATTCTCAAATTTCTTTTTAGTTTGGTGACATTGTTTGTCTCAGCTGCTGTTTCCAAAGTCAGGGATGAACTTTGAACCTCATCTTAAAGTGTATTAGTGAAGCCAGTCATGTGTCTACTTTTTTTTTTACGAGGACAACACACATTGATCAACATCACTATAAGTCTGCTGGCGTCAGCCAAAAGGATATTTTCCGACTGTTGTCCCTTTGCCAGATGGTAAACCAGCCATTAAACTGATGTTTACACAAGCTAATTATTCAGGATTTTTTCCCATAGAGTTAAAACTGCTCCACAGTTGCAGCTAAAATCTGAAACAAATGTTAACTCTGTAGTCATTTTGGATAGGACAATGCACATCTCATGGGAGAACAACTTCATTCCAGTAAACACACAAAGACTGAGCCAAGCATAAGCAAACTGTTATGGGATATCTCAGTATGTGATGTTGTTTAATTGAATCTTAAATGCTCTCAGAAAATCACACTTGAGTGAGAGCATTTGTACTCAGCTGAGATCCCAGCAGGCTAGATACACTGTCACACTTTACTGCAAAAAAAGTTCAACTGTGAGGGAATTACACATATTTGCTTTCTGATATCAGTCTTGTGTGTGTGTTAAGTACAGAGAGTCCATGTTTTTAGACTACATAAAGAAACAGCTAGCCTTGTTAAATATGTAGACAGATATAAAATGCACAATTTATGGTTTCAAGTATGTTAAGTATTAGAACTACTTCTATAATAAACAGCTGGGTGAAGTGACTATGCACAGCTTTCTTGAGTTTTGTTTTCACAATGAGACTGGTTTGATATAATAGTACAAAAGCTGTAAAGCCTCACATCTTTTTAATAGTCATCAAATACAATGCCCAACTTTTTGATGTTTTCTTTTGCGGGGTTGGGATCCATGTTTCAGTTTGTTGAATGGAAATCTTACAACCTTACCTTTGTTGTCACCACCTACTGATTTAAAATCAAACAATCCAATCACATCCCTGGGTTCATTTTTGTAATCGTGAAATGAAAATCTATGGAATCTATGAAAAATAACATACAGTCCAACCCACCCCCTTCCTCTAATCTTTAAGCTAATTGCTAAGCTAACCATGTCCTGACTTCAGCTACATAATAAACACACTGACATGTGTGAAGTTGATGTATTCTTCACATCTCCCCACCAGAAAGACAGCAATCCACATATTTCTGCTATCCCTTTAGTGTTTAACGCTGAAGCCGACTGTAGCTTGGTTTGGCCTTGACTAAACATTTTATGTCACTAGTGCACCATCAGCAGTTTCAAATCAAGATTGGGTATGTTATGGTATGATATGGCTCTAAATGAAATTCTCATTTTATTGCTTCAGCAGTAAAGAACCCAACACACGGATGCAAGACCATCTTGTTTAACAATTTATTTCAGCATATAAATCTTCCCAAGTATACAAATGTCTACAGTCGACATAATGACTATGTACAGTATATATATATATATATATATATATATATATATAAACAGAGCA
>NW_023340095.1:3477814-3517771 GCF_004916995.1 Morone saxatilis | reverse complement strand
AGCTTCACCTCTTGTGCTACCATTTTGGTATTACTGATTTAACCAAGATTTAATAATCATGTGTTCAGGAGGGGCTACTTCTTACTGCAGCTCAGACTAAAATATAATTAATTTCAGTTCTCATATATCCATCCAAACCACCTCTTTCCTTTAATATTCAAATCTCTAGCTACCTTTCCCCCCTAATTTTGACTCTTCTCTTTTCTTTGGTTTGTCTTTCCTCTCCCTGTTTCCTTTCCTATCATTTTCTGTCCTGCTCTCTCCTAGTTTCTTCACCTTTCCTCCATTTCTTTTCTTCTCTCAATTAGTTCTGTCCTCTCCTCCTTTTCTTGTTTCTTTTCCCTTTCATTTCCTTCTTTTGCTTTTCACTCCTTCTTCCTTTCCTTTATATCTTTGAATTTGATGTACTACTTTATTTCTTTTCCGTCTCTACTCTTTTTTTACTCATTAATTGATATAATCTTTTTCTCTCCTCTGCTCCTCTGTTATTCCTGTTTGATTTTAGTTTTCTCTCTTCCTTTCTTCCATGGTTTAATATCCCCACCTGCCCTCCTTTTATTTTCTCTCCTCTCCCTAATTCGCTCCTACTTCTCTTTTTCATGTTCATCTTTCTTCTGTGCTCTCAAATTTTTTTCTTCTCCCACCTGCCTTCTCCTGCTTTCCTTTTCCTTTTTTCTTTCCCTTTCCTTTCCTATCTCTTTGGTCCAAATGAATGGGAAATCAATAGTGTCCGTGTTGACATCCAGAAGCAGTCACACACTCAAGTGATGGATGACGACAACCACTCTGTGTGTGTGTGTGTGTGTGTGTGTCTATTCCTGATGTTAAGCAGACATTGAGTCCTTGACCGTGACCCTCCTGCCTTTCCGTCTCCTTTCCCTGCGTCCTGGGTGGAGAGGTCAGAGGTCAGGGGTCAAGCCGAGACTGTTCCCCCTGGGAGTCTGGGGCTCTGGGGTGGGTTCTATGGTGATTGTAACCTTTGACCCATCCCACAGGCATGTCAGATGGGTAGAGGAATGTGGGGATTAATGTAGGGACATTGAGCAAAGAGGAGGTGAATACAGGGCCAATTCATCTGTCTGTCTTTTTGTCTGTTCACATGAGTTACACCTCTACTCTTTCCTGCACATGGAAACTGAACCACAGAGCGCACATTCATTTAGAACAATTTAGGGTTCAGTATCTTACTCAATGACAGGCCAACCTTTCGATTAGTGGACAACCTGCTGTACCTCTGAACCACAGCCGCCCATATTGGAAGGTTTCCAGGTTTTTTGTACTCATTGTCTCAATCGACCTGCCTTATGTATTATGCAGTTAATCTTATAATTGCGTTGCATTCTGTATACAGCTCCTGCTCTTTAATTCTTAGGAACTACACTGATAATGTCTTTACAGGCATCACAGAGTCCTTCTCTGGTTGCTACATGGACTACTTATTTTTTTATATGTGCAGGCCAACTGTGAAATATGGTCACAATCTTTCATTCTGCTGCTGAGTATTTTCTCAGGACATTATGATGTCACAGTGAAGTTGACCTTTGACCTTTTGGATTAAAATTGTCATCACTTCATGGTTCTTCTTGGTTGTATCTCATTAAACATCAGTGTGATTTTTTTCATTATTACTGCATCAGTGTGTCTGACCAACTGTGAAATATGGTCATCAATTTTTAAGTTCAGTCAGGACCACTTTTTTCAAAAGAACTTTTATTTCCAAAGCAGAAATTTAAATTTGGCGGTATGGCTCTATTCTGGGACCTCCTTTCCCTTCCACGTGCCTACGTGGAAAACCGTAAGGCAGGGAGAGCACACCTCCCTGACCTTCCATGTGCATACATGGAAAAGTTTAAGACAAGGAGAGCGGCAGCAGAGACCCCCCAGGGTACAGAACAGAGCAAGCATCAATGGCAATCAGAAAATTACATTGATTAATTAGATACAACATAAAAGGAGGAGCTGGGGTGGAGGTGGGTTGCAAAATGGCTTGTAGAGAAAGCAGCAAAGATAGGCAGGCTAAAGCAGCTTAAATAAGGCACCATGAATGATATTTGCCAATTGGATGCTTGAGGGAATCAGCTGAGCCTGTCCAACCCTGACTGGTAATGAGTTTCCATATAAGGAAGCTTAGAGGACAAATCAGCTGAGCCATCAGCTGATGTGTGTTTACGACTAGCTGTGATCATATGATATAGCTGGAATTGAGAACCGAGCCCGACTTCGTGGCCTGCCTGAACTAATGCTATGCTCAATTAGTCCAAAAGATGTCCCAATTGACCGAAAGCCAATTTGTTTGACATCCCTTTGCACATTGTTCCTAAATAAACACTCTCCCTGGAGTTTTCTGCCCTTACTACAGTGCATTTGACAGGCATAGTTTAGGTGACCTTCATTGTTGTCATAACAATGGCCAGGTGACCTTTCGTCGTTATAGTCAGATGACTTTAATCATCATGGTTACGATAAACATGGTTAACATTGTGAAACAGTCCTGCTTAAATTTCAGCACCAAAAATACATAGTTAGGTTTAGGAAAAGGTCATGGTTTGGGTACATCAGTTAAGGTACGTAGTTAAATATGTTATGTAAGTTGTACCAGGCTGGTATTTTCCGTGCAATGGCCAATGGAATGCAATTGGACTACTAGGGTTTCAGAATAATGGGCCGTCCAAACAAGGGCATGGCAGCACAAATGTAATGCTACGTATCTTACACACTGTGGGTCTGTAGGTTTTCAGTAATCGCTCTTGGAGTGCTTTTATAGATAGCAGCCCTTCAGCAAAACACAGACTTTGTTGGCTCATGACAGCAGTCACTAATCTAAACTGTTTCACTGCAGGAAGTTCTACGGGTTAGTCATCTCCTTTAGATGTCTCTGGGACAGCAACCTGCTCCTCCTCAAAGCAGCGCCTGAAGAAGGTGAGCACTGAGTATAGCATGTAGTGCTGGCTCTTGGCCAGGGCAATGTTGTGTCCTTCATCTGGGAAAATCTAGGCAGCAGGAAATAGAAAACAGTGCCATTAATTAATGTTTCAAAAGTGTAGTCTTAACACAAGCAGCTATTTAAGAACTTTAGGTAAACAACAAATTTACAAAACCTAATTTGAATCAGTAACTATCAACAACTAGAAAACAGGATCACAAATCTGACCAGATATTCTCTGTGCTTTTCAATATGCACAAATTTGGGATTGAACTGACAAAGTATTGTTGTTACCGAGCCCTATTCAGGATGCATTCACCTAGTTACTCTTTAAACCATAAGACTAAGAAGGTTACTTGTTTGACCTTTAAATCAAGGTATCCTCTTGTTACTTGTCACTTAGAGAAGAAATGCCATTAGTCACCTGGAGAGTGTAATTAACATTTGACGCAGACAGCAGTTTGACCAACTCAGCAGAATGCTGGAAATGAACAGTGGCTGAAAAAGAGACACAGATAATTACAATTAAAAGTCATCACAGCCTGACAGCACAACTCACAACATACTCAGTCCATTGCACTCCCACAGTTGGGTTAATGAAAATTAATTGTTGTGCCAAACGGGTGCCCAGAAAATCATATTTTGTATAGACCTGTGATATAGTTACACCAGCCAGCCGAGACACCTTGACCAGGTGGAGTCAATAAGGTGATTGCCACGTTCAACCAACCAGTGCACAGAAAGACTATTACTGTAAACAGTTTTCTGCATGTAATATCCATTACTGCACATTCTTATGAATGATACAAATAGATGAATAGCAAAAAATAGCAAATAAAAAAACACATCCTGCAAAAGGCAAATATCTAATACAGTACCAAAATAATTAATAATTTAAAAAAGTGTGTGACAGACTAGCATGTAATGTCACAAACTAACTCCTCAGATCAGACTTAGACCAAGACTGGTGTTTCTAATGGTCAGCCAATTAGGTTAGATGTCCTTTACTGTCCTCAAAGGGAACAGGTCAGTACCATACTAACAGACAAACAATAATAAATACATTAAAAATCACAAACAGAAGGCAATAAACCTTACCAATCCATTTTTTTGTCTGTACCTGTACAGGCCTGTACTCACCATCTGCTGTGCCGTGGATGATAAGAAAGTCCAGAGGACTCGGTGCTGTGATGTTACTGAGCAGACTGGAGATCTGCTGGAGACAGTCAACAGTTGTAACATCATCTAAACAACATCTTATTGAAAGTAAATCAACAATAAGTAATGTTGATTCCACAGACAATTCAGGAATTTGTGTTCTTCCATTTCTATGATTGAACAAATATCTTTTCAGGTTATTAAAAATCACATCTTTGAATAGGATCAGGTCCCACAGGAGAATATTCATACAGTAGCTGCTATAGAGTGTGGCCTGACACAATTACTCTAATAAAAGTTAGTAATGTAGTACATAACAAAACAGGGATCTAAACATATCACTAACATGTTATTTTAAGAATAACTCTAAATTATTGTGTTAAATTTGACAGCATGCCACCCATCTAGATCCGCCCCCTGCAATTCCAATGAGCCTCAATCACCATTCTTGAGGAGAAGTGAGTCAAAGGTGCGAACATTTGTAATCTTGTGAAAATTCTAAATCTTTTGTTTTTCTGAGGGAGCTTTTCCCGGCAGACAATTTGAGTTGTCATACCAGAAAAAGCACACGTGTAATTAATCACATCAACAATGCCTCAGCCACATTTAAATGTCACTGTAAGCCATGCCAGTGAGCCAGCATGTGCACGACGTGGGCCCTGAAGCTGGCAGATCTAAATGGAATGCAGCCAACATTAATGTTATTAGTTACACCTGTGCTTGTCCTGCCATGACGTGGAAATCTGAAAAGGGCCTGTTGGGGACTAGAACACCAGGTTCCAAATTATTCTGAATCTGAAATTACCAGAGAGTTTATTCATTCTGTGCACCGAGAGGAAAATGCACCTGCTGTGTCCCATCAATTACAATATGCTGTAATACAATAGAGTTAGATTGATGCAGTCATATGAATAGCTTTAACAAATTAATGCTGTTTCTTTCTTTTTTTGAAGTTATTTTTTTTGGCTTTATTTTATAGAGACAGCTGTAGAGAGACAGGAAAGGTGGGTGGAGAGAGAGAGGGGATGACATGCAGCAAAGGGCCGCAGGTTGGATTCGAACCCGGGCTGCTGCAGCAACTCAGTATATGGGTTGCCAGCTCTACCGACTGAGCTATCCGGGCGCCCCTTTGTTATTAGTTTTATTTTATCATACAACAGTAAGCAACTACATGTAACCAATTTTATATATTTAGATCACTGTGTTGCAAAATAAAACTACTAGGGGAATGACATATTTTGACTTTCAATGTCTTCCATTGTCTGGAGAGGCCATTCAAGGCATATTTGACATGCCCCACTGTGCTTGGCACCGCAGTTTAACAGGTATGAGACGTGCGTGGCTGAGAGGGCAACGATCACCACTCTCTCCAATTTTGGATTCCACTTCATCCGGCCTTTGCACATGCTGCCAATTACCCTCATATGAATGAAAATAACAGGTGTTCTTGGAAACTTCCTCTCAAGAGTTACTGCTTTGTTGCAAATAAAATGGCATTCATTTACATGTTGAATGCCACAATAAACAGTTTTACACGAGTTGAGTGTGCATTCCAGCTGCGGCCAGCATTGTTTATAACACTGTGTCAGGCAAGAGCACTTTCAGTTCAAACAGAGAGAGAAATGAGCACGTATTCTAGCTGTTTACTCTACACAAACAGTTAATGCAGTTGTGAAAAGAACTGCATGTTCAAAGTCGTACTTGGTATTTGTGAACTTCTTTTGCTGGGAAGCCAAAGTATTTCTCAGCGTAGGCCGACCCTTTATAAGGAAGAAAAAAGGAAACTGTTAATGAGAAGATATTGTGAGTAGGGACAGCAGTGCTGTTTTAATTAACTCACTATTAATTCATGATAACACTACCAATGCCTTTCAATATAACTTTTTCACTTAACATTGGACATTCTGACAAATAGGAAATGCCACCAATGATTAGTGTTGCTCCACTCTATTAGCCATCTCGAGTTTGTTTGACATTCAAATATAAGTGGATCAGTTGTTTAGCTCTGTTTTGTTAAATCAAATTGCATGACGATGACTTTTCTAAGACGTATAGCTTTAATCTGATAATAAGTACATGTCAGCATTGATCGCCAGATACTGAATAATTGGGTTTACTGGCTGTTTGAATGTCCTTGTCACATTTGGGATGAGCCACAACTTCATTTATTGTAATTAATGTATGATTCTTGTCCATCTTACCATAGAGTCTCCAGTTTGTTATAGGAGCTACAGCGATGCCACACCGGAACATAGAGCTGTGAGAGAGGAGCAGGAGAGAGGAAAGGAATCCTCCATATGCCTGGAAAAAAACATGGCTACTTTACAACAATGTTACAGCATAGTATTTATGTATTTATTTATTAGATACAGAGCCTATGTTACCTTTCCATAAACTCCAACTCTATTGCCATCAATATAGGGTAGCCTGACCAGGTGCCTGAAAATAACAAGAGTAAAATAACAATAATGAAGTGATCCCTTCTCAATAAGACTACAAACTGTAAAAGATTCTAGTACACAGTAAAATATTATCCTTATTTTGGCTAATTCAAAGCTTAAGACACATGAAGTGGATAAGGTACAAAGTTATAGTGGCTTCTTATCGGATTAGGAAACACCCTGGTAGTCGCATGTGGCTTAATAAACTTACATGTGGTTGCCAGGACTGGATCATTTAAAAAAATACAAAACTAAAAACTCCCAGCTTACTCCAGAGCTGCAATCTGGTCCTGAACATCAACAGTTCCCAGTCTCTGGTGAACCTCGTGCAGGATCCTCTGACCTCTGCTGCCCCGTGCCGTCCAGACGCAGCCCACGATGACGCTGTCTGAGCTGACCAGCACAGAGTCCCAGCTGAGAGAGAAGCGGTCACTCACAGCCTGACCACCAGGGGCGCTGTCACTGTGAATGGACAGGGTGAGTTTAGTCCATTAACAAGGATCCATGTATCCCCCAAATACACCCAGAATAAATAAACATGGTGGTTTTTGTGAACACACAAACACAATTTAGATCAGTGGTTCATGACCCCCAGGTTGGGAACCTCAGATATAAGGCACAGATTTGCAGCTTCATTTCCATCCATTTGTATTGCATTAAATCACTCTGCATTGTTTAACATTTTAAATTAAGCAATATAACATTAATAAGAAGTGCTCCATAAATGAGCAAATGTATTTGAAAATGAAATTACATACACAATCAGTAAAAGTGGGTGCTCCTTTGTTTCATCCAAATCTATTGGGACAATTAACTCCAGATGAAGTGCTGCAAAACAGGTCAGAACAGTCAGACAGAATTTCATGATTTTAATACAATGTCATTTTTAATAAATTTACTGCTGCACGTTTATACTCACTTAACATACTTAACATTCAGTCAAGAGAGCATTTTGATGGCGAAGATGAGTTACATTTTATTTGAGTGTGACATGATCTATTTTTATGACTATATCAAAGTTCAACTTATTGTATGGTCAGAGTTGATTGTTTGAACAGTTTTGCTTTTGCTTAAGGTTTAACATAATAATAATAACAGTATGTACAGTATATCATAGTAGAAAGTCAAAGACAACTGGACTTAATCTGTTTCCATGATCACCAAAGAGGCCTTAGGGCTAGGACGTTTTTTTAAAACCAATTTTGGGTGATTCGCACAATGTGATGTTAGAGTCGTTGAAATTATAGGATCGTTGTTAGAGGTGTTAACTGGTGTGAACCCTCAGGGCAAAGACAGACTGTCAGTGCACGAGAAGTGAGCATAACACTTATTAGACCTGAAGATGAAGACCATTAAATGTGTGTTAAAATATCTTTAAGGCTACACTTAAAGTCTAGTTGCCTTTGACTTCTACTTTCTATCAACAGAATGAATGAAAATCCTTCAGCACCCTAAATAAACCTGAAACAACCAAGGTAGTTCACGTAAAAAATAAGCCTGTGATTTCATTTGCATTTAACTTTTGATGACAGGGATCCCATCTGACTGTGTTTTACTCAAAAAGCCTCACATATATATCTCATTGTCTCTAATAGTCAACACATGATAGAGAAAAGAAGCCATATGGTGAGCTGCCCCCTCTAATTAAAACAATATACCGCTATGTCTCTGATTCCGGGGCTGTTTCATAATCACCTCAAAAACTGTGTTTATCCTGAATTTGCATGTCTGACATTCAGATCCTATTGAGTCTGACTCAAATTACCAATACTGTCACCTTGTCTGTACTGAAGTATGATCACGGCTTAAGAGAACGGTTGATGGCACCAAACTTTATGGCAAGAAAATGAACATAGTGTATGTGTGTGTGTGTTGCTTCTTGAGTGTCTTAGATCCTTTCACTGTGAGGGAAATATCCTTTGATTTGTTCACTGATCATACTACACAGCAAATGTGAGAACAGTGATACAGAGACGCTGAATGCTTCCTCTCAATTCTCAATGAGAAAGTATACATGCTGTGCATAATAGGGTAAGACTTGAACTTTCAGTTTGCAAACTGTATCTTTATCCAACTAAACTCTCAGCTCACTGGCTTATCCTCACGAATGCCCATTCTCAGTTCACTTGGCGAGCTGAACTGAACGCTCAGCCATGTTTCAGTTCAGTGAGTGGGACTACAGTCGTGATCACTGAATGATTCAGTGAATGAAGCTCTTGAACAAATCTTTTTAATTAACAATTCTTAGCGATTCAGCACACGGAAAATAACACCCCCTACACTGGCTGTCCTTTTAAATTCGCTGAGAGGGAGGAAGCAAGCAGTATTGAGGGTTGTAGTTACTCTTTAAAGAGCAAGTTAGTGAACAGCAAATCATTATAACCATATTAAAGTTGTGCACATAGTTAAAGACGATTTTCATACCAAAGTTGTTGATTTGTACAGTTCTTCTTTCCCACTTGGGTATTGTCCTGTTCATCAGTGCATGCCTTAATACTATATTACTTTCCAGAGTCTTGTGTTCTGTTGACAGAGATGACAGGGTAAGAAGGAGAATTATATCAATTAGAACAAAACTCATAATTGCAACAAATACAACAAGAACTAGATAAAATCCTGAAGAGCTAATTAATGTCAATGTCCTGCTTGACTATAGACTATTGAAAAATTGTATACAATTATAATTATAAACACATAATAGTCACATTTAAAGTTACTTGAGTCAAGTAACAGAGGGACAGTGCACTTAGAAATTTCACCAAATCAATGTAATGTGATATGATACCAGAGGAATAATCAACATCTCTCAATCTGCGAGTTTGTAGGAACGGAGGAAGATAATCGTTAATCTACTGCATATTCCCCAGAGTGCCTCTGATGTAAATCATTTCAAGCACTTAACATTTAACACCTTAACCTTAATTGCGTCCTCATATTCAGTTTTTACAGCCATAAGTAAACCTCTGTCATGGAATTTTGGTCCTAATAACTCCTGATACATGTCTTAATCCCCAAAACGTAGTTGATCGATTAATGCACTTTCCAGTCACTGAAAGCACACTCACACTCACAAATCCAACTCCTACCCAACATAATGAATAAATATACCTGATGCAACTGAGTGAAAGAGTCTAAATAGTAAATTGGCTCAAGTTTGTCAGTGCCAGAGTACTTACTGTTCATGTCACTTAGTTTGTGAAGAGTAGTTTGGGGTATTCCAGGACCTGGGGAAGAAAATAGTTTTAATATGACAATTTAGTGACAAGGTTGATAAAAAGAATAACCTTAAATATACAGATCTAAAGAAACAGTCCTATATTTAATACAAAGCAGTTTGTTTTTAACCTTGATTTAAGTAATACTTTGATAGTAGCTGTCTGAGAGGTCTGAGAAAAGCTCATTACAGCAGTCAGAACAACGAGCGATAAAGGTAGGGATTATTTTAAAAATATGTTTTTGTGAATGAATTCTCTGATTTATGCACAGACAAGATTTTAATAGGCTGACAAGTGGCTGTAAATTCTCCTGCAATGGTCCAGTTCTGTTTGTCCTCTGAGTGAGTTACATAGAGTAGACTAAACTCTTGTGTAAAAGTTTAATTTGGGAAATCAATAAACATACGCAATTGTCATGCAGCATTTTGTGTTACTGCAGTTTAAATGTGATCATGTCATATAAGGCAACCTTGCTGCGAACCACTCAGTTATGATGTTGCTGTTGTGGTGTCACCTCTGCAGTTGAGAAGAACATGCTGATAGTCTGGGCTGAGGGTCGTGTCGTAGTAGGTGCACTTTGATTTGAAGAGGGAGCAGGTGAGGCATTCTTTATGAAATGGATCCACAGTGGAGACTCTGTTTGAGGAAAACAAGAAAGGTGCAGGAGGACACAGGTTGATTTGAGATACAATCAGTCTGTTTTTGGCCTGCAGGCAGAAGTCAAAGAAAAGAAAAGTATACATAATTAAAATGTAGTAATTAAAATGCTTTAACACTGTTGTTTAACTCATGAAGGGGGTTTATGTGCACCTGTTATGCTTATTTTTAATTTGATGTAATGATAAAAACTAAATGCGACAATGTGCAATAAAAACAAAACGTCCACTGAAGCTCAACTGGAGGGACGAAAATATCAGATGTGTGTGGAGCGATGAGGAGACTGTAACCTTCCTTACATTAATACATGAAACAAACATAAATGCCAGATTTCCATCGTGAGTTCTACATGGGCTTTCACTGTTTGAGATCTGGCTGGTACTGATTTCATTTAGTCAATAATGTCTCTTCTTCTGCAATGGTTTAATGCCACCAACTGTTTATCCTAATATTCACAACAGTAGTGGATGGATTGTATGGATGTAGCCAGTTGTAATGGCCAAAAATACATAAGTAAAACCATTCTGTTCTTTAATACTTTAATTCTTTAATAAGATTTCCCTGAAAAATAAAATAAAATACTACATATTTTATAGTAGAACTTTTTTAGAGTTTGCTGCTGAGGTCCAAAACTGAACTTGCCTGGGGGTTCTTGGGGGCATGCAACAAAGCAGTTATTTTATAACAATTATTTCATGACTTTTATTGTATAAACCTTGGAAAAAATACTGGTGACCTCAATGCTGGGTACAGCAATGCTCGGCATAGGTGGCGGTACTTAATAAGAAGCAAGGGTAATCATGCTGCTCGGAAGTGCCAGGACTCAGCACTGGTGAGTACTGGCCCGTTTCAGGCACTGATGAGAGTGGTATCGATCTAACTAACTCTTGGCGTATAATAAGTGTATTTCCCAAAATGTCCTGGTACTTAGGGAATGATGGTCCTTTTTTTTTAACCTTTATATCGAAGTGAAATACCTGTACAATTGCCGTTGTGTTGATCCTTCCTCTGTACTTAGGAAATAACTGAAAAACAAATAAAATGAACCTGTTATTCAAGAGTTCATGTTGTGTGGCATTGTATCATATATTGCATGGTATGGTGTTAATGTGGTGTCAATAACTCATGCTCACACTGAGTTTGTGCTCTCATCATAGGCCAGAATTTGAGAGACTTCCCAGCTTCCTGAGGTCAGGTGGCGGACGTCGACCTCTTGACCCTCAGACTGAGAAACACGAGAAAGAATACAAGACCACAGAGCAGAGAAAGCATGTTAATGTGACCTCACATGCCCTACATGGTCCTAAAGGGGTACAATAGTTTTGAGGTTTTTTTTACCTAGCTCTGACTTTCAATCTAAAACTTTTGTTCCAGTTATTATCTCTACAGGAACTGAATTAATCTGGCACAGAACCCAGTGCCTCCAGTGCATCTCCTGTACAACACTCTCCTTAATTTATTCAAGTGAATGTATTCCTAATTCTCTGGTGTTTCAGGAAATAGAGTTAGGATATAATTTAAAACGATGAGACTTCAAAATGGAATCATATGAGCAGTATGAATAATTGGAAAGACCTTACTGTAGGCGGGACAGATAAGGGAACAAAAGGAGAAAAGTATACACAGACACTTAATTTAAACAGTGAAAGCACCTAACTAAATGTATTCAGTTTATTAAAAGTTTGTAATAATTTTACTAGGTTGGAGATCTTGGTGATATGGTTGAATCCCCCACGGCCACCGTGTTTTAATGGCATAGTGATGAACAATATTGTGCAATCCTTGGAAAACACTGGCTCCTCATTCTGGGGGAAAACAGAAAAGAGAACGACAAACATTTTTTCACACTGTTGTTAATAGTTGTTGCCATGTAGAACACAACAGGTTATGTGAATTGACTGTATTGGCAGGTTAAATGAAAAATAGATTAATGGCCTTTCTCATGGAAAATATATCTTGGCAAATAATTTACGGTTAAGTTAAAAAAGACAGCAGCCTGTCATTGGTCTGATAGAATTTTTTGTACCAAATGTTTTTAACAAAACTGGCCAAATGGCTTTTATTGATTATACGTCAATGGCAGCAAAAGGCCAAACAGTCCTATATTAGAGACAGGCCTTTAATTCCAATATCTCTTGTTTTACAGGTAAAATATATCATGTTTTAACAAGAAGCCGCCCTGTTTCCTGATCTGGTCAACATTTAAATTGCTGTACTGTTTAAGCAAACTCAAAACTTTATCCATGTTTACTTTTAATTCAGTAACTCAGTCAGTACACCAGTCATATCATACTCACCAATGTACTGTTCTGAGCTTCTCCCCAGAAAAATTAAACAAAACTTTTCTATTCCCTAATTATTTCCAATCACTTTTTCAATTGCTGGTAGGATACCATCAATGAAATGCTTGAGGTTTCACATTAAAACAGCTCTAAGTGTATAATTTGTCTTTTTCCAGTGTGAATTTCAATCAAAACACCTGCACCCGAGTGTTGAGTTTCACTGGCAGTAGCAAAAACGTTTCAATAAATGTCAAAAAAGTATAGGAGTATAAGATAGTTAATGAATAAGTATTTCAGTATTTCTTTAAAAAAGTAACTCAGAGCAGAAGATGACATGGCTATGTTGGTGTACTGATTGAATTAGGGCTGTGGAAATATACCTGACACTAAATTTAACATGTGAACCACTGGAGTACAAACAGTAGCATTCCCCCTTTTTCCCTTCCCTTTATTAGTAATTAGCCTACCTGTGTTCATGTGGCCATATTATATACTATATTGTATTACCATCACCAGCTTTAATATGAAAATCAATAGTGTAATTTATTCCTTATGTGCTTATCAAAAATAATGAAGCTCTTCTCGACTGACGCACTTACCTGACGATCAAGCCACTTCTCCGATGTCATCATGTGTTTCTAAATTGAAAAGATCAAGTCAGTAAAACAATAAAAAAGCACTAGAGTAAATTCATTGTAGAATGATTAACAATAACCTTCTTACCTTTGTGCAGTCACTTGTTAGGACATCACACAATGAAAGAATTGACATGTTTTGAGCTCGATTAACCCAACGCACACTCAGCCTCTCCTGTGTCACCCACTTCACCATGGTGACGTAGTACTCACTGGGTAACAAATATGGGAAGCAGTAAACAAATACCCAACATAAACAGCCTGGGTCAGTAAGATGCTAATATCGCTTAAAATGTGCTTGAATAATACCTCTTTTCAAAACTGTCGGGAGGTCTCAGTTCTGTTGTGAGCGAGCTGCCGTCTACAGTGACGACATAGAGTCTGACGGTGGGATTTATCTGACCCATCTAGAGTAAAAACAGAATGTACAATTTCATTCACAGGCCTAATCAAATTAGATGCAATTCACGAAGCACTGCACGCACTGAACAACACGCTGCTCTAGTTTTCTATTTTTATGTGCCGTTGTACTGAACAATTCCAGTAAGACTTAGTATGAGAACATAATGAGAGGATGAAAAAAACAGAGAACAACACTGTGTTGTACACTGTGCAGGCCCTGGGGCAGAGTCAGTCGTTTTTCTTGAAACCTCCCTCAAAAACAGAACTCATTAGTCTACATGACAAGGGACATCTCAAAAATACAGCATAACCTATCACTAAGATGACAGTATCTATTCCACACTTATGCCTGCTTATTTTTATGTCTTTATTTCTATGTCTTCTCCAATTCTTCACATTCGGCTCTTCTGGAGGTATAATAGCTTCTTGGATTATTCTGTTCTGTTATGTCATTTGTGGCATATAAAATGAAAAGTAACACAACTGAAACTTACTAATAATAATGCTAAAGAGGGAATAAGTCAGTAATATTTTTTTCCTGCTTTCTAATACAGTGACACTAATATTATCATGGAGGACATGTAACCATTACGTAGATGAGCTTTAACATTGTGTTTGCAGACCATAGATTATAATTCATGTTCAATAATCTAGTAACAAAACGTTAAAATTATTTGCATCATTTTAGTGCTAATTAGCAGATCTAAGCTTACTAATAGACTAATCTAAGATGGTGAACATGGTAAACATTACCTTTTCAAACAAAAGCATGTTGCATGTGCATTTTGCTCAAAAGCTAGTTTAGTCGTATTATTCTTATATTATATAATATCTATATTGGTATTAGCCTCAAAAATCCAGTAGAGGCCTAGCTGTAATATGGCACAGTTTGTCACGCTGACGGTAATTAGGTATTTCCTTTAATGCAGACACATGATACCTATGAAGAATACCCTCTAGGGTAGTACTGTTACTGCGTATTGACTCATGAGAGGATAACCACACAAATTTATCCTCCAGTGGCTGAAGCAGATGTATGACTGTCAGAATGGTGTACAGCATCAGTGTTAGAGGAAGGAGATGGTAATTAAATCTCTGCTTCATTTAGTCCCACGTTATTATAACACTGACCCCAAGAGGATATTAGCAACAGAATTACTGTGTGTGTGTATACAGTTTTTACACACTTTGTGGGCAAAGCTAAGATCAAGTGCAGTGCTTCATTAATTAGATGCTGTCCTATGAATGCCCTCCCCCCAATCTAAGCCGGCAAATCAGGCTGCCCTCTATCTTATGACCCCCATTCCACCACTTCTCCACAGCTCATCTCCCATCTTAGAGGCATTTGATACACTAAACATCCGCATCAAAGGACGGGAGGTGTGTTAACTTTCCTTACTAAAGCATATCACATTCCTATCCTTCCCAGTGCCATAGATCCCTACAGCCATCCCTCTTCAAAGAAGCAAGTCACTGTAACATGAATTAAACAAGAAAGGGATTCACTAACCTTCATGGATACACTAAAGCAGAAAGCCTGCAGTTGTATTATTCATAAAGCTGGTTTGATACAACGAAACTGCCATCTAGTAGAGTCAGGTTGTAAGGGTTGTTGTACAGTATGAGGTAAGCTAAAGGATGTCAGGAGCAGTCAGACTTCAACTGGATCTAATATTTCTAGTGCTGCTCTGATCAGAGAAGACTGGAGCTGACCAGAAGGTTTTGGATGCTGATGTTGGATTCAGTTTTGGTTGTAAACAATAGTTGCAGCTCAGATTTAGTGTGTTATTTTTGACTTAATGTTTGTACCTGCCATCTGTTTTCTTAAAGGGCATTTTAAAAGAACATCAACATGCCAATATCCTACTCTAATTCAGAGTTTATTTAAAATTCTGGAAATAAAGGCACTGGACTTAGTACTCTGAGTTCGACCTTTGGATAAGGGTACTCCTTCCCCCTGGGATACAACGAGCCTGTAAAGCGGGGCAGGAGCATGTTAGGAACCAGGGAGTCGTTGATGGTGAGGTAGGCCAGTCTGGAGCCGTCAGGTGACCACCAGTGGGCCGCCTGTGTGTGCAGCACCTCCTCTGGTAAACCAAGAGAAAACAAAATCAGCCAGTCTGAGCCAGGAAATGCACAGAACCTCTGCTTCTTCTATTCTTCTATTTCAATCCATTTCCTGTTTATGCTCCTCTTTTTAAATCTCAGTTTATTCAATTTATGTTGTTTTTTTTGTGGTGAATATAAATTATTAGTGAAAATGTGATAGAAGATTTATTGAAAATGATATGCAGTCAATATGTCTTATTCCCGTCTCAACATCTTCTCACTCCCAACTTGTCAAATACTGTTGCTTGGTCTACGCCCATCTTACTTAATTTCCGTCGATGTATGAACAGACTTTCAAAATAAATCTTGAGCGGTTAACGTTGTGAAACAGACACAGTTTGGTTAGTTTTAGTTTAAAACTACTTGGTTAGGATTAGGAAAAGATCATAAATTAAGTTACGTACCTGACCTGGGTCAGGTACTTCCCTCCTGGGTTAAAGTTTGAGTCATCCATCCACCCAACCAACCACCACTATATGTTGACTTTCTCGCACCGGAGGGATACCTAGAGGGTCATATTTTAAAGCGGAGGGCCACTGACCAAGCAGCGGTATTTGACGATTTGGGACTGAGACCGTGTTGTCAGAGACTTATTTAATTATTTTATGCCACAATCCACACGAAGTCTCGAATAACTACATTTAGAAAATCCTTACACACAAGAGAAAAGACTGCTTTCTTCAGAGGGAAGAATGCCAGATTCTGTAGGTAGCATTTCAATCTGTTCTTCAACCATCTGTCCTCTATTGTGCCAGGTTTAAACACACAGTATCTTCTCTCTTACCCTCATACAGCCAGTCTGTGATGCCGTTGAATATGATCCCCTCCTGACCAGAAGAGGTGAGCCTCCACGAGCTGCTCTGAACATCCGTTTGGTAGTAAATGTTGTTTTCAAATATGTAGATCTGTGAGATAAAGAGAAAATTAATTAAAAAAAATTAATTAAAATTATTCGTTAAAAATTAAAAGCTAATTTGTTCATGCTCAAATGCCTGAAACTTTTCATGGTTTCCGCTTCTCAAATGTGACAATTCGCTGAATTTTCTTGTCTTAAATTCCAGTAAAATAAATAATTTTGAAGTTTGGGGTGTTGGTTGCACAAAAGACTTTGATTGTGTTACTAATTATGACAAACTCTCACTATTTTGAACATTTTTACAAACCAAACAATCAATCAGTCAATTAATTGAGAAAATAATTTGCAGATTAATCATGATAAAAATAATCAGTGGTATCGGTACACTTACTAAAGTAAGTACAAATTACCAAACACACCCACACATTTATTAACTGTAAGGAAAAATGTGCAGAGGGAACATGCTGAAGAGATAGAAAGATAATATAAATCAATTTGATTTATTTAGTCTAGAATGCATTTAAATATGTTATACAGGGTCGCTGAGGCAGAAGCTTAGAGAGCCGTCCTCTGATCGCAGGGCTAAAGGTCTGATCCCCAGCCCCTCCTGTACACATGTCAGTGTCCTTAGGCAACCGAACCACACATTTCCCTCAGTGGTCAGGCCAGCACCTTGTGTGGGTGTGTGAGCGTGTGTGAACGAGAGGAAAATGGTGAAGCGTTTCGGATAAAAGCGCTGTATAAATGCAGCCCATAGATATAGACTTGTTGAATTTTTGCATTCCCGCCACCTTTCATGCATTAGTCTTGAAGTTGAAGCACCCAAGTACTGCGGCGATAGAACATCTGCTGAACAAATTGAGAACCTTCAGTACCTGAACTGATCTCACACAGACCATACTCATTGATAAAAAAAATATTTAGCTATTGTTCTCATCTCTTGTGGCAACACAGATAAATATGCAGGAAGAGCTTATGAGTAATGAAAACGACTCTGTCATTAGCGGTGTGACACACTGCTGCAGGGCTTCCTGGTGAACGGTTTCCATCGAGGGCAGGTACGAATACTGAGGAAACGAGATAAATATGCTATCACATGGTTAATTACTTTCCTTGTCTGTACTGGAGAAAATAATGGACTGATTATTCTGTGCACAATACTCTGCACGATGGAGGCATTACTCACACAGAGAGCTTTGGCCACCCAACAAGATGTCTTCCAGCAACAGCTTGATTAGTGTAACTGTTGCTGGCTTCTCTTCAAAATAATTGTTTAGTTTAAAAGGGGTTTGTCTTTCCTCTCAAGTCAAAAACAGCCTTTGATCAGCCTTTACCTCAGAGAATAGAATAGGTTCTATGAATACAATGAATTATACATAAAGCAATGTTACATAAGACATTAAATTAAACATGGGTTTTCCCCTTTCTGCATGCAGCAAGGTGTCTTCAGTTTAAATGAGATAAAATGAATTCAAATGCAGCTGGTTAGAGCTGCAGCTACAACTCCCTTTGACTAATCTGCTGATTATTTTCTCAATTAATTGTTTAAATTATAAAATAGCAAATAATAATGGTAAATAAAGATTAAAATGCCTGAGAACCAAATGACATATTTGAATTGCTTGTTGGTCTTTCAGTGCAAGATTCAGTTATAGTGATATAAAAAGAGAAATTAGCTATATTTGCTTACTTGTACTTCAGATTTGATTTTGTAGGTATGAGCCGCTTCACATACACATCTATATTTTGGATTTGAACTTGTTTACTCTGCTGCACAACAATTTCCCTCTGGATACATAACGTTCAATCTTATCTTACTTTTGTTTGAGAAATTAAATAAACATTTTAGGGAGGTTTTCATATAGTTCTCTGTCAGTATTATGTATTTTTTGTTTTTAATAATCATACATACTTAATAGTCAGTGTTTTTTCCTCCCTGACATTTGGCCATTGATCTAAAACTGCAAACTTTTCTCAAACTTTTCTTTTCTGCACCCCTTAAAATCAAGGAGGCCTCACAAGCTACCATGAAGCTTTGGCGACCCCCATGTTGGGAATCACTGAACTGATTGATGACTCAACTAATCAGTTAAGTTCTACAGTTTTGCCTTGAAATGTATGATTTATGACCTTGAAGCAATGTATATTGTATAATGGAAAAACAGCTACGTCTTTACATTTTGTATTAGAAGAATTTTTTTCCTGCGTAATTTGTGCATTTTCACACGTTGACTATTGACTATTTATGCATGCTTATTGACACCATGACTTCTCACATGAATATAAAATGATACATACTGTGCATATATTATGTTTTTGGATGTATTATGTTTTGTGTTGTGGAAAAACTGTAATATTTGTTGAGACAAGGAGAATTATGGGTCATAATGAATCGTGCTTACATCTGTTGAGGACGACACATACTGCAATTTGGATCTCCTTGGTGGAATCGCCCACTATAGTACATAAATAATGAATATAATTGAACTTGTGTTGTTGTTGACTTGTTGGTTAATTAAGGTAAACATAATCCAACATAAATTACCCACTAATGTGTTCTTAAGAGAATAATGGAAGATAAATCCCAGTGCATTATTTGGCCCATGTAAACAACTCACCAGCTGCTGACCACGAACGCCCCACGAGGCAAACTGGAGGACTGAATCTGACACCTCTGGAGGATTCAGCTCCCGAACCTCTCTGGTGTGAGGACAAATAAAAACGTGTTACACATGAATCATCACACACAGGACCAGGAAGCACTTACATCTGTTTTTAGATCTCAGAACAGACACAATCACTGCACATTTACAACCAGTTCAAATCAGTTTGAGGTGAATAATGTGCATTATCATTAAGTGAATTAGCTACAAACCTGATGTGGAACTGAAAACTGAATTTTACACAACTTTATCTGAGGGCTTAATTTGTTTAATTCTCTCATAAAAAGGAATTGGACATTTTGTCCTTGATTTAGGTTTAACAAAGAGAAGATCTATGACCATAAAATGTAAAATAAGTCATTTAATTACGGTCTATGTTGATTAGGTTTAATTACACACCTTGTATACAGGTTGTAGATCAGGTACGATGCTAAGAAAGAGTGCTGGTAGACCTAAAAAACAATCAAAAGAAAAACAATTTCATGTTGTGATAGGCATTGTTCTTTCTAGCAATTAAGGATAGTTAAACAAACAAGAAAAAGGGAAAATAATTCAGATAATCCTGATTAATACAGTCGATTAATCAAAAGATTAATCATCAGAACTGATATTATCAACACAATATTAGTCACAATAACAACGCAAAGCATTCTGAGAACATTTTGTGATCATGTTTTGTGATGTTATTGGTGTAGTTTCTTCAACAAGCTTTACTGTACTGTACTATCTACTGATTTTCCCATTTTGTTTCTATGTTACTAACTTACTGAATGCATAGGGACAAAACTGATATTGTGAAAGAGCAAAGAAGCATGACAAGTTTAATTTCTGTAAGCACATACCACATTTAAAGGTTGTTTCATAAAATACATCGACTCCAAGACAATACAGTACAAACATACTATGAATTATAAGGAGGCCAAGTAGTGCCTGAAGCAAGTTAACTGAATGGTTCACATCAAAGTGGATAAATGAATAATTTACCACTACTTACTTGCTGTTGCAAATTGTGTGCATTTCAGTATGACATGTTAATGTAAATTTCATTCTGCAGTGCCACATGTTTGCACAACTCACCAGTTTTGACCTTCCACTAATTTTACCTGCATGTGCAATGGAATGACCAGAGAATATCCACAAATCCTTTTTTTTAAGATTGATTGAGATAATGGTTCAATACCTGAGCGTCTCCACATGCTAATCAGCTGGGTCATTAGCATAACAATGTAACAGTGAGCCCACCCCAGAGTGATATGATAAATACTGTGGAGCCGCTCTGTTCCCCTCAGCAAAAGATCAATTGTGCACAAAATGGAGTCTGCTAGGCGGATCTACCGGCCACCCAGCCTTCACTCCTAATTTGGACTTCTCTTTTCACTGTATCTCCAGGAAGGAAAAATGGAATTGTATTGTAACTTGACTGCTCTTCTTCTCCTTCAAAAAAGACATCAACATCATTCAGCAGACACTCCTCATTCTGTAGCTGACAGCTCTGTGATGACTCCCTGAAAAGGCTGTCAGTGATGGGTGACACATGAGAGGGGTGGATGTTTGGAGATGTGAAGGGAGTAACAGACTGTTTCAGACAGTGGCGGTGTGTTTGATTGTGGTGTGTGGTGGTGTTCTCGGCAGACTGGGGTTACATGGCACTTGTAAATAATTCCTATCATTTGTCTTATACAAATGAGAATATCACATAGGTGGTGTTTGCAGCAGAGTAACGACTGCAGCATAAAAGCATTTAAATTTCAATACAACAACCTGACACTTAATTGGTGCTTTTCTCACATCTGAGTGTAGTAGTCATTTACTGTTAGAACAAATGCTGAGATTCAAACACAAGCTTGGAGGCGTTGAAAGGTTCAGAGGGTGAACATGAACAAAACATTCAAATATATGGCTGGGAAAAGAACAAGGTGCATGAATATACGTTCTAAATGACAATTTGTACGGACCACAGAGGGCCGCAGTGACATTTGGAAGGTCGGTAAATGCAGTTAAAGCTGTAACTTATTTGAATTTTACAACTTGTAGTAAAAAACTTCAGTATTTAATCTCTAACGATCTATCTGAATTCAATCGGTAAGGTAGCTCGCAGAGTCTCAGAGAGGAGCCGACGCACACACTTCCCACATCTCCCACAGTTCAGTTGTAAATTTCAGCATAATACTGCCACCAGTGATCCTCTAGCACAGCATTAACACTGTTGCCCATCTTGTCGTTGTGCCGCCCGATTATGCTACTAAATCGCATTTTTTCACATTTGTTTTACAGATGTAGTGGATTTATTTAAACAGTCGCTGTGGTTGAACTGATTGTCACAATGACACCCACATATACGTTCACTCACATGTAGCCCAGAAAAGCATAATTCCAGCCTGAGGGATGCAGTATGTTGGAAATGAACTAGTTTGTACAATGTGTTTATACCTGTTCCTCTGACTTTATCACACTCCCACCTCAGTCTCTCTCCAAGAGATCTGTGTCATTCGCTTGTCTTTGTATTCTTGGAGCAATTAATTATACATATGGGCATGAAGCAGTTTCACAGTCTCTCCTCAAAGGCATTTATGGTGCTTTGCGCTTCAAATCCTGTCTTCTTTCTTATTAAACATGCAACCAACTGCGTGAAGGGGCTGTGAATGTCAAATTGTCGGCTTTGGAACGTTACAGAAACACAAACCCAAATTCCAGCGTTGCAGAGGTGTTGGGGGACATTGTTTGATGATCTGACTAGCTTATCCTTTAAAGCATGCGGATACCTTAAGCACAGGTTTTATCAAAATTAATGATGGATGACTGCACTCAACTTTAGATTTTCCATGTCTAAGAAGACTATGCTATTATGTCACTGGCTCACCAAAATAAGTTATTTTGGAGCTTAATAACTTAATATTATTCGTTCCACTTCTGGCTATATATGTAAAGTTAAAATGCCCGCTGTGAAATCGGGCCTATTGCAAGTTCTGTCCACACCATCTGATAATTATCTGGGGAAACATTTTGGATTCAATACCATGGAAAAATTTAGGATAAAGTTGAAGCTGTTTGCTGCCTTTAAATTTTTGATATGTCAGAACTTGTTTGGAAAATTTGGAAAGTGTTTTCATCTCTCATTTAGTGCATTAACTCTTTTTGAAAAAAAGGCAAAAACCACCTCAAGCATGTGGAAAACAGTTTTCGCCAAATGGAGAAAGTTATTTTGAATTTTTTCGTTTCCATCAACCTTTTCTAATACTCTGCTTAAAAATGTGCATAAAAATACACTGATTGAAACAGCTATTGAAGTAGCAGAGGCCCTATGAATAAAGGCCTAATTCTAATCTTCAATGGAGTTCAGAATTAGGTAACATGGGTTGCATTTGAATTCCCTTTGAACAAACTACATTGATTCTGGTAGGTTTGACAAGAAGATAATAAGCACACAATGTCTTTACTGTCATATTAGGTACCTAAGAATATTCATTCAAAAAATTATTTAACAGATTCTCCAGTGATAACAAAAAACTAAAAGGACGACTTCTAAAACTTTAAAATAAGTTTCACGCTTATTGCAATATTTGTCAACACTAGTCAGAGGAGCTTGTAGGATTTTATTTAATGCTTTTATCACAGAGTGCTTTACAGACTAATAAATGACAGAAATACTGGGACATTTTTAATTGATGATTTTAAAGTAAGAAGTCTGGCAATGAAGAATTTGGCTCATTAAATCAGTTTAGTTTAATTCAGTTTAGTTCAGTTTAATCTGGGAGATCAACTCTCCTGAATGCTTTTGCAGCTGATGATCAGGTTAATTTACTTACTTTACTTCATTAACATGCATTTCCAAATTAATAAAAAATTGACACTGTGTGACAGCTGCAATAATCAACACCTCTATAATTTGGTATCCGTGCAAGTCCTGAAAAATGCACTTTATAATCTGCACAGAAGGCTGCTGACTATAAAAAAAAAACCTTGAATAAGATCTATGGAAACCTTTGACGCAGCAGTATAGTCCAGCCAAGAGGTAGCATGATTATGATAAATTCATAAGACAACTGGAGACAGTGGTGCAGCAGCAGGCCATTACTCTCCATAGATTTAGGCTGTCACTTTGATGATGAACACATCTGCTCCGTCCATCTCAGGAGGAGATAGCACCTCTAAAACTCTGCTGTCTCAATCCCATCAAGCACATAGAGCTCATTATCAAGCCTGCTCAGTTCACCCACACTGCAATGTTCCTGCGGCCATCGAATAATAGAATGGAACAGCAAAGAAACATGTAGTGTGATTTGCAACAAGCAGTTTTACTGATGTTGGACACAGGGACAACGGGTGTTCAGTGTGATAAATGAAAAGTGTTGCATTTCCTGTTGTAACGACTTGCATGAAACATAAAAGTCTTGTTTCTTCAGCACAACAAAGTCACAGCTGCCAGTCTCTAACAGAATCCAAAGGGAACTGTGAAAGAAAGGGGTCGTGTAGTGCAGGTACACTATGGGATCAATACTGAACTCTATTTTAATCCAAGATGACAGTACTTATATAGCGCCTTTCTACCTGCTGGGGTGGGCAATTTACTTTTTACACAACCCTGTCTCCTACAAGTTACCATTGTATGTTACTAAATTGTTCTCAAAATGACGTGGTGGTGACAATGTAATACGTGCCTGGATTGAAACACTACATTTATGTATAATGTAGTGGAGTTATGAGGAGGTGGTTGAGGTGGATGGTGGGCACCCACAGTCCAAGGTTTGCATCCAGACTAATGCAAGGATGAAAGTTTGTGATTTTGGTTAAGTTTAGGTAACAAAAGCACTTTGTTTAAGGTTAGGGAAAAATCATTATCATTGGTAAAATGTTAATAAAAATCTTAAGTCACTGCTTACTTTTGAATAATGTTGTAGTCACTACGACTAGTAGTGTATTGAATGGTTGCCTTTTTTGTAGAAAACAAATGAAATACAGTGAACTTTTTGCAACTTGCCAGGTACGTTAATTAACAACATTTCCTCATTATTTTAATAGAAAATGTAATTTGGTTGGCATTATTTCCCTTAAAATGTGTTTGCTTTTGCAAATTAGTTGCATACAAACGTAATTTCTAAGAGACAGGTCAGTACTAAAATGTGAACATCTTACAGCCACTGACAGATAAATGTTCAATTTCACCAGCAAACAGTAATTTTTACTTTATTTTACCAGCCTTTAGCTGGTGCTAATTTCCCACACTGCTTTCTACCTTAACGGACAAAGCACTTTATAATTGGCCTCTCATTCATTCACACCCACTCACTCTTTTTCTTTTATTCATTGTATTATGCACTTGTTTTTTTTTACCAGCACAGCTGTATGCAGTCAGATGGAAATGAGGGAAATTCATCAGGATGAATTAAGGATTACTTATGAGTTGTATCCAGAATGATGAAAATCAACATGGACATTTTCCATCTTAATATTGATTTCAAACTGTGATAATTCCCTTTGTAAGTACATTAATGCATTCATCTTCATTCATTTCAGGATTAAAGAGTGAAGAATAAAGAGGATTATCACAGAATGTATTTTGTGTATATATTAATATTACCATAAATGAATGCTTTAATATATGTATATAATATGTTAAACTGTTTTCTGCATTTTCTACAGAATGCAGTCAGACTGGAGCCAGAAAGCTGTAATTACATTCAAATAAATTGATGATTTATTAGGTCTATAGTATACCATATGTCACCACCACAGATGCACTGAGGGGCCGTGCAGAATAAAAGTACTTTCAGTACTTCAATCATTAAAGTGCCGCTGGCTGAGTTTACAGGAATGCTGTTTACCTGATTATTCAAGTAACCCATATTTTTGTTTCTGCAACCTTGTCCCTAGATATTATGATTTTATACCACTCATTTGTTTTTGCAAATATGTTTTGTGTGAGACATCATTGCTGCTAGGGGTTATATTCAGTGAGAAAGAGAAAAAAGTCTGGGTGCATGCTGTGTGTACAAACTTCAGGACTTTGACACTACAGATAGGGTACTGAGTCCTGTCTGTGGTTAGGTTTAGGCAACAGAACACTTTAGATTTTAACCAAGACCATAATATATTCCTCACCTTATGGCAAACTTAGGTGATTTTCCACCAGCTTTGTATTATTACAATGTGGGTAGAGTATGCAAAGGAACAACTTTCCTCCAAGTTGCCTGCACCCAGAGCTCCCTGTCATCTGGCCGACTTTTATCAGCTCTGCGGCTGCTGTTCGAACTACAGATTTTCCTTCCACACTTTTTTGTATGCTCGCCTCTATGGACAGTTGGGTAAAGAGAGGCCCAGTTCCTCACCGCTCCGAAATCATAACAGCCTGTCTAAAACCAACTGACTAGAACAACCACAGGAAGACTGCGACAGAGGAAAATGTTCCTGTAAGGAAGAAAAATGATTTAAAGACTGCAATGCTGGAATCAGACATTCGGAAAGGAATTATGGTATATGGAGGAGGAAAAGGCCGCCGCAGCCGAGAGTCAAACACTGCCAGTCTGTTCAACATTACACCAAAGCTTTGGGCCATGGACAGGAGAAGGGTTGAGACTTCAAGATCCAGAAAAGAAACTGTAAAAAAAAACAACCAAAGCCAGTAGGGTGAAACTGACATCTGAGCATATAGAGTAAGTGCTATAGCAATGGTGTTTTGTTAGTTTTCTTGTAGGTTTTCTACTTTTTGAGCAAAAGGGAAACCACAAACATTTTTTTTTTCCTGTTTTCTCTGGACATGCTGCACCAATTTCAAAAATATTACTTTCTATCTTCTACTATCTTTCAGCCCAGTTTTATAAATAAGACCACATTCATATCCCTTCATCCAAGTGCTGTGAGTGGCTAAACATAACCAGTTTAAAATGAAAAATAGTAGTAAAATATTGGTATTTGTGGGCACATATTTACTCTCTGTATGTATGAATGCATGCATATGGTGTAAATCTGCATATATAAAGTGCACAAGTCAAGTATTTATACCACTGTAGATTTAAAAGATTCCTTTGTATGATATCCTCAATATCAATATCATACAGCAGTTTTCAGATTAATTAAACAATAGGAAATGTTGTTAATATATTAAAAAGAAACAGATGTGTTCCTTTTCACAGAACAGAAAAAACAGAACATGTATAGAGCCAAAAGTATTTGGTCTTACGCTACTGTTGCAAAAAGCCAATAATAAGACAGATTGTACAAAAATCATGGTCCATAATAGAGTGAAAGAGGGAGTAACACAGTATTTGTAGAATTTCAGCTGTTTCCCTGTACTCTTAACAGCCCACTTTAAGGTTGGTTTTAAAGAACCTTCCTTACAGATGGTAGCTAACAAATGCCCTCTGTATGCTGCAATGTTAATGAGTTTTCCAGGATTGTGTGCACAACCTGTTTCTATCTTTAGATTCAGACCTTAGAGGCCACAGTCCCTTATCTCTGCTGCATGGTTGGATCACATATCTCAACTGTGATAAGATTCATACAGAAGGACACAATGACTTACTGATACACTCGATACAAGATTTGAGAATGGGGATTATTTTGTTTATGTTAAAATACAGCTTCAGTGCTGCAGTAAGCAATCTAAATATCTATCTTACTGCAAGGTTTTCTATTTAGCCTTTTTTGCATTTCAAGTTCAATTGTCACATACAGGTATCATAGTGAAATAGGAGGATTTACTGGCACAAATGGAATATATTATGCATAACTATGTTTTCAGTGTATAACAGTTACCATGGACGTAATGTAAGTAAATAAGCAAGTAAAAAGTATTCTCATTAGCTGTCCACATTCAGGATCCCAGAGGGTAGTTAGCCTAGTGTATCTGGTACCTTCTTCCAGATCGAAGCAGGTATAAAAGGCAGTTATCTGGGTGTTTGGGATCCTTAATGATTCTCATAGCCTTATTCTTGCATTGCCTGGTGTAAATGTCTTTTAAGCAGGGTAGAGCGCCGCCTATTGTACGTTCAGTCAAACAAATCCCTCTTTGCAGGACCTTGTGGTCCTGTTCGGTGCCGTTTGTGTACCAGGTGATGTTCCTTGTCAGGACACTCTGAGGTGAACCAGTCTCTGCTTTTTCTTTCTCAACACAGAGTCAGTATAGTAGTCACCTCCCATGTCAGCCCCTCAATGATGTGGACACAAAGGTTCTTGAAGCTGTCCATCCTCTCTCACTCAGAACCCATTGATATTAAGGGGGGATGTAGTTACTCCCCTTCTTCTTCTTTGGTCTTACTGACATTCAGGAGAAGGTTGTTGTCCTGACACCAGTGGGTCAGGCCCTCTACTTTCTTCAAATAGGCCTTTTCATTGTGTCATTATCAATGATCGAGCCCACCACAGCTATATCATCCACAAACTTGACAATGATGTTCGAGTTGAAAGTGGCTACACAGTTGTGTGTGTACACTTGAGTACAGCAGGGGGCTCAGAAGGCAGCCCTGGAGCACCCCGGTGCTTCCGGTCTGCGCCTTCAATGAATGTCACTCAACCATATGTCTTTGCGTCACTACATCACCCAGAACAAAGTCAATAAGTTCAAATTTATGCACAATTCTGAGTAATTTCAAACCTACTAATTATCTTACATATAACAGCCAGTAAGCTCCAAAGTAAAGTCAGATGTGTGATTTATGAAGCTAGTACTTCAAATACTATCTTTATAAATACAGCTCAGCTCTCTCACATTACCTTTTGTGGCCACTTGGAGAGTTTATATATATATTATATATATTTACATATATGAATAAAATGCACTAATTATGTTTGAACAGATGTAAAAATGTAAAATGTTTCTCCACTCCAGCACACTCCAGGCGCAATATATACACTCATTATCCGCCATTAAGTTGCCATGAGACCAAGAGGTATATCTAAAGTCAGGCCTCAGAGAGGCTTTTTACCGAGCAAAAACTAGGGCTAGGGCTGTTGAAAACTGTGAGGGGACATGTTTTTCATAAAATAATATGTATTAATTTAACAAAGCAATAGTTGTAGAAAGGCTGCATAACAACAACATAAGGGTAGTGTTTACATTTTTTTCTTTCTATCTCAGAACTGAAATATCTCAACAAACTATTGGATGGATTGCCATGAAATGTTATACAGATATCTGTGGTCACATAGAGGATGGATTGAATAAACATTATATTCAATTTCTGCCAATAGATCCTACTAAATGTAACACACTGGACCTTTAAAACTACTGCTTTACTATTTAAGTAAAATACTAGTTTGTATTGTATATTACATTTTTTTTTTTTATTCCCCTCCAAAATGCTGCATATTATTCATTGCAGTCAGTTACTTTATATCTGCCTGCAGCATACAAAGAAGAAAACTACTGAACGTAAATCTACTCACAACAATAGAAAAAGCTGAAATAGGGTAAATGTAAAGTGCTGTGGATCAGCAGTTGAGCATCTTTCTATACAAAGCTGATTGTTCTGATAAACATACAATCCTCCATCCCATCGTCAAACACTGTAAACACCTGGAGAGGCTGCATGGGCGACCACACAAAGCTCAGTGTTTGTTTTGTGATATTGCCATTTTAGAATAAGACATGCTGGGACTGCTAGGGGTTCAGAGTGCTGATCCTCAACTAGGCCACCATTGAGATGTGATTTGGTCATTTATTTTTTGGCAACCGCCAAATAATTCGCAATATAGGATATGCATTTCTGTTTATTTAATAATATCATCCTCCTCAGGCATAACAACCTATGTTATGAATGTGTGTAAAAGTCTTCAGAATCCTCAATGATTTATGCAGCTTACTAAAAATCAGCAATGACAGGATGCAGAAATTTAGGCAGACCTTTCTAGTTCTGGATTTCACAAATCAAAGTGGTGTGAATGAGGCTCAAGCAGGAGAAATACTCCTTATCCTTAGAAAAAAGTAAAAGGAGTGGATTTAACCACTGTTTCTCAAATATTTGACAGAATGTACCACCACAAAAAATATTCTGCTCTTCAATAACCACCATTATGACCGATGTTAAAATACAGTGGCGTAGGCCTACCCTGTATGTGGACAATTAATGCAAGAGGCAGGTTTATTCCTAATAAGATCGTATATTGACTGTTACATGGAGAAAAAAAGCGCTGTTCCGGTGCACTCACTACTACTACTACTACACCGATGATGACGATGACCCTGCAAATGTTCTGAAAGTGAATCTAGGATGGCTAAATTAAGTGTCTGTTGTCTAGTGGGCACTTGGCCTTAGCTGCTGGGAGCCAAGAGTGGCAGCCAACCCCATCCAAGACACTCGGATGCAGTGATGCAGTTATTTTTATTCTGTTGCCAGCTTGTCTCATAAGCCAGCCGAACCTCACCCATGAGACTTGGCTGGCTTGAGGGGTTAGTTTGAGAGTCTAGTGCTAGCAGCCTGGAAGTGCAGCTGTGTATCACAGCAGACAGGGTGAAAGTTTCTTCAAGGATAAGCTGAAAAGAAACAACCAATGCTGGAAGTAGTTGTACAGTTGCTATGGTTATCAAGTTAGCAGAAAGGTGTACGATATTGTGATTGTTTTGTTTAATTGCAGGTTTTTGTGCTTTATCCACTTCATTTAGACTTGAATAACACATTTTAATCAAGCATCACTGTATTAAACAAAAACAGTTGTTTTATGATTACATTTTTAGAGGTAGTATAAATAAGTGATATTAGTGAAAGACCATAAATACACCAGCACAGACATTCTTTAGATATACTGTATAACACCCCTTGTGTAATGTGTAATTTACAGTTTGTAACCAAATTGGTTTAATTTCTAATAGTATTATTATTAATATAATTATTTTTACATCTGGCAATCGTTGAAGAAATAGTGTCGGGGGGGAAAAAACTGTTTGCCCATATTAGCTTTTTGTGCCAAAGGGGGTTTTAACAGTTTGACCTCTCTGTGTCAAGCATTTTATGCAGTTAACTGTAATTGCTAATGCATTAGCACAATGTCAAACCCCGAGTCAATCTGGTGTGCAGATTGCATCTGGTCTTAATCTGGAGGTGACAAGTGGATTGTAATGTCTGTGTGTGTTTTGGCATTGCATATTTAATCAGACCCATTAATATCTAAAACTAATCACTACTGATATCACTAAATTATAGAAAGATACCTTTCTAGATGCCTGTCACTTCATAATATGTTGCATTTGCATCTCTGCTATACTATCTTGTCATTGACTGATGTTCGATTCCAGCGTCTTTTCAGGGGAATATTAATTTGAAATACAACAGTACCACATTTTAATTTATCCCTGACTGTTTGTAGATATTACTCTAAGGTCCCAACAACCTTTACCAACAAGGTAGAATAGCATGTATTTTTTATCACAAAAAAGTTGAGATCTGACACATCAGAGGTTTATACAGTCTAAATAGGAACCACATGAAATCGTTATGCACAAATCAACATCTAAAACATACAATCTTCTCAGTAATCCATTTATTATTTCTGTGTGTATTGCTGTGCTTTAACTGTGTGGACTGAATGACTTACTGCACACTGACTTGTTTGATCTGTGCTTGTGAGATCAGACTTCAGCATTTTATTAACAAATAAAGCAAGTTATTAATTAAGTTAACAACATATTTACAGTTACACAATTACTGTATGCCTTCTTATTCTTGATGAAAATCAAGAAAAAATGTTTTGTTGGATTACATTTTAGTGTTTCTGTATTGATCCAAAGTGCCATCTGTCATTGTACTAACTTCTATTGACTGAACTCTCTCACTGTGAAACATCCAATGCTCTCCGAGGACTGAGGAATTTTCAGGGGTCTGCGCTATATGACCTCGATTATAAGGAAGTATTTTCACTGATTAGCTTACAAGTGTTTTGCATTGATGTTCAAAACAAATTCTCGTACACATGTAAAAAAAACCTTTTCAAGCCTTCTGTAATGAAATATAACAGCACACTGGCTCACTGGCTTTGTTTCTCATTCTTCTGTAGTGTGCTTCATTGAAGCAACAAGCGGAACATATGTGTGTGTTTTAATTTAGGATGCTTCTTGATGAAATTAAAGCAAGCCAAAGAAGACATGGCTTTGAATAGCTTTCCATAAAATGCAATAAGTGCACCGCACTGTATGGTGCCTTGATAGCTACAATAGCTGCCAAATTAGCTTGTTGTCGAGTGTGTGTGCACACAGTTAGTAAATGGCCAGTTTGACACACAATAAGCTTTGTCACGTTCAAAATATAGGTCAAGAGGTTCTTGTGTTGCACATCTCGATGAAGAGTTCTTCTCACCACAGTGAGGGGCACCACTGACTAGAATTGCATACACACACGACAGCAGAAATTAGGTCAGCGTCAGAGAACGCCATGTGATGCAAAAACATATTTTTTGATAAGCTTGCATGTTTTCATCTTCTTACATTATACACAAACATCTGTTCTCATTCAGGCTTTCAATGAAACACACTACAGCAGAATCAGAAACAAAGCCAGTGAGCTGGTACATTTAATTTCAGCAGGTGTGTGCTTGAAAAGAGAGTTCACATGTGCACAAAACTATGCTTGAAATCACCAGAAAAAGAGAAAATGCTTCACATTTTTTGACCATCAATGCATACATTTCTTAATAAGCCAAAACACTTCCTTATAATTGAGGTCATTAAGTGCAGATCCCCAAAAATGTCTTAGTCCTTGGAGGGCATTGGATGTTTCACAATGAGAGAGTTCAGGCAATAGAAGTTAGCGCAATGAAGGGAAGGCACTTGGCATGAACACAGTAACACCTGTTCAATGCAATCCAACAACATTTACATCAAGTGCGAAAAGACACAAAGTTCTCTTTTCTAGAACTTGTTAATGTTGATGTCAGCAAACTAAACACAGTCATAACTGTGAATTTATCATTATACTAACTTTCTTTATTTGTTTATAAGAGCTCCAGTCTGATCTCTCAATCACAAATCATTATAGTAGCAGCTTTTAGTAGCTGGACGGTTAAAGTATTAAGACGACCTGCTAACACTAAACCTCTGATGTGACAGATCCTCTAACTTTGTAATAAAAGTTAAAAAATACGACTGCTTTATTGGTAGAGAACTAGTATTGTATGCAACCTGAAAGGAATACCTGCAAACGCTGCTCAGGGCTGAATAAAAGTATGGTACTGCCAACTACATTCTTTAGGTAATATTTGTATTTACAGTTAATATTCTCCTGAAAATACGCTGGAATTGAACATCAGTCAAAGACAAGAAAGTGATTAAGTTTCTGGCATCTAGGTATCTACAGTGCAATCAGTAGTGATTCGTTTTTGATATAGTACTTTTTAATTCACCTGATTAAATATTCAATCCCACAACACACACTAATATTGTAATCCACTTGTCACCTCCAGATTAAGACAGTTACAGGCTAACACCAGATTGACTCAGGGGAACATCGTGCTAATGCAATTGGCAATTGGCAATTACACTAAACTGTTTGACACACAGAGGTCAAACCCTTTGGCACAAAAGGCTGATTGGATCAAACAGCTTTTTGCCCTCAAAGCATTTTCTTCAATGGTTGTAATTTGGCAGAAGTAAATAGGATAATGATACTATTACAAATGAAAAGTAAAAAAATAGTTGTATGAAAATAACTAAACTGAACTGAACTGTACCATCACTTGCCTGCAATTTCACACCAATTACAAGGGCTCTCATACAGTTTATCACCACCTAAAGTACGCCTGTGCTGGTGGACTTGTGGTCTTTCGCAAATTTCACTAATTTATGCCACCTCTATAAATGCAATCACAACTGAAGGCACTAAGCTATTGTGTACAAAAAACAATTTTTTTTCATTTCAAACCATGATGCTTGATTAAAATAAGCTCCTACTATCTGAATGAGTTGTAAAACAAACAAAAAACTGCAATTAAACCGAACAATCACAGTCAAAACACCTTTGTTTGCTCTGCTAACTTGTTAATTGACTTCCAGCATTGATTGTTTCTTTCAGCTTATCCCCGAGGAAACAGCCACAATTTTCAGGAGCACTTTGGGGTTCAGTGTGTAGCCCAAGGACACTTCCACATGCAGACAGCAGGAGGTGGGGATCAAACTGCCTACCCTGTTATCAGTGGACGACCCGCTCTACCTCCCGAGCCACAGCAGCCCTTATTTATCTTTGATATTTTATACTCAGATACAACATAAAAGCTTAAAACAATTTAGTTCAGTTAATGGAGTTCAAGACACATGAATGCTTTATGAGTATAAACGATAAAGAAAACAAATGTTTACAAGACGAACAAAGCATCAAGGTCAGTGTAGCAAAGTCCCGCAGCTGATCAACAGCTGCCATGCTGGCGAGCAAAAATCATGCTAATCTTGTTTCTGCTTTCCACTGTACAATGTTAGATTCATTGTATTCCTTTCAACAGATGAACACCACCAGTTAAAAGGGGTCTGATAGTACAGTGCAACATAACAATTATCTGAAATGTATGAATACTGATGAAAATACTAAAAATTAAACTAAACAGTATCATGTTTATTTCACACAAGATGTTCTGTAATGTATCATCACTGATCTTTATTCAAGTGCAATTGACAGCACAGGTGGCTGGTGTTGTCACGTAAATGAAGATTTTCAAATGTTTTTCTACATTTTTTCTATTGTCTTTAAATACTACAAGAAGACTAAAATCAACTACTAATTGATACTACTGACTACTGTGTGTGCTGATATATCTTCTTCTGTTCCATAGAGCTCCATCGTTGTACAAAAAACTATTAAAAACACATCAGTGAGCCACGCTGTCGAACTGGGTGAAATGTTCCTTCATTACAATAAACACACAATTTGCAGTATGACTCAGTCTCTCATACACCATCCTGCTACCGCAACCCCCAGTGGTGAAGGAGGAAGGCCAACAGGATCATCAGAGACCACAGTCATCCCAGCCACAGACTGTACTGCATGCTGCCCTCCGACCACCAAGCTCAGGAACAGCTTCATCCTGATGAACTCTCAAGTTCATGACTAAGTCACTTTACTTGCATCGTGTGATACATTAATGTCACTTCACATTTTATACCAATGTCATACTGGTATTATTGATGCATTGCTTCCACCTGTTACCTAGTTTATAACTGTTAACAACGTGTTTCCATTTCAGGATTTATATTTATTTAACTTACGCTAACTATTTTTTTTTTTTAAGTTAAAGTGACACTGATTTAGTTTTGCAGTTTTTATTTGCACTGTGAAAACAAAATACCTAATAAAACGTATTTAATTAGGAATGTGTCTTTAACTTACAAAAAGTATTAAAATAACTTGTACTATCCATTTATACTTATCACTGTACACATCACAATATACACACATTATATTTATTTATCTATGGTTTACAAACTGTTCTACTCTATTTTATGTCCTGTGGTTTTAGATTATAGTTAATTTTATTATTATGTACACATTTGCATGAGCTTTGTTAGAAGGAGCCTGCAAACTAAGAATGTCATAGCCAATGACTAATTCCCTGTAAATGTTGTGCATATGACAATAATGAACTTGAAACAAACAGTTGGTAGTGCACTGAAGATGCAGTATAAGCTCATAAGAATAAGAATCATAAGAATCAACTTAAAACAGCACAGGCATTGCCTTGTATATTTATACAAAAAGGTGATAGAGCCTTTGCACTTGCCTGAGGAGATCCGAGCTGTCTCGTCTTTTAAAAACCTACTATTTAAAAAAAGATTATTTTGTAGATTTCATTTATGTTTAATGAGATTAGTTTTTATGGTTTATAGTCCCGAGAGATTATAATATTTTGTGCATTGCAATGCTAAAAGGTTTTCTTTCTTCTGAAACTATCAGGTTTTGGTTGGTGTTCCAGTACCCCGTCCCCTATAGCTCAACATTGTGTCATGTTTATGCCACTATTGACGCTTGTGTTTTGACCTGTTTTTGAATCAAAAACAGACAGTGACGGTCAAATGACCTCCATTTGGCCATCAGTTTCTGAGAAGCTTAGAGATAAGAACTGTCCTCAATGTCAATGTCAGAAATTAACAAACAATAGTTTTCAGCTATGGGGAATATACAGGAAGAGCATTGTGTTTTTGGAATGATTAATTGATTTGATTTCTCTGGCTCACCATAGTGTGCGAGGGAAATAAGCCTCTAAAACTGGAAAGCTCATAGTGAAACTGGGGTCTTTGATTAATCATTAGTGCAGGGAGTTGCATAGTAACTCAGAGTGCATTGTTACATAAGCTATAATGGATATGTATCTGTTCTGCGAGACGGATGAGTGACAGGCGTCAAACACACATTGTGTTAAGATTGCCCTCTGGGCTAACCTCTGGTCTATGGAAGAACTTCTAAAAATAAGTGCACTGAGTCATAACAGACGATCCCTCTGCACAAACAGCTACTTGTACCCCTCCAACACTGTGACTGATAAAATACAGACACTATCAACATTAAAAACACCCTTCATGGAAACACAGAGACTAAAACTTACTAGACTAAAGAAGAAGTGATGGAAGAAAAGTGGTCAGGTCAAGTTCTTATAACACATTTTATAGATATGTTTTAACATGCATTAATACTTGCACATTTCATAGCCCGCAGGGTTGTTGTAGTATGCGATTGAAAACATTTCTTTTTATATTTCTGAAACCTGCACCCCCCGTTCTGGATCAATGTTGGCTTTAACTCCCTGACTCCGAACAGACAGATCTCCATGTTGGTCATATTTCCATTTTAGTTCATGAACTGTAAACCTCCAGTATTAGCAGCCCCAAGACAAACACCAGTGTCAGAACATAATGCAACCTGAATATTAAGAGGTTCTCACCTGCTTGACATCATATCCCAGGAGAACAAAGTTCAAATCGGGAGAAACCTCAAATTTTGAAGCCTTAAAAGTTGCCTGTGGGAAGAACAAGAGATGGATGAGATCTTTTTTTTTTTTTTTTTCCTCCAAAACAATAACATTTTTTTCCATGGAGATACCCTTAATATTTCAGAGATAACGACGTCGCCCAAACAATACGCTTGTCATTGGTGAACCAAAATATAAACTAAAAGCATTATCACAAACTGAGTTAAGTGGTAAAGAAGTTACAGTAAAACTTTTGCAGGGTCAGAGTTTACTTTCTACAGCTTTTTTTTATCTCAATAAAAAATAAAATAAAAATGATCTAAATGCACTGGAAGAATTTCATACATTTAGAGAAAGACAGTAGTTAGCACTTACAAATGTTGTGTTTTTCAGCATGAGTTCTGTCTCGTTGCTGTTTGTGCTGACTTTCAAAATGTCTCCATCCCAGCTTCGAAAGATAATTTCTTCATCTAAGACAAACACAGTCAAAGCACTGCAGGTCATTTTATGTTTTTTTTTTTTTTTACTGCTATCTGTTATTCAAGTGTGAGTATTATAAATCAGGTACACGCCAGTGGACATACTAAACATATAACATATTTTTTTTAAAAAGACTGAAATGTGAAAGCTGTGAAAGCTTTAGAGATTTCATTTCATGTTCCAGAGTAAAAAAAGTAATGTTCATATTTTTTCCCTTACCAAACCAACCCTTTCTGAACTACAAAATATAATTCAGTTTGCAGAAAAACTGGGAATCATTGACAGGAGAGCTCACAGTAAATGATAATAGTCTTGACTGGGGTGGCCCGGTCCTTCTTTGATTTTAAGGGGTGGTAAGAAAACTTGATATACAACTCACGCTGTTCTACTATCTCAGCATTTCATTTATTTCTTTAAAGAAAACTAAATGACTTTGTTATTTTTCAAATAAGAAAAGTATCCTTTAAGATATAACCTTGAACTCAAGCTACATTCACAGAGCCTTCACTCTCTGATAAACCTTGTCCTGCATTATTAAAACTACTAAATCTTGTCAAAAAAAGAAACCTATTAAGTATGAATGTTTCCTTAATTTTTTAAATAAATTTTAAATAATCTGCTCATAATTCGTCAAAATCGCTCTTTTTGCACAAACTTCCTGTTGTAATTGTGCTCACTATTTGGGATCATTTTACAGTTTATCAATTGTTCTGTACAGTTATTGTTATGCAAATAAAATATGAAATATCCATGAACTTTTCACTTAATCAGGGGTTGTCAGTTTATTCAATGATAGAAAAGGATTCCTTAAAATAAAAAGTTGGGAACCACCAATTCTTAAAGCTGTACGCAACAGTGCCACATGGATTTGCTGTCCAGGTCAGTTACATGCCAATTAAATCAAGCGGCTACGTAATTAATGCAAACTTTAAATTCCTCACACATACTGCACCGCTGCTATACACACACATCAGGCGCTGTGTGTAGGGTGCCACCGAAACGGCCTGACGATCATTAATCATAAAAATCATTACATATTATTTACAGGGCGCAGCTTCTAGTGTTACCACATTTTTCTGTCATTTATTTTGCTGCTTTGTCCTCTCCTTTGCAAGACAGAGGGCAGAGCTCAGCTCCACAGAAACAGAGAGGTTTAATGGCAAAAGTCTGCCAAAAGGAGCTCCTATAGTGATTTAATTGAAGGATAGATGCCAATGGAGCCCCTTAGAAGAATGTTTGACAAGAGAAGAGAAAACAACAACAAAAACAAAGAGTCATTTAGGAGGATCCGTCTAAGACAACTCGGCTCATTGAGACTACACTTCAGCTCTCAACAGTGGAAACAATGACAGCAGCGCCTGCAATAACTCTAGTCTAATCCCAAATCAACACCACAGTCCAGGGAGGCCTGAATCCCATTAATGCATTTGACAGGTCTAAATCATTTCAAGGTCCCCATCTCATGTAAATGTCAATGAATAAGCTCTGAGGCATCAATCCCAGGCAAGAGGGCTATAGACTGGCAAACACTCAAAACACTTTTGAGTATAATGACAGGAAAATAAATACGAAAGACAGATGGATTGCTCATGTTTAACAGGCAAGTAAATCCTCAAAAGAGCTCTTGTAGAAACCCTTACCTGCAAAAAACAAACAAAAAAACAGTCCTCTTTGCATATTATATATGCCGCGCATGTATCAAATCAATGGTTATATAAACCATTTTACAGCTGAAGTAATTGGAAATCGGGGCAACTGTCCTCCTGAGTTGACAACAGTTCCATCAATAAAGGCTCAGAGGACAAAAATGGCATGCAATCTCAGCTGTGATTAAAAGTGTCCCAGCTATCCAATGACTTGCCACTGTTTTGTAAGGCCAAGAATTAAAGAAAATCCCCTGTTATACCACTGTTGACACTGTAACCCGACTGATAAATTACACGTCTCTACTCCTTGAACTTAATATTGTGGTGTGACGAAAATAGCCAAGTTTCACAATGTAGTATCAGGAACAGCACCAGATAATGGTTTTCATTGTTGACTTCACATTGTTGAGTCAGGATGCGAAGTGACAGGAATTTTAAGGTTAAGGAATAAATGGGCATTTTACCCTAATGTTGCACTTCAGTATTTTACACATGAAGATCAGTTTATTTGTCACAGGAACACAAGCCAGCCTGTGAAAACAGTGTAAAATCTTCTGTGGCTCTGGAGGGCTATAACACTTGATGATGCCGTTAGGGAAAGCTTGTGTTACAATCTGGGCTGATGGAGTTTGAAAGATATGATCATTTGCCAGGCAGGGAGTGACTAACAAAAAGAGGCCACTGAGTTGTATTGTGGGAATTATTGGATCTAGTGTTTTTGGAGACCAACACTACGTCAGGGTATTTCAACCTCTGCTGCTTCCATTTTCTCTCTTCTTTTTTTATCTGTCCCTCGCAAGTCTCCCAACTTTATGGACACGCACTGATAAATTGCTGCTGTGCAGCTCAGATTTCGACATTGTCACTTTTTATCTATGAGGAGCGCTGTCGATAAGTTTGGATGTGATAGCAGGTTTGAACAACACTATGAGCTCTGCGGCCCATAGTGCAGTATTCATCCGGGTAATTTCTTTGCTGCGGGAAGTGGCTTTTTGGCTCCACGCACCACTGAGCAGCTTTCAAAGGATTGCACGGAGCGTCGCCTCCAACATTGTATCCAGTTCTCTTTATACGCCCATGGTCTCTGCTGACCGCTGAGCCTCAAGAAAGGAAGAAATTATATTAAGTCCATACCACCATAACTGTACACTGCCCTCGAGAGCATCCGTTGTTTCAGCAAATGCCCCCAAAATGACATGTTTACATTCAAGTGACAAAACCCATCACAAAATACATTTATTTTGGCACAGATTATTGATGCTGTCCTTCTCCTGGACGGTAGATACAACTACGTGATTTGTTGTTTAATTTGGAGGACTTCTTGCGGACCGATGGCCGCAAGGACTCAGCCTTGGTACGGGACGCCAGCTGTACCAGGTGAGCTATCAGGATGCCTCTGACTTCTTGAACTTTGGACTACTTAAATTAACACAGAACTTTTTTTTTCCACTTGTCTGCAACGTAACAGCTGTAAACATTAAAACATTAGAAAAAGTAATATACTTTTACAATGGCGAGGGCTTGTAATTAGTTATATTTCATTCTTGTGTAGCAGCATACAGGTGCTACCTGTCATTCTGTCTGCTGTTGTGTATTTAGCGCCACAGGTGGCCGT